>NC_060149.1:951660337-952261210 GCF_021461385.2 Schistocerca piceifrons
TTCTTCACTTCACTAGATTAGATTGCCTTAGATACACAGTTCAATGTATAGATCAATAGTGAGGAGGTCCTAATGGATGTAAAGTATGTCAGAACACAAAGAAACAAGGAAAAACAATTTTCAAACCAGCCCATGATTGATTAGAAATTCACTTAGAATACCACTCCAAAAGTACCACCACACTTTGTAGCCGACTGGATCCCTTTAATAGAGCCTGCCCTTTATGTACCAGCTGTTTGTTATTATCAGTACTAGTTATATATATATGTGTGTGAAATGTGTTCCAGAACAACTGGGATATACTAATAAAATCTTCTAGGTTTCCAGAGCAGGACAAACAAGAGTTAAAACTCAAGTTTTCAAAGATAATCACCATCTTCTTCATCTGGAGATGTGCCCATATGACATCTAAAGCATTCAGTGTGAGCATAGGCCATGTTACACGGAGTAGACACAATGTCGTATTCAGCAGTACTGCCTGGAGCACATCAGCTCTGGGGCAGAGAGACAAATTGGCAGTCACTGAGCACAGTTTGGAAGAAAGCTGCATGTTGTATTCTGAATGAGCGAGAGTGCTTTGTAATGCAATGTAGTTTGGGACAGCATGATAAAGGAATCCATCAAATTTAGGGCTAATAACGGCCTCAGAAACAGAGATGGTGGCTATTAACAAAGTTCTGCTTTGGACCTGTTACTGGCCATAACACACTGTGAGCACTCAGAGCTGAGAGATATCTGTACAATGTGCTAGTTGGTATGTGACTGAACATGCTGGGATTCAAGTACACTCCCTCATCTGCTCCAATCTGTGCTGGGTTAAGGGCAAGGACAACTCACTCGCTGCAGTACCTGTATAAGATCAAGCAAGATGACATTTCAACACTTTACCATAAGACGATGGTAGCGACACTCATCGAACTGTCGCATCTGGAAACCCGAGTACTTTATATTAGTTCAACACACAAGAAACATGACGATACATGTTGGCACCGATGACATTTATTTGGTTTTACTATTTTGTCATGTATTTGGTATAATATGTGGTTCTTTAATACAGGACTTTTGGACTCTAGTCTTTGATGCCATTACTGCTATGTATTGTAATTTGAAATTTAGTTAAAAATATCTATTATTATTTTATTTGGCAAAATAAGTGCCCAAAACATGTACCTTCATTCTAAAACAATATTCTTCTTAACCCATTTTCTGACAAAGCTTCAAACATTGGAGAGAATACAGTGCGTAAAGTCCCACCCATAAAATGCAAATGTTATTCTTAACATACTTTAATTTTACCAGCTGAATCCTACACGCAAACTAGGTTGCTTACACAGTGTTCTCTTGTACAACTTAATGATGTTCGGTGTTACGGGTGGGACAATTCATATTGAAATTAAAATTAATTAATTTTGAAGCAATACTCATATCAAATGAACTTCTAATGCACAAATATACTTCTTTTTGACTTGGTTTTTAAGAATCTGTCTTGTGCTCTCAAGAATGGCCCACTGGACTACAAACGGGGTTGCAATAATACACTGTTCTAGTGTTTTGTTCACCAGAGAAAAGGAAATAACGGATGGTCAAATTTGTGTGTTCTACAATGAATGTTTTGTAAAGGCCTAATTACAGTATAAAATATGTACTTTCAGCTTTAATTTGCCCAGTTTTGAAACTTATATTTCAATAAATATATTTTCAATGAAGTGTCCCTGTTTTTCTGGACCTGTTCAGCAGTCTTTCAGCTTCAGCAGCTGACCCTTGTCTGCTTACAGCTGTAAAACCTTGTTCAAAGTTGTAGGTTTTCATAAAGAGTGTATATGCTCAAATGCAGCATTAATGAGTAAATAGAAGGTAAAATGAGAGAAAACAGCTTTTAAGCCACAAAAATACAAGTGTAGTTATGTACAATCAACTTCAAGCAATAAGCAGCAATAAAACAAATGAAAATCCAGAGAGACAGAACTTTAAACACACTGTATGACTGGAATAATGTCTTTGCACTTCAGACTAAATAAATTGCAAATACCGTCTCATTTAGATTCTGAACAAGTATATTGCTTCCTGATGCTATTGATGGTGCTTTTGATTTTAAATATGTGATGATCCGGAAACCATTAAGTACCTTAGGTAGATGGACAATGGAAGGAACGGACGTAGCCAGTGGGATGCAAAAAGCTGATAAGTGCTGAAATTTCTTCACCTACTTTAAACACTTTGACTTTGAATACTACAAAATCATTCTAACCTCTGTTTCCCCTAATATTGTTTAGAACAATGGGCTTGAACTGTTGATTTTCTCTTATCCTAGCAACTCTGTGGACTTCAGCTAACCTTTCTTGATCAAATTCAATTTCTTTAATTTCTTTCTCTGTAATGTAAGACAAGATGATGCTTGAAATGTTGTCCTTGAATTTAAATAGATCAAGACTACAGTCTATCAATCTATCACTTTGTTAAAGTAATGTATTGCACGGGGTATTTAGGACTGATGAATGATGACCATCAACTACTGGAGCACATTTATTTAAAGTAGTTTGGATAGTGGGACATTCATGTTGACCACTGGGTTTTTCTGCATGTGTATATTGACTGAATGGTGAGGCAGACTATGTTGCTACTGGACAGAGCAACACTGGAAGTGGCTTCCATTTGGCCACACTTGCTGTTCTTAATGTTTTCTCTGTGCAGCAGATCCCTACTTCAGATATGTGCCAGGCTCCTAGGATGAAGACACATGTGACAATGCATCAGACATACACAGAACCAAGAAATGCTATGGACTTTAACTTGGTTTGTTTCAAATGATGTTGAAATATACTAGCCAAGCAAACAGAACAGCTTGATATCTTTCCTGTGTGTAAAAAGCTATAATAATATATGTGTTTTACAGAAGAAGAAAATTCTCTCATGTAGTAGTGTGCACAGTAGTAGTCTGTTGTTGAGCCTTCAGCAGCCAGCAGCATGCCAAAAAGGAGACACAGTCAGTAATACAAGGCATACAGGGTACAGCTGGACACTGATTTGGAGATGGGGCGGTGAGATGGGGGGAGAGGGGGTTGGGGGGGGGGGGGAGCAGTTTATGCAGGTAATGAGCAAAAGTTGTTTTGACAATAGTAGCTAATGTACTGCCCTCATCAGAGAAAATTGTCATGTAAGTACCCAGGAAAAATTTCATTTGTGGTGAATGCCCCACAGAATGGCGAATCTGCAAAAATTTGTTAAGATACTTGAAAGAAATTAGTATTTTTGTCATAATGAGTTCCAGTAGAAAAGGACACTGTCCATGAAAATGTGGTCAACTGTGAAGGTTACTCAATGCAGCAATCATTAATAATACTTTATTCAAGAAAAGTTTATGAAGAATTGAGCTGTTGATGAGAATACAGTGATACAGTGATACAGAAAGAACAGAAGGAATTTAGTTGTCAATACAAGAATATTAAGTTACTCAACAATAATTACAACACAGAATAAAATACATGCCTACAATCCAGAAGATTGAGATTTCGAGCCGGTGGCTGTTTTCTAGTCTTCAGTTCCTTGTCATCACACGCCAGTTAACTGCAGTTACATTGGCGGTATATCAAACACCAGAGTTGGCCACTGCTGCAGCAATTTCTATTGTAGCCTTCCCACCATGACAGTCCCACTTTGCACTGGCAGTTCGCCGTGCCTAGAGCCACTGAAAACCGTAAGTGAGCTGTATTTGAATCAAAATAACGTGCCTTCAAGTGGCACTATGTGTTGTGAGAAATTTGAAGTCAGTGGCTGGCCAAAAAGTTGAGCGTTATTGGGCTTAGAATACTGAGTCAACAGACAACTCATTAGCGTTTTTACATTAATAAATTTTAGGCAACGAATGGTGGAAGACCGACAGGAATTAAGTGCAAAAGTAGATATCACAAATATCACAAATGGTAGCCTCCAACAGCATATTCAGGAATCTCACGAAGAGGAAAAAAAAAAGGAGATAAATACAAAAATAACTAACTTGCTAACATTTTACCCATTTTACAAGAGTAGTTAAGTACTAAGATAAACGAACTATGTGATCTTGTAAGAAATGCTGGTTTTGAACAATTAAAGGAGGTAGGTCAGAATGTAAAACATATATGTAAGAATTAACTAAACAAATGTTTACAAAAGTAAATGAACAATTCTTAAGACACGCAAATGTGGTTACATGTGTTAGAGCAGTGTAAAAATTTGGACATAACAGCTTTACCAGGCTCCACTTTCAGAACTTTGGAGGCATGAGTAAGTGAATTAATTACTCAAAAGGTACAAGAAACAACAGATTTATCAGTCAGTACACTATGGTTCACAGTTGATTTAGGAAAAACAGAAGAGGAACTAGGTAAGCTCTGGGATGGACTTAATAAAACCAGAGTAAATGGAAATTTTATGAAAGCAATCGCCTTTCACCAGAACTATCGGAAGAATTAAATTTAGATGGAGAAGATTTAAGATTTATTTACACTCTCAACCTAGGAGGTGGTGCTAGTATTTCATCTGGAGGGCATCATAAAACACTACTGACACAATGTCTCTCACATGGCCTGGTGTAGTATTATTTAGTTAATAAGAGTATACAAGGATTTTATTTACACTGGTATTAATTATAGTCACACTACTTATTTATTTATGTGTTATTTAAAAATACCAGGTGACAAGAAAAGTGGAACTCAGAATATTGGGGACAGATTAACATACTATGCAAGGAAGAGATTGCACCAATAATAATCAAGACCCTCTTGAACGGAAAAGGAGGCCTCTACAATATCGACACTGTAAAGAAGAATATTACATAAAAACGAAGTACTAGGCTAGACGAACAACTGCTTGTCACATTCTGGGATTCTTATGTACCCTACAGATATTGCAAGTATCTTCAGATTTCGTACAAACAGTAGCTCGAGTAGCATTTACTGGTCTCAAATAGATTACTAATTGGTATGAAGATCATTAGGCCACTTGCTGTACTTTGTTTTCCCTGCGCAGCAGATTACCACCTCAGAGTTGTGACAGGCTCCTTGGAAGAAGACATTCTTGACAGTGCTTAAAAAAGTCATGGAACAAAAGAAACATGATAGTAGGGTGTGTTCTAATCTGTAACTTTGTTCATTGCAAATGTTGTCAAAATGTGCTTATCAAGCAGACAGAATTATTTGAAGTCTTTCTTGTGTGTAAAAAGCATTACAATGTTTGTCGTTTACAAAAAAAGAAATTTCTCTCATTTAGTAGGGTGCACAGAAGCAGCCTGCTGTAGAGTTTCCAGCACTCAGCAAAAATGAAAAGGCAGTGATATGAAGCATACACGGTGTACCCATATGTCAATTTGGGAAAGGGGAGAGAGAGAGAGAGAGAGAGAGAGAGAGAGAGAGAGAGAGAGAGACAGAGAGAGAGAGGGAGGGAGGGGGACAGCAGGGGGAGCGGTGGAGAGAGAGAGAGAGAGAGAGAGAGAGAGAGAGAGAGAGAGAGAGAGAGAGAGAGAGAGAGAATGGTAGCTTGTCAGACCATGACTTTTTTTATTTGTTTTCTTTTTTAAAGAACCAGTTTCTCTATTAACTCTTCTACAGTTGAATGATGCATCTCTACAACATTCTTATTATAATTTCTTCTGGCTCATATTCTTTTAAAAGCATGTACTGAATAAGATTCGAGGTCAGGATATACAGGACATGATTCACAATATTGCAGCATGCATTCTTTGATTCCAAATGGCACACAGTTTTCTTCATTAATTCCTCATAGTTACCATCCTTGATAGCAGCTGCAGCCAACACCAGTTAGCCATTTTTATGTATTACACATACATGAACTGAGTATACCAGCCAGGATCAGGGAGAAAATAAAAATGGGTTTAAAAAATGAAAGAAAAGTATTTGAAATTGGATTTTATTGCTTTCTTTTCAGATTGATGATTAAACATTTCAATATAAATTCCTATTATTACTCTATTGAAAACAATAACCCATTCTTACAACTACTTTATTAGTGCCTCTTTCCGTGCCCTGCCGGCAATGCACCTGAAAGAATCTTGTCCATCTGCCAGTTCATTTGGGCAAAATTAATAAAAAATTTAGGAGACAAAAGAACTGAGAAATTAGTGAAGATCTACAAATTTCTGCATGCTTCCAAAAAGTAGTTAATAGTACTTTACTCTCATGACAATTCTACATCAAGTTAGTTTCTTTTTGCTGGGAGTGTAAATGTTATTTTAGTTGCATTTCTTAAATTGCAAGGAAAGTTAAAACACAATATTAATAAAATAAATTCTTGTGACACTACATATTTGCCTTCAGTAAATATGATGGCTCTCTTTAGTTCGTGTAAGGGTAACTATGTAACATTTTGTATGTTAATTGAATTTTCATATTAGATATAGTTGGGTTTTATTGATTTTTTTTACAATGGGTTTAAAAACACAATCTTTTTGGGTAAGGTTAAATTACAATGACTCTGGTACCAGCAGCACTACTTTGGCCTGAGTTCACAAAATTTTGAGAAGACCAATTCCGGAACAATACATGTCTAAAAGTCATAAAAACACCAAAACATCAGGAATCCAATATATTTACTCAGAATATGAACAAGACAGTAATAGCAATTTATTCATTCTGATGTGAAAAAGAATTATTCCAGCTGTGTTTAGAGTTTTAACATTCTGAATTTTCATTTGTTTTATTGCTGCTTATTGCTTGAAGTTGATTCGTACATAACTACACTTGTATTTTTATGGACAGAAAAAAGGTTTCACTGATTTTTCTTTCTGTTTATTCATTAATATCACGTTTGAGCATAAAAATGTGTATGAAAAGTAATAACTGTGAGCAATTTTTTTTTTTTTCAGTCATAAGCAGGCAAGAGTAAAAAATTAAACTACATTGCCTCTCAAGTTGAAAGGCTTCTCTTTTTAGATACAGAAAGATTATAGAGATTAAAGAACATACAGTTGAGATACAGACTCCAAAAACTACACAAATTTGGCACCCAAAACATTTGCACCAAATTGGTAGGAGCATATAATTTGACAGAAAAGGCCCAAGGCTATCAAACAAAAAGCACAAGAAGACAGCACAGTTGTTGGCCAAATCTGTTGATTAAATTGTGAATTGTGACTGGTTAAAGATGGGCTCTCAACGTCACGCAATGAATTTTCTGCCATTTTTGTAGTCTTACGGCTCTTACAGTTTGCATTTAAAAATGTCAACGATAATATCTTCTAATTCAGCACAAAAAGTTGTTTAAGTGCACATAAGCAAGGGCTTCTAAACTGAAAGTACCTTTCACAAAAGTTATCCAAAGTTCACACTTTGGCACGTGTGTAGGTGGTGCAAACTCGGGAACCCTATTCACGAGAGGCTGTAGAAATGAACCAAAGGAGATAGGGAGCTGAATATTAGTACATATCCATTCAAGACATTGTGGAACCTTCTGATAAAATTTCATTACATTCACAAATGGTCCAGCAGTGTTTCCACTTTAGGAAGGAGAGTAGGTCTTTAACAAGCTCAGAATGACTGAATTTGTGAATGTGGCAAAAGATAAGCCCCTTTGAAATGAGGCTTTTGGAGGAGAGGTTCACTACTATGTTACAGGACTGTTTAGGTGCTGGGTTCGGTAGGATGGTGGGCGGGAGCTTGTGAGAGTGTAGCATATGTAGTTCTGCAAGATGGGGTCAGGCATCTATTAACTGATGTAAAGGAGGTTTGACAGAGGTTTTTGTAGTGGTGCTGGATTGTGGTAGTCCGATATAAGTGTACAAAGTGAATAGACTTTACAGTTTTTAAGGTGGCACTGTCCATGCTGCTCTTGTTCCTGCAGTACGTGGGTTTCAAATTTGGCAATGTGATGTGGTAATTGGTACAGCAGAGTGGAAATATTTTACAGGCAGTGATGAGGTAGTGAGAAAATGTTTAGGACTCAGTTATATATTGTGTAGGGCTGAGTTGGTGAGGGCTGTGGAATGACAGAATTATAACATAGAATCACTGTGGAAAGCTGTTTGGGAGCAATTCCACAAACTAAGCAGCAACACAGAAACAAGTTATGTGGAAGCGGGTTCGGTACAGGGGTAGGGAAACTTTTCTGTATTTACACAGATGGAAGGAACTAAAATCGATTGTGGAGAAAAAAAAATAGTAACAGAGCATTAAAACATATGGGAATATTCTGAAAACTGGAAAAAGACAAAACCAGATTAAGTATAGCGAAGGAAGGATAAAGCTACATGAAGCACAGTAGTAAGACATCAAGATGTAAATAAGACCAATAAGAAAACTGGATGAGATTAAAATGAAGACAGGAATAGAAATAAATAATAATACAATAACAGTGTGAAATGCATGTTGGTATGTAGGTATGAGTGAAGCAGGCAGCAGTTGTAAATGGGTTGGGCATGGTCAGTATCTTGCCTTTTCGTTATGATGCACTGTAAAGCCTGTCACACAGCTTAAAAGGTAAGAAGACACAGTGCTGCCAATGTACTACCAATTCACACAGGTCCATACTGTACCCTATAGCAAACAAAAAGTGAGATACCAACTGACGTGAATTAGGAGTTAACATAAGACTAATTTCAATTAAAATCAGTGGCTTAACAGAAAGGTTCATTTTCTTCTATCATAAAACAAAGAATGAAAATAGTCATCTACAAGCATCACGGCAGTAAAAATATTCCTCAGGATGGATGTATTTATGTGTGACATAATGTGGAATTCACAAACTGATTTAGTAACTGATTTGAATTTTTATTTTTCCCAGAGCATTTTAATGCACTGGAGGCCACTGACGCCAATAATTTTTGGACTGGTTGCATACCAGTCTCTGCCCACCAGGTCTGTTGGGTGCTATGAAGGTCACAACTGTTGCTGTGGCAGAACACTGACATTTCCTTGAAAGTGAAGGTTTCATTCTTATTTTTGCCCTCGCTAGTTTCAACACTATCTGATTTTTAACAATTAAAATATTAATTTCAATATAAGATTAATAAAAGCCAGTTGTCATGTCATTTCCTTTTTTCATTTATTATTAATACAACAACATACCAGTCATCGTACAGAGCAATAAGTTAAGTCTTCATGAATTTCCTTCTTTTCCTTGTAGTACATTTACTAAATTTAGCATATGCTGCTCTATTTAAAAGGTTTAATTTCACATTTTTGTAAGGAAAAATCCTTCAGCCTGTCGCGCAGAATTGCTCACTGAACAGCTAGCTAAGCAATGCATCAATACCCATTTGTGACACGTCAGGAGGGTAACAAGTTGTGTACCTGAGATTCTATCTGCTTTTATAGTTTGCTTCTCAGTTGGTCTTACTAGGATGATTAAGGTGTGTGCATCCTGTATGTGGATGCACGAGGAGTTGGCTGTGGTCCGCGAACAGCTTGAGGTGCTTCTGGCTACAATCGGTCACCTTCAGACTGCTGCCTCAGGGTACAGTGGTAGTGGAGAATCTGGCATGTTGTATGGGACACCTCAGGTGTCACTTGTTCTGCCCATGGGCTCTGCTAACCAGGCACCTCCTAGTGTACATGATGCAGTGGATTCACCCTCACCGCAGGGTGAGTATAGGGAGGTAATGCATTTGCATCAATCAAGGCGGAGAGCCAATGAGGAGACCGGTCGCTTGGCCTCACCCATTCGCCCTTTAAGTAAATATGTGGCTGCTGCTTCAGTAGGATATGGGCAGGCCCACAGGAGGAGGGGTTTACTAGTTATTGGGAACTCCAAAATTAGGTGCGTTGTGGAGCCCCTTAGACAGACACTGTTCAGGGCTGGAAAGAAAGACAATGTGCATTCGGTAGTGTCTCGGTGAGCCTCATCCAAGATGTGGAGGCAGCTCTGCCTGCAGCTATCAAGCATGCAGGGTGCAGTTGTCTGCAAGTTGTGGCTCACATTGGCACCAATGATTTCTGTCGCCATACTCAGTTCATACAGGACAGGTGGCCGGGAGGGGGAGGCGGGGGGGGGGGGGGGGAGGAGGAGAAAGAAGTGGTGGTGGTGAAGACTGCTAGCCTTGGTGTGGGGTGCAGGCAGAGCTCACAATTTGCAGCATTGTTCCCAGGGGTGACTGGGTCCTTTGGTTTGGAGCCGAGTGGAGGGTCTCAACCAAAGGCTTCGTTGATTCTGTGATTGTCTTGACTGCAGATTTCTAGACTTGCATTATCTGGTGGGGATTTGTAAGACTCCCTTTGTCAGGTCAGGGGGTGGTCTACATGAAGGAAGCAGATTGCTTATGAAGTGCACATGAGGGTTTTTTTGACTAGACAGTAGTTTGAAGTACTCTGAAGAACACTCCCCAGTCAATACGCAGCAAAGGATGTCAGACCACTTTAGGTCTAAAGAAACTTCGACTGTCAACATTTTATCAGTAAACCGTCAAAGAATTCATAACAAAATTTCTTGAATTTCCTGCCCTACAGGAAAGCTCTCATGCTCAAAGTATTCTTGAGACCAACAGCTCACTGCAACCTAAAGTGGAAAGATCTGAGAGATTTAGAAAGTCAGGGAACATATGTCATAAAGACAGATTAGACTCCAAGGCAGGGGGAGTGTTCACTGCAGCTGACAAAAATATTACCTCTATTGAGGTTGAAGTGGAATGCGACAGTGAAGTTATCTGGTCCCGTATAACAGACGGATGTTTTTAGTGGCGACCCTATTCCACTGTGACAGTTCTTAAAACTTCAAAGAAAGACCACAGTCAGTTGCGCATATATTCCCAGACCATGCAATACTTGTTGGAGGTGACTTTCACCTATTGAGTATAGACTGGTATATCTATGGATTCATTGCTGAGGATACTGACAGACAGATGGCCAAAATAATTTTGAAAACATTTTCTGAAAACTCTTTTGAGCAATTAGCTTGGTAGCCCATACACAATGGAAATATCTTAGATCTTGTAGCTACAAACATGCCAGATCTTACTGACAATATCAGTATAGAAATGGGGATTAGCAATCATAACTAGCAATTAACCATGGTTATGAAAGATATTACATCAAGTAAGAAGGCTAGGAGAGTGTTTCTTGTAGACAAGAGGCGATAAGCAGTTGTTAGCATCTCACTTAGCCAGTGAATTAACGTCACTTAGTTCCAGTAAGATGCAAGTAGAGGAGTTACAGGTAAAGTTTAAACAGATTGTAAATCATGGTCTGGAGAGTTATGCACCTTGTAAGTGGATAAAGGATGGAAAAGCCTCTCCATGGTTTAATAATGAAATTTGGAAGATGCTGTGGAAGCAGAGGTTATTGCACCCTCAGTTCGAAAGAGACCGCAAAAATGACAACAACAAAAGGTTAATAGAGATTCGTATGTTTGCGAAAAGATCTATGCGCAAAGCATACAACAACTACCACCGTGATACCTTAGCAAAAGATCTTGCAGAGAACCTGAGAAAATTCTGGTCCTATGTAAAATCACTAAGTGTGTCTTACACTTCTGCTCAGTCCCTTGTTGAACAGTCAGGTGTGGCAGTTGAAGACAGCAAAATGAAAGCTGAAGTTTTAAATTTCATATCCAAGAAATCATTCACGCAGCAAAATCATACAAATATACAGTCATATGACCATCGGACAGGCTCCTGGCGCAGAGAAACAACTGAAAGATTTAAAAGCAAATAAGGCACTAGGTCCGGATGTACTCCCAATTTGGTTTTACAAAGAATACTCCACAGCATTATCCCTTATTTAGCTTGCATTTATTGCGAATCTCTTGTCCAGCACAAAGTCCCAAGTGGCAGAAGGGTAAAGGAACACACCTGCAAAATTACAGACGAATATCAGTAACTTCAGTTTGTTGCAGAATCCTTGAACATATTCCCAGTCTGAATATAATAAATTTTCTTGAGACTGAGAAGATTATGTCCACAAATCAGCTTGAGAGAGCATTGCTTGTGTGAAACTCAGATCAACCTTTTCTCACATGATATACTGTGAACTACATATGAAGGGCAACAGGCAGAGTCCATAGATTTCTGGAACACATTTGACACGGTGCCCCACTGCAGGCTCTGAATGAAGGTACAAGCATATGGAATAAGTTCACAGATATGTGAATCGCTCGAAGACTTCTTAAGTAATAGAACCCAGTATCAGGGACAATGGTATCATTAGGAGTGCTCCAGGTACGTGTGATAAGATCACTGTTGTTCTCTATATACAGATAAATGATTTAGAGGACAGGATAGGCAGCAATCTGGGGTTGTTTGCTGATGATGCTGTGCTGCATGCCACTGTACTAATTAAAAGCTATCAACTGAAAACTTCACTATTATACGAGATAGGAAATTTAGAATGAGCTGAGCGGAATAATCTGAAACAGTGACACCACCCACCGGAAAGCACTTATTCCATTATCTGTGAGAAGATATTTTGATTCACTGGAAAATAATTCAATTAAAATATATACACACTTAAAGTTTGGAACCAGGCACACTATTTTCTTTTGTGTCATAATATCTGTTTACTTCTGAAGTTCGCCTGTGTATTATCATAGACATTATTTTTGTGGACTGAATGGCATCCTTTATTAATATGTAAAGTGATTAATTAAAAACTTAATAAAATTAACATAAGGCATTATACATTTAAATATGACTGTCAAACTTTTAGCTGGGGTGTTCCTAGCATGGATGAATAAAGTGGTTGCATGAATTTTTCTAATGTAATAATCCACAACATATTTCATAAACCCAATTTTGTTCTGAGAATACAGCCCATCCAAAGTAGTAAAACTTAACCTAGTCATTTTCAAAAATTTTTGATAAAAACTTTAATTTTTTTATCACTTACCTGCAGCAGTAAATGTTCACTATTCACTGTCAACATTTTTAGTTGTTGGTATTAATGTATGGGGACTATAAACAGAAAGCAGGAATGACGTGACAGCTAGCTTATATTCATCTTACATTTAAAATAACATTTTAATTGTTACGTCTACCACAGTTTTGAAACTCGTAGAGGTGACAAAAAGAATGAAATCTTCACCTCTCAAGAAAATGATCAGTGTTACACCCACCAACCAGTAGTCACTTTCCTGGCACCTGGCAGGGCCGATGGGTGAACACTGTCACACAGCCGGTACGAGAATGGTTGGCCTCTGTGGCATCTAGTACTTCGTAATAAAGGGTGTAAAACAGGATCACACTAGTCCAGCCCATCAACACAGAAACGCTGTTATTACTAGACCAAATGGTTAGTGGTTTTTGTTTTACTTAAATGTTTGACAGTTGGAAACAATAGGAAAAATTATATGGATCTTAGTGCAGCTAGAAAGACTACCTTGATACACAACTTATTTCTCATATAGACATAAAATCATGTTAATACTGAGAAACAAATATGCTTTCAGTTTTTGTCTTATCCTTGTCCGGGGATGCAATTTTCAGCTCCTTAGTGACTCACTGAACATCCCTCAGAAAAGTCTAATACATTCGAACTGTGGCATCTCAACTCTTGTTTGTATTATCTCCATTCACTAATACTACTTTGACATGCGTGTAGAAATGCAAGTGTCAGTTGTGAAAAGCTTAAAATGCTGTAGGAGGGACAAATAAAATTGCAGATCAGTTACTAAATCCATTTACAACTCCACATCATGTCATACAAAAATGTGCACATCAGGAGCAATGTTTTTACTGCCTGTGATTCTTGTGAATTGCTCTTTTTCTTCCTTGTTTTATGGTGCAGACATATAGTTGTAAACATATAGTACGTTGACAGTACTGTCTCTCCTTTCCTGTTATGCTGTGTGACACTTTACAGTTCAGCATATCAAAAGGCAAGGGATTTTGCAACTTATGCCACTGAAAATGTGAGACTATATGTCTGGTGCAGGCAGGAGCAGAAAATACAATGATGGTGAAGAGAAGTGGTGAGATTAGTTTGAAGATACAGAAATAAACATATCAGTCTTAGCATGCGGAGATGATAGTTTTTTTTTTGTGTGTGTGTGTGTGTGTGTGTGTGTGTGTGTGTGTGTGTGTGTGTGTGTGTGTGTGTGTGTATATATAGGTGTGTGGGTGCGCGCGTTCGCCGTCACATATCTCTTTTGTGTATCCGGAGGTGGACTCTCTCAAAAAATTTAATTTAGTATTACATAAACGTCAATCAGAAATAAATATAAAATTAGACTTTATTACAAATCATATAACACTGTTCCCTGATTACATTAACATTGCATTGGATTTCTCAAATTTAAAGAACTTTTCTATGAATTATATAACATAGAATGCATTATGAATCATGTACAAACAAAACCAGAAAGACATAACTTGAACAAATCAGACTATATTCCAAATTTCTCTGCCTTAAAAATTAAGTAAGACAATAATACGATTATTACACAAAATTTTCTTCTTCTTACTTTCTAATAACGTGTTATTATCTCTTAGGAATCTTTATTACTTCCAAGCAAGTTAAAAGATTTCAGTGCTAGTTCTATTTCACACATTTCTGTACTACAGAAAAATTCATCAGATCATAATGTGGGTCACATTTTCTTCTTATATTATGGTTGTGGTACATTTGATTGTGAGAAAGTTATGATTGAAGAGAGAGAATGTTTAGTTGTGGTCAATGTCCTCACTTTCTTAAAAAGGCTAAGACAGGAGATTTCTCGGGTGATGGGACACATGTAACTCTTTAATAATCTCATTTTGGGTGTAGACATTTTTCATTGCCCATTAACTGCCTTAGAAAACATTCACAAATCCACAAGTAAATGAAAATATTTCATTCATATTAGGAATTATTCTGATGGCAAGTGTTTCAGAGCACATACTTTTAATTTTCTAAATTAGGAGCATGTGCAACTCCCAATTTTGCTACAATCAACACAACACATCACTATTATCCACCTATACTATACAGCTTGATAATGGCATCCCCTTGGGGATAATATTCTGGAGGAGAAATGCTCTCCCTTTTGGATTTCCCAGTTGGTGAATACTGAGGAGGAGGTCACCAGAAAAACATTTCAATTTTGTAATGGAGGGAAGTTTGAGGGGAGGGGGCAGGGGTAACATTATAAAGGGAGAACAATTTTTGACAACAGCATGCAGAGCCAAATGGATGCAGATTGCAGCAGTTATACGAAAACAAAAAGATCTGTACAGAAAAGACAAACAAGAAGAGGTGAACCAAATAAGTCTTGGCCTTCAAAGTAACCACTGTTAGCTACCTCACACTTCTGACATCAGTTGTAAAGCTGTTGGTAACTGTCAACAAATTTTCTTGTGCAATCGCTCAAAGCACTGTGGTCACACACCGTTGCATATCTGTGGCATAGCAGGTGATGAGGCCTGGTGCTACCTATAAGATCCTGAGACCGAGTGACAGTCCGTGGCACAATGTTTGTTGTCTTCCCCACCTCCCAAAAAGAGTCTTCTGTCAAAATCCAAGATTAAAGGATGTTGATTGCTTTTTTCAAAAGCAAAGTCTTGATCTATCATGAATTTCTGTCTGAGGGAGGTGAGGGAAATGTCTGTCGCTCAGTCTCTGGATCGTACTGGTAGCACCCGGTCTCACCTCCTGTAATGATGCGATAAATCCAACAACGCATGACGACGTTACTTAAAACTATTCCACAAGAAGTGTTTATGAACAGTTTTCAATAGCTTTACAAGTCCGCCCCGGTAGCTGAGTGGTCAGCGTGACAGACTGTCAATCCTAAGAGCCCGGGTTCGATTCCCGGCTGGGTCGGAGATTTTCTCCACTCTGGGACTGGGTGTTGTGTTGTCCTAATCATCATTTCATCCCCATCGATGCGCAGGTCGCCGAAGTGGCGTCAAATCGAAAGACCTGCACCAGGCGAACGGTCTACCCGACGGGAGGCCGTAGCCACACGACATTTCAATTTTTATAGCTTTACAATTAGTGTCACAAATGTGTTGTAGCTAATGGTGATTACTTTGTAATTCTCATTTTCTTTATTTTCTGAGACCATTCATCGAACTTTTTGGATGTACCTTGTATATTTCGGAGTATAATAGCACACTATAATGCATAATGGTGATAGGTTTTCATTATCATGTTCTTGTGTTTAAAAAGATGGTTTATGCCACCTTACCCTATGTAAACTGCCTTTCAAAAGAGCTGCCCTGTCTTTCATTTTCTTGTACTTCCCAACAAATCCTTCAATCTGCCACTAGAACAAAACAAGAAAGAAAATTGTTGTGAACAAAACCACAGGAATTTGCCCAAGTATTCTATCTATAGTAAAATTAACTTGAGGAAGTTGCTTGGTCCAAAACTACTTGTAACCACCTGTCAAAAGCCCAATTAGCCATCTTTCACAGTGAGGACATGCATGGAGAGTGTCAGTGAGGTTCCAGAAGGTACCAACAGGGATGTGGACCCACTCCAGATCCACTGTCGTGGCCAAGTGTGCTATGTTTCACAGCCGAGGGCCAAAGATTCGTGGCAAAAACAGTATCAAAGTTGTCACCGCATATTCTCAACTGGGTTTTGAATTCAGCCTTAGGGTAGAGGAGGGGGCAGGGAGTGGGTAGGGGGAGGCAGGGGAGCATGAGCACAGTGAACTCCCTCTGGTGCTCATGGTACCACACACTTACACTACGAAGTGTGTGACATACTCCATTGTTCTGCTGGTAGACGCTATCTTGCCAAGGGAAAATAAATTGCACGTATGAGTGGATGTGGTCCCCAAGGATTGATGCTTACTTGTGTTGAACCACTGTGCTTTCCAGAATGATGAAATCACCCGGGGGAGACCACAAAAATATTCGCAACACCATAAACCCCCTCCACCGGCCTGAACCCTTCAACAATTGTTGCAGTGCCATACATGCCAAAAGCCGTCTGTCTGATGGAGCATAAAACACGATTCATTTGAAAAGGCCATCTTTTGCCACTCAGTGGCATGCAAATTCTTGCCTTTCTCGATGATGGACAGCAGCCAGAATACGTGCATGAACCAAACCATTGTTGCAGAGGCCCATATGCATCAACATTTGTTGAACGGTCATTGAGGAGACACGGTTGGTAGCCCCTTGGTTCATCTGGCCGGTCAGTTGCTCAACAGTTGCATATTCATTCACCCACACATATCTTTGCACCACAGTTGTCTGCATGCCGGTTTTGGATGGCACTAATTCGCCATGCACTGTATACTTTCACCACGGTGGCACGTAAACAGTTTACAATCTTAGCATTTTTGGAAATGCTTCTACACTTGGCCCAAAAACCAATGATGTCCAATAAATAGCTCTGTTTCAGCATTATGACATCTGCACTCTTTTCTGCATCACCCCTTGACCCACTTTATATATACTCCAATGCTAATGGTGGCATCTGCCGTCTGAAAGCGGTTACTGCATGTTGATATAAAACATAGGCAGTGCTCACATTAATGTGACTGAACTGTGTATAAAATTACAAAGAGACAGATGGGGTGGGCAGTACTTACCTTTAGAAGGTGGAATTTCAAGTACTGCTGATGGACACTTGTAAGTGTATGGGGCGAAAAAAAAAAATATTTGAATTCATTAGTTTCCTGATGTCTGAGGGACCTCTTCCAATCATCCCCAAGCTATCAATCTTTCCTCCTTGGGGAACATCAAAGTTATGAGATATCTCCCTTCCTCATTCCCCCTCATTTTGTGTGTGACAATCAGCAGCACTGGCAATTTCACCTCCTAAATATAAGTAGTGGTCGGCCATAGTGTATCACTGGAATTATATATTTTTCTGCTAGCAAAAATTACACCCCATACAGAATTGCAGTCAAATAACATTAGATATAATTTTTATTTACCAAGCAGATGTAGATACAGGCATACACAGTGAAGTATAACAGCGCCATTTTTCGGGTTCTTTCCAATGAAGAAAGTACAGAAGCAGGAATAGTAACTGAAATTAAATGGAAAGAATGAAAGGAAAAACAAGTGCTCTTACTGAATTGTTCACCTCCTCCTTGCTCCAGGAACTCTTGAAAACTTTTTCTATTTAATCTCAGTATGCATTGTTTCATCCAACCTGTCTTCTCATTTCAAATAAGGAAAATCCAGGATGGAATATAACAATATTATGGAAATAAAAGTCACCACTCGCCGTATGGTAGAGATGTCTTCCTTGATGCTTGGTAAGCAGTTTCTATCAATATTTGATATAACACTTATATGTTTGCCAACATAGGAGATTTCAAAATACAGGGTGTACATAAAGTCTAGGAACAGTTTCAATTATTTATTGCACAGAAACCAAACACTGTACAGATATCACACATATGTCATTTCGAAGATAAACACTGAAAGTTTTTTTTCCCCTATGTTTAGAACCAAGTACGGTAAGAAGCCAACAACAAGAAAGGCCATGTACCACCGGCACAACAAATTCCTTATGACAGGTAGCTTGTGCCTGACGAAGAGAAGCGGACATCCTAGTGTGAGTGCAGTGAATGTGGAGCACTTATGAGAGATATTCATAAGGAGTCCTAGGAAATCAGCGCATCGTGCATCCTTTGATCTGGAAATTACTCCTATGACAGTGTGAAAAGTCCTGCTACAGAAGCTGTCTATGAAACCATTAAAATTGGAGCTAGTGCAGAACCTCAATGGCAACGACAAAGACCAGCATTCTGAGATTTATTCACAGTTGTAACAAGTGAATGGGGTGGGTATGGCATTGTTGAACACTTCATTTTTAGCAACCAAGTAACTTTTCACAGTACTGTGAAAGTGAACAGGCACAACTGTCGAATCTACGGTATGAAGCATCCACACAAATGCACTGAATTTGAGCGTATTCCCCAAACATAGGTGCCAATGCTAAGGAAAAGGTAATGTGGGTTAGAGGGCAGAAGGAAGAAGTAGTAAACCAGTTCATTCAGAAACTCGGATATATTAAGTGGGACTGTATATATAACTGTCAAGTGGGAATAAATAAAACTGAAACTGCTTTTAAGAGCTTAATTAAAAATTATTTAAATTTGTGGTATTCTTGTTCTCCTCCTATAAAAATCAATCTTAAAAGCCAAGCTATAAAGAAAAACATTAAGTGGTACACAGATAAACTTATCAATATGAGGGAAAATATGTTATCATTGTACCACATATATAAAAATTCTCATAAAGATGGAACGGAGCAGAAAGATGATTTGTACAAAGCATATCTTGAATGTAAGAGAACCTACAGAACTAAGCTTAGAATGGCAAAAAGAACAGCATACAAAAGATACACTGAAGGGGCTCCTAATAAGTGCAAAGCTGCATGGAATGCTGTTGCACAAGAGCATTGCAGGAATGATGAACATCGCATAGCTCTTGACCCGGATAAAGTTAATCATTTTTTCATGGACTCTGTAAGTTATATTAGGAACAAAATTGAAACAACAACCACCAATGCAAGTGATCTACTTAAGCAACAACAACCTGCAAACAATACATTTACATGGAGGACAATCGCACCCACTGAGATTACAAAGGTAGTGGCAAAATTCTCAAACTCCCAAGAGCATGGACTACTCTTGGTTGTCCAATTACATAATTAAAAAAAACAGTGCATATAATTAGTGAACCATTGGCCTTTCTGTTTAATAGGTGTCGAAAGTTTGGAGTCTATCCTACAACTCTAAAAATATTAAAAGTTATCCCAGTGTATAAAAAAGGGGACAAACATGATCTCAAAAATTACCAACCAGTTTCAATAGTTCCCATTTTCTTGAAAATACTTGAATCTCTTATTTATAACCAACTGAACCACTACTTTGAGTCGCATAACTTACTCTCTAATAGTCAATTTGGCTTCCGCAAGGGAAAAAATACCACCACTGCTGTTCTTTCAATTGTGAATGAAGTAATAACAACCTTTGAGAATAAAAATAAAGCCTCACTTCTTTTATGTGATTTAAGTAAGGCATTAGACTGGATTTCTCATGATATCTTAATTGCTAAACTCAAATTCTATGGCATACAAGATTCTGCATTGGCAGTAATTGAATCATACCTAAAAATTGGAAGCAGTTTGCCTATGTCAGAAACAGAGACTCACAGTTGCTAGAAGTTAAGACAGGAGTCCCACAAGGTTCTGTCCTTAGGCCCTTCTTTTTCATAACTGCAGTCAATGATTTACCTCATTGTATCCCCACTTTTGTTATTTGGTTATGCTGATGCCACAACTTTGCTTGCTCAGCACGAGAACATATCAGTTCTGCAAGATGACATGGAAGCAGCACTAAATTGGTTCTCACCAAATACACTGCTTTGCAATCCTTGTAAAAACCAACAGATTACACTGGGATTGTCAAAAGAGGTATAGGTGAAAGCAGCTAAAAGTCTAGGAATTCATGTAGACTTTAAGTTAATGTGGGAAACACACATCAACCACACCTGCGCAAAATTGTCTCGAGTTACGTATTTAATGTGGAAACTGAGGAGCCTGGTGACAAAAGAATATTTATGAGTTATTTATTTTGGACTCTTTCAGTCACAGATAGAATATGGACTGCTGATATGGGGACTCTCTCTTCACATCACTGAACTTCTAAAAATTCAGAAGAAAGTGATAAGGCCAATGAGCAATTCTGGTAGATCAGAGCACTGCCGACCACTGTTCATTCAGCTGAAAATATTAACCGTTATTAATTTTTATATATACGCCTCAGAATTGTATGCAAATAACAATATAGCAGATTTTGAAACGGGGGAAAACATGCACCACCATAGTACCAGAGGCAAAACAAAATTAGACATACCTAGGCACAGGCTGACAAGAACAGGGAATTCCCATCGAATCAATAGTCTAAAAATATTTAATAAACTTCCATTTTCTTCTCGGTCGGATCACATAAGTAGCTTCAAGAGCAAGCTACTACATTGGTTACTAATCAGTCCTTTCTACAATGTAACAGAATTTATGAATATAAAATCAATCAACATTGATTTTTAAGGATTTCATTATGTGATGTCACTGAATGTATTTATCTTATGTTATGGTGTATGTTATCATCTATGGGCACTATTTGCAAAGCTCATTTAGCTTTAAGGTACTATTCAAGGAAAGTGTTATATGATATCCATTTAAATTGCCTATTCCACCTCAGGTGGTCAATGGTGAACAAAGAATCTGAATCTGTACTGCAAAGGTAAATGTTTTTTGTGTTTTGTCACGTCAAAAATTGTATGGGCCATTCTTCTTCGCCAAGAGCACTGTCACTGGAAATTCCTACTTGTACATGTTGCAGCAATGGCTGATGCCTCAAATGAGATTGGACTCTCTGTTCATCTTTCAGCAGGATGGGGCTCCACCCCATTTTCATCGTGAAGTTCCTGGGTACCTGAAAACGGAGCAGTCACATCGATGGCTCGGCCATGCTACAGAAGGGGAAATCTGTTTCATGAAATGGCCCTCCCGATCACCAGATCTCACTCTGTGTGACTCTTTTGTGTATGTACTGCCTCTACCATATGATGTGGCAGAGCTCCGGGAGTGAATACGGGAAGTGACTGCCACAGTCGACGATGCCATGCTGGGATGGGTAAGGCAAGAATTTGATTACCGTATTGTCATCTACCTGATCACTCATGGTTAGCATATCAAATGTTTATGGAAAAAAATAAACTTTCAAAAAGTTTCTCTTTGAAATGCAGTATGTATGGCATCTGTACAATGTTTAAATAAATGATTGAAAGTGTTCCTTGATTTTATGTACACGCTGTACTTGAACATACACTGTATGGCAGCACATTCAAGATAAGAGAATCAGGTGTAAACAATGGTATACAACTGCGAAGAACACAATCTCAAAGAAATAAGTATTATGTCGTGGAAATAATGTCTGTCTGTCTAACAAACAGTATGCAGAGACAGGAAAAATCCATTTTATTTTATGGTCAATTTCAGAGTTATTTTTGCCTATTTGTTGCTGTTTTCTGTCAACTCTGGTATTACTTTCTGCCAATTTTGATGGTATTTTTGAGGAGTTTGGTATCACTTTCCAATAGCTTATTTTTGAAGTATCAAATGGCTTATATCACTGTTCCAGCACTATGAAAACGAAAATATACCTCTTAACTACATTACATATGGCATCACAGAAGAAAAAGGAAATCATTTATATGAAACCCATTAAATGTAATCAATTAAAGAAACCATACACTATCAAAAGGTTTTCAAATTAAAGTACTATTATAGCTTCAATGGTTTCTTTGAAAACTTTTACCACCAATTGATCAGTACTTCACAACAATGCAAAAATAGCAGCGTAAAGTGTAAATTTTTAACATGGGCAAGGAGAAGGCCACAAATGCAGTTAACCAATTCTGCTCATATTTGGCAGCCTGCTTCCATACAACATAAAATGAAGATCAGTTTTGAGAACACCATCCCTACAGTTCATGATGTGAATCTGATTCAAAACTGACCAGATCGATATACAATTGAAAATGGAACACTTTTAATCATCATAGGTGGTGTTCAGAAGCAAACTTTTTTCCTAGGGATTTGCAAAAGAAACTATTACAACTGCCACTTATGTACCCGTAAAGTAAATGCTATTCAATGAAAGTACTGCTGATGCAACAATCAAGGCATCTGGCTGGGGAGCAGAGAACCTGTGTTCAATTCTGAAATGCAGTCTGCTGGATTTTTTGTCATCTTTCTTTTCCTTATTGAAATTAGTAACAAAAGGAGGGTTAATATGGCAGTTATTAAGGAATAATAACAAGGAGGTAAATAAATTTCTCAAACAACTTGGATTGGTGAAAAATTAAAATTCAAAGCCTCATATGAAAACAAATGTCACGAGGGACCACAGACAGCTTAATATGCTATGCTAGTTTACAATGAGCCGTGGTACAGAACTTTATTTGGAGGTTTCAAAACTGCAATGTACATCTGGAAATCCAGCAGGAATTTCACAACTATCCACATTCCACAACAATTCATAGCATAATTCATGATCAATTTTCAGCACCAATTTTTTAGGTGATGTTGCATGCGTGGTATGCATTAGAATTACACTGGAGATCCAAAGAAACTGGTACACCTGCCTAATATCATGTAGGGGCCCACAAGCACGCAGAAGTGCTGCAACATGGCATGGCATGGACTTGACTGATGTCTGAAATAGTGCTAGAGGGAACTGACACCATGAATCCTGCAGGGCTGTCCATAAATCAGTAAGAACACAAGGGTGTGGAGACATCATCTGAACAGCACATTGCAAGGCATCCCAGATACACTCAATAATGTTCATGTCTGGTGAGTTTGGTGACCAGTGAAGTGTTTAAACTCAGAAGAGTGTTTCTGGAGCCACTCTGTAGAAATTCTGGATGTGTGGGGTGTCACATTGTCCTGCTGGAATTGCCCAAGTTCTTCAGAATGCACAATGGCCATGAATGGATACAGGTAATCTAGAAAGGATGGTTACATAAGAGTTACCTATCAGAGTCGTATATAGACATATCATGGGTCCTTTATCAGTCCAACTGCACACATCCCACACCATTACAGAGCCCCCACCAGCTTGAACAAGTCCCCTGCTGATAAGCAGTGTCCATGGACTCATGAGGCCAGCTCCATACCCATACACATCTATACACTTGATACAATTTGAAATGACACTCATCCGACCAGGCAACATGTTTCCAGTCATCAACAGTCCAATGTGGGTGTTGACGGATCCAGACGAGGCATAGAGCTTTGTGTCATGCAGTCATCAAGGGTACACGAGTGGGCCTCAGCTCCAAAAGTCCACATTGATGATGTATCGTTGAATGATTTGCATGCTGATACTTGTTGATAGCCAAGTACTGAAATGTACGGCAATCTGAGGAAAGGTTGCACTTCTGTCACATTGAACAATTCTCTTCAGTCGTCATTGGTCATTTTCTTGCAGAATCTTTTTCCAGCCACAGCGATGTCAGAGATCTGATGTTTTACCAGTTTCCTGATATTCAAGGTACACTTGTGGAATGGTCAAATGGAAAAACCTCGCTTCATCTCTACCTCAGAGATACTGTGTATCATCGCTCATGCACCGACTATAGCAACACGTTCCAACTCATTTAAATCTTGATAATTTGCCATTGCAGCAGCAGTAACCGATAACCGACACTTGTTATCTTATACAGGCATTGATGACCGCAGTGCCATATTCTGTCTGTTTACATCTCTCTGTATTTTAATACACATTCCTATACCAGTTTCCTTGGCACTTCAGTGTAATTCCCAAAAACGAAATATTTTTAAATGTAACCCAAGTCAGTTTTCTGCCAAATCTTTAGAATGAATGATGTAGTTGTGCGAAAGCTGCTTTCATTATATGTTCTTGGTGCCACAAGCATATTTGCTTCAAATGTTTATATGACAAGTACCACCCATGTAGATGTTCAAAGGTAAGTGAAGGCATGTAACAGTGAGTGAAAGAGCCTTTGTAGGGCAACCAGGATTAAAATTATAATTCTTTTTAATCCAAGTCATTAAAGAAATTTATTTCCCTACCTTGTTATTATTTTTCACTGATTACCTTTTGACTTTCCTATTCCTACTAGATTCAATACAGCAAAACTACTAATGAAAATCTGCAGAATGCATTTGGAAATTAAACATATGTTCTCTTCTCCTCAGCCACATGCCTTGATCACTACGTCAGTGGCAGTTCTTTTGAACAGTGTTTACCATAGGCATACTCAGTGTCTTTCTTCGATTCTACGAAATGGGAATATGCTGAGCAGCACCCCCCCACATGATGAAAACACCCAATTTTCAATTACCTATTGATTTCGTCAAATTTGAATCAATCAATTAGGAGTGGTTTCCTCAAATATAAGGATGGGGGAGCTTTTTGAGCCAAAATATCTCAGTCCTCTTTTTTTAGGTTTATACAAGCACCCTGCCAAATATGACTCAAATTGGTTGGCCATTCCAAGACCTTCCCCTTGTGAGGACCAATTGTCTTCAGCACAACACCAGACAACTGACAATGTCGACATATCCTGCTTGCATGGGAAGTTGCTTCCCATCAAATTATAAAAGTATTGCTACCCCTTCAGAATATTTCGCAACTGAGACCTGCCATCCTATGCACACATAAACTATTTGCTGTGTCAGCATGAACATAATTCATCATCATCACACTAGAAATAAGAGCCCAGGACTGCGAATAAGACTAAATATACAGATCTGTCACCATAAGAGTTGTTAGCCAATTATGAAGGTGCAACATAGTGCCTTTCTCGGTTTTCTTCACCCCGCCCTGAAGCATTCGTTCCATTCATATTTAACAAAAGCTGGCTGGTTTTAGCATCAAAAATTTGTATTTCTCATAATAATGAAGCAGTCTTCAATTGTAACTTGGAATATAGGTACTGTTTCATCCACTGACATCAGAGTTCTCAATATTTTTGCGTAACAAACTGTACCAACAATGAGACAGTTTGGTGAGATCTGTAAAGTGGAGCATCAGTTAAATAGGATTTTTTTGCAGGACACAAACACAACATGAAATATAGCACATAGCACTTTAGCTAGCACGTAAATCAAATTTGCACCCAATTGGTCAGGTTCTCGCCACCGCACACAGCAGCAAACAGAGGGTGTCATGCTAACTGAAAGTACGAAGATTGCCTGGAAAATAATGTACCACATATTTTCTCAATCAGCAATAATTGTATGAATGTGACAAATAAGATATACATTATTTGAAGTTTCCAAATTGCACACACAAATATCCCATTTATTCTGACAGGTATCATACCTACAGCAATGTTTTGAAATGGTGTCTCTATATGATGTAAGCTACAAGCAGAGTGTCGTCATTGAACTTCCCACAGCAAAGAATAGAACCTTCAAGAATATTCCTAATTGTTTGCATCCTGTTTATGGAGCATCTGCAATAGACAGAAGTTCTGTTAGTCACTGGGCAAAGAGAGTGAGGCCATTACGAGACATTGGTTCGGCAGAGCTCCAAGATTTGCTTCATTCAGGGAGCCCATTCGTGGCATTCAAACTTGACCAGGCACAGCTTGCTGATGTGCTCATTCACAAAGACCAATGCAGAACAACTTGGCACTTGGCAATGAAGCTGCCACTCAGGAAGGAAACTAAATCTTCTCACTCTTTGATGTGATGCCAAGACACAGTACCAATATTTCTGAAGCAGATGTGAACACATTATCCAAACCCAAAAGGGGCTTCCAATGATTTTGTCACCATAATAACCCAGGTGATTGACTGATTCTATATGATAACGCTCGGCCTCACACAAGTTTGAGGACTTCAGAACCATCATTAAACAGGGTTGGACAGTATCATCTCATCCATCCTACAGCCCTGACCTAGCGCACCTCCAACTTCCATTTGCTCGTCCCATTAAAGCATCACATTTGTAGATGACATTTTGAGGATGACAAAGATGTGATTCTTACAGTGGAGAAATGGCTTCAATACCAGAACAAGGAGTGGCACTGACAGGGTACACACACCCCTGTGTCTCGATGGTGGAAGGCCATAGAAAAGGGCAGCAATTGTGTGGAAGTATAGGGAATGTAGAATAAACAACATTCTTTCTTTTGTGTATTTATCGTTGTGTTCAATAAATAATTACTGAAGGAAAACAAATGTAGTGCCTCACTTTTTGGGTATCCCTCACATTTATTTTAATAGTTATACCATATTATTTTTACTGTTTTGTGAATGAAGCTTGTGGTCAAAGCACGAATTGTTGGTAGTGAAATTTAGCAGTGAAAAAGAGAGGGATGGCTGTACTGAGCTGAGAGGACACATTACATTTCAATGATCTGTCACCCTGATGCTACTCATAAACATTTACCTCAAGTCAGTTACCTTCTTGTAATTTCTCCATCTTAACAAACCTGCTATGCACTGCCACCATGTCTTGTCGTGTGACTTTGTTTCCATTTGCAGAGGATTGAGGGCTGTAAGACAGCTCTATAGTCTTCAAGCCACAAAATAACATAACTGCCTTTTAAACAAATCTTTTGTATTTTGTTACTCTTATGTGACATTCATATACATTGAGTAAACAGATCTCATTAACAAGAACAACATTTTAAAATTGAATCTCATAACACCACAGAAGAGAGTGACATTGCTCCTTAAAGGGTTATTTGAAATGTAATGTGTCTTCTCAGCTCAGTACTGCCATCCCTCTCTTTTTCACTGTTAAATTTCACTACCAACAATTCGTGCTTTGACCA
The DNA here is from genome assembly GCF_021461385.2 of Schistocerca piceifrons. Classification (NCBI taxonomy): domain Eukaryota; kingdom Metazoa; phylum Arthropoda; class Insecta; order Orthoptera; family Acrididae; genus Schistocerca; species Schistocerca piceifrons. The sequence goes on from NC_060149.1 coordinate 951,687,528, forward strand.
CAAGCTTCATTCACAAAGTAGTAAAAATAATATGGAATAACTATTAAAATAAATGTGAGGGTTACCCAAAAAGTGAGGCACTGCATTTGTTTTCCTTCAGTAATTATTTATTTATTTAAGCTTATTCTGGGTGTTGATATTGCAGACAGTGCCTCTTCCTCTCTGCCTTCCAAAACACTGCCAAGCCACAACCCCAATAAGTAGATAACCCCTTCGTAGCAGGAGAAGATGTTCCATATCTGTCACACTTTGATGATGTCCTAAGCCTCCGACAATTCTTTCGTCATTTCTGCAAATATTACACAGCGGGGGGTACTTTATATATTAACTAGCTAAATAATATTTTTAAATGAACATCTTTATCTCATCATGAGGAAGAGATTTGACATGTTTTTATGGACAAATAACATGTCTTGCTGAAATAGGCTGGGATCTATGTTATGTTAAAAGATACCAGATGCCATGTTAATTTACATGTTCACAAAACTTAAGCGTCACATTCAGTGTTTTTCATATTTATACTTTTGTAATTTGAAAATATATAAAACTTCCTGGCAGATTAAAACTGTGTGCACGACCGAGACTCGAACTCGGGACCTTTGCCTTTCGCGGGCAAGTGCTCCTCCATCTGAGCTACCGAAGCACGACTCACGCCCGGTACTCACAGCTTTACTTCTGCCAGTATCTCGTCTCCTACCTTCCAAACTTTACAGAAGCTCTCATGCGAATCTTGCAGAACTAGCACTCCTGTAAGAAAGGATATTGCAGAGACATGGCTTTGCCACAGCCTGGGGGAGGTTTCCAGAATGAGATATTCACTCTGCAGTGGAGTGTGCGCTGATATGAAACTTCCTGGCAGATTAAAACTGTGTGTCCGACCGAGACTCGAACTCGGGACCTTTGCCTTTCACAGGCAAGTGCACTACCATCTGGGCTACCGAAGCACGAGATACTGGCAGAAGTAAAGCTATGAGTACTGGGCGTGAGTCATGCTTCGGTAGCTCAGATGGTAGAGCACTTGCCCGCGAAAGGCAAAGGTCCCAAGTTCGAGTCTCGGTCGGACACACAGTTTTAATCTGTCAGGAAGTTTCATATCAGCGCACACTCCGCTGCAGAGTGAATATCTCATTCTGAAAATATATAGTTTAAATGATGCACCATATTAAAGTCTCGCAAACACCCATTTTTACACAATAGTTGTGTAAAAGGCTCAGGAAATGTCACATCCGTGGCTAAAACTGTTATTGGAAAGTAGCTTGTTTGCAAGGTGCTACTCCGGTCTCCGTAAGCAAGAAATTACTATTACTTCATTTTACAAATGGGCTCCCATTCAGTCTGTCGCCTTGCTGCTGATACAACAATGGGCCAGTTCATGATGGACTAGGATAAATCATCACTGTAAAGACCTACCTACCAACCAAATAATGCCACAGGATCACTTGACTTTAGACACTGACTGCTATCAGAGCTGAAGAACATCTCTCTCTTATGTTTCAAACCGCCACCTATAGCAAACACTAAATGGCTCAGTTTCTTTACCTTGGCATTTTCCCATCTGCTCCAAGATGGTTCTGGAACTACCTTCTGTTGTCCTCCTGACAATTCTCACAATGTAATCCCTATGAGCAAATAAACTGATACAGTTTCCTTTTCCCAACATGACTACGTATATTAATTACAAGTCCACATCACTATCCAATCCTGACAACACCCCCAAGTGGGTGTAAGAACTGGCATCTGAAGTGAGATGCCAAATTTGACCCACTTTCAGCTTTGAGGTGCCCCATACAAATTACTAAGCCGTGAACAGATGTAAGAATCCATCATGCAGGACAGTCCGGCTCCATGCTGTGGTGCAACAGACAAGTGCTTAGCACAGTCAGCCCAAGCTGCCCACCACAGTCTACCCAGGCCTAATGCCAAGCTGCCATCACTGCCATTAGGCAAGGAAATTCAACCTCGTCTGCCTCCTCTATCGTGGTCGCACGAGGCCACATCATGATTATGATGTCCCGATGCCACCTCGACACCGGGCATCGCCACTGCATTGCTGCCCAATCAACTGTAAATGAACAATTTAATTGTAACAATCAAAATAATCAATTCCTGACAATATACTGTAATTGTATAGCTAAAAAACCCATTCACCAAGCAACGGTTGGTGTCTTCCTTTATCATCCCATTTGTTAAGTCTCCCCTGACCTTGCATTCTGGGTGACTTTTCAGAACCCCACCGCTTTCCCTAGACGTATCAAGTTCCCTTCCCTTCACCCCTCTCCCTACCCGTTCAATCTTTATGCTGGAAGGAGGGGCCACTGGCTTCAAAAGCTTGCATAAGTAAAACCTTTCTCCTGCCATCACTTGGTGACTGGATTTTTTTATCTATCCAATTACTACATATTAAATGTGCAAGCTTCACTTGTAGGGGGAAATGTCTCTGGACCAATGCTGCCACTGACATCATCGAGGTCTGTGTGTGTGTGTGTCTAGTTTAAAGCAATTCCCTCAACCATGTCACAGAGGCAACTAGTGATGGATCCAACATATTGCAAACACGGGTGGAGCAACTCCGTGTGAAAAATGATGATCTGCAAAGGCACCTTAGTGAGGCATTAGTAAATGTGATGCTGCGAAACAGCACTGTGCCTGGAGCTAGCCTAACTTCCCTATTTCTCTGTTCCCATAGGCGGTTCTAAACTAGTTGTAAACGTTGACACAGTAGTACAAAATGTAATGGATACAGGGAAACTGTCCCCATCGACTGACGAAAAGTTTATAGGAGTACCAGCACGAAAGTGCAAGGAGTGGCTCATGCTTATGTAGATTCAAGGAAGGGCTGAGAAATACCAAGGCATTTGACATACTTGCAGAATGCGTTGAGGATATGTACAGAGATAAATACAGTCAGCTACTATCAGGACAATCTTTCCATCAAATATCAAAATTCTGGAGAGGATTTCGAGTGATTTTCTGACCGAATAAGAGTTGTGTGTTGTCGTACATATGTACTAACAGAAAGTAATGAAAGGAATGAGATACCACTCAGGAAATCAGAAACTTGCTTGCAGATTCACTCATTCGCAGGATTGACCCCACAGGTACGTCACAAGGTGAAGTACACCGAGTACACTAAGTTAGGCTACACAACTCACAAAGGAGGTGCAACAATTCGTCTAATCATCCACCGGGACAAAGCCCACTTGATGTGCATTCGTTGCCAAAGTGTGCTACACTCGTTGCAAATGACAAAAAGTTACACGGCTCCTTTGTGTTTGGCACCAGCAAGTGCTTGTTTTAGAAAAATCAGACACGAGAGAGAAAACTGTCCATCTCTACAGCACAGGTCAGCTAGCCAAGTAGGTCAACAAGGTGCTCGAAGGAATGTGAATGCGCGAAATGTGAATGGGAGCACTTCTGCCACTGCTCCTTGCTCCCCTTCTGCAAAGCCAATCCGGTAAGAGAGATAGGAATTGCTCAAGTTTGCAAGATAAATGAACAGCAGAACTTCTACCTTCCTCATCAATACAGGCATACAAATAAATGTTTTGTTTGTTAGATATACTCACTGTCAACTGTACCCCATTCTAGCTGACTTTGCAACTTCATCTGAAGAAAAGAAACAACTTCTGCCAAATTTCTTAATGTACCACAAGATTCCTACATATGATACCAAGCCAATAGCCTGGAAACCATATTGCACATCTTATCACTTGCAGCCTGCAGTAGACAAAAATGCCTCAGATTTACTAAAAGCTGGAGTAATTAAACCTTCTTTCAGTTCCTGGTTGTCACATACAGGGTGTACATAAAGTCCAGGAACACTTTCAATCATTATTTATTGCAAAAGAACTAAACATTGTACAGGTCTAATACATATTGCACTTTGAAGAGAGACTGTGAAAGATTTTGTTTTTTACAAACATTTGATATGCGAACCATGAGAGACCCAGCACATGTCAGTATGGTAATTGATACCTTGCCATACCCATCCTAGCATGGCATCATCGACTGTGGCAGTCGCTTCCCGTATTCTCTCCCAGACTTCTGCTGTATCACGTGGTAGAGGTGATACATACATCAGATCTTTAATGTGTTCCCACAGAAAAGACTCACATGGAGTGAGGTCTGGTGATCAGGAAGGCCATTTCATGAAACAGCTGTCCCCTTGTGCAGCACGGCCAATCCACCAATGCAGTAGCTGCGTGTTCAGGTACCCACAAACTTCAAGATGGAAATGGGGTGGAGCGCCATTCTGCTGAAACATGTCCAAGTAGGAATACCCAGTGACAGTGCTTTCGACAAAGAAGAATGGCCTGTACAGTTTTTGACGTGACAAGGCACAAAAAATATTTACTTTTGGGGAATCACGCTCAAATTCAATGCATTTGTGTGGATGCTTTGAATCCCATATTTGACATTTATGCCTGTTCACTTTCCCATTTGTCAAACTACAACATACCTCAACTCACCATGCTTGTGACTAGCACCAACTATCGGCAAATTACCAAAATACGCTGTGGCAGTTGTAATGCTATTGTAGATATAATACTGCCATTAATCTGTATATTTTAAATTTTTTGTTCCGTAATAATTTTGAAAAATTAAGTAAATACTATAACGAGAGTAAGCTTTTGTTAAGTGTAGTTTATCTGTTAAAAATAACCTCTTTGATGTAGGTGGAATAAATGTATTAAAACATATTTTGTAAATAATTATGTAATATTTCAAGTACAACTGTAATTAATTATGTCAATTTTGTATGTATGTGCTGTCATGCAATTGTAGATGGTTCATACTTAGGGTTTTTGTAAGCAGAAGTGTAAAATGAAAATGTGTAGGGATCATAGGTAGAACGGAACTCCGTTCTGTGGTGGAATGGGAAAGGTGGTGGGGCATGCGAGTGAGAATTGGCGCGCAAGTGACACACACAGTCGGTAGCTGCCCTGCAAGTGGTGAACATGCTCAGACGTGTTCTACATGATTGGCGCAGCACAGCAATAAATTAATAGCTCAGAAATTTGCAATTTTATCGTCTCCATCAAGAGGAAGATAGAGCTATGTACATCAGGAGCCGTACCTGTGCAATGTTACTACGCAGCACCGCATCACGCCACCTTCGACATCAGTAACAGGCAAAGTACTTTACTTAGAAGTGTATCACAGTATGAACCATCCTTCTTCAATCAGTGGAATATAAGTGTTAAATGTACCTTTGTGTTTAACCATAATTTTCCAATTTCATTTACCTCAGTAGGGTCCTTACCTAAACAAATTTATTCCGAGTATTATGATGTTTATTGAAGCTTGAATAATAGTAAATTACTGGCAATAGTATCGTTTTGGTAGTAAATTCTGAAAATCATTGTTAAATACTAAAGTTTGCACATATCGGTTTAAGAACCACCGCTTTGCGTGACCATTTTTGAAAGTAAGATAACATAATTGTTTAACTGCAACAATCTTAACAGTATTTGTTCGTGTTGCTTCTCCATGTCAAAGAAAGCCAGACAAATATTGGTGTTAGTTAAATGTTAACAAATAAAAGTCCTAAAGAAATGAAATCTAGTCGTGTTAAATAATAGTTTTGGTCATATGAATAATAGCTATAAGTTTAATATTTTTTTGTATCCTTGTTGAAACGTGTGTGTTTTCTTTAAATAATTACTGAAGTATAGTGGTACATTCCATAAGTAACAGAAAGTGGGATTAATAGTACTTACTGCCAAATGACCCAAGTAAATGGAAATTAAGTGGTTGTCTTTCAGTTACATAGTAAGTGAAAGCAGTTATTTATTCAGTGTCGAAAATTGACTTCATCTTTTTGTGTGGACACTGGGCTAGCGGCCGTTTTATTAAGCGAAACAGTTTATTGTTATAACAGGCTTTGTCTGATAAAAGGTCTCCAAAAGTAATTATTCTCACTGCTTTTCCCACAAACTGTATGATTCAGAGAAAAATAGTTTGATAATTTACCATTAGGTTGAACACGGTTAAAATCAGTCTCCGAGAGTTGATGGTTTGGAGTGTGCCTGTCACTACTTACTACACAGTTCTGACATTCCGAATCGCGGATCTTCCATCTTTACAGAGATAGAACTTAAACGTTCTGGTACCGTATTGACGAGAACGCGAAAGAACCGTTGCACGGTACAAATGAAAATAGAGCTTTCAGGGTTTCTCTTCAAAATGACATACGTATGATATCTGTACAATGTTTTGTTCTTGTGCAGGGTGTATACGCGGACAAGGAAAAAAAATTCCCGGATGTTTCACGGATAAAAATACACTTTCTCCCAGGTGAAAACAAGCTTTCTCCATGTTAAGTGACAGTATATTTTCCCTTATCAATCCTTTGAATGGTTATGGTTTTATACATGGGCATAGAATTTCCTGGCACAATAGAAAACGAAACTCAGGGAGAAAGACAAGATTTGGAAATATCTTTCATGTGCAGCAACATGCATGCTGCGTATTTTCGTATTGCAAAAGTATACATTGGAACTCCACTTAACACCACATGTTACTTTCCAAATCACTGAAATCAAGATTGCGATGCGCTTTTGTAAGCCAGTCATAGCTCATGTCACGTGATCTCGCCAGCCGATAATCAGAGCATAGGACATGTGATTTTTAAATGAGTCAAACGCTCTTTAATTTAATAAATTCATGGCACATTCTTGCACATAGTTCAACTTACGTAGAAGGATATTTACTTTGAAAGTAATGCTTTTGAAACCACTAGTAGCAATATTTTCCCGCGACCTGTCAGAAATAGGTTTGTTTCAGCAGTTGCCAGACAGAGTAGAGTTGTAGTGGGTAGTCTCCACGTGATCCGTGTCTACATTTAGTGATTTTGCTGTTTCGCCTTCATGTACTGTCACGTCAAATCGAAACAAAACGGATGTCTGTGGCCGGGAGCTATCAAGTGAATTAAAATACATTCACATAATTATAGAAGGCTAAAATATGGCATTAGTTTCAGATTTTATTTTATTTCTACCTTTCTGACAGTCAAGCATTAATCACCTTGTGGAACAATGAAGTTATTTTTGTCTGTTTGCTAAAGAAATTTGGCTTTTATTAACCTTTTCTGCAGTGGCAGTCAATGTATTTGAAACGAAACTGTTAATTCCACAGTGCTGGCTGGTTTCAACTGTTCGCTGCATTTTTTTTTCCTCCCCCCCCCCCCCCCCCTAGCACATATGGCATTATGCCATAATTAAGAACCAAATATGATATAATACAATACTGGTGCTCCAAGAAAATTTACGTCGCGAAAGCCACACTGAAAAGCTTAATATCAGGTTGAGGTCTACTTCATTGGAAATCTGGACATATGAGTGTGCACTTTAAATGTGCACATTTTAATATGGTTCACGAAATTCCGATGCTCATGGAGTATCTTCTAATGTCTTGTTTCTTTTATGAGATAATGTATGATCTTTCAGTGTTTAACACGTACGCACATACGGGCTTCCTATGTTATGATAGCTGTGTCGCCTGTTATTTGGGCTGCTCTGCTCTGACTGCTCTGCGCATCAGCCCCATATCTACGATATTTGCATACCGGATCAATACTAAAAAAATCGAATTTTCAAAAATATGTTCATCTTGTAGCGCACATCTTTCTGAAAAGTCTGAAGCATAAAACATGTGTGTTCGAGGAAATGTAAGACATATTATTTGGTCTTAAGTACGCCAAAGTGCAGTGCCATGCCTCTTGACAAATCATTCTTCTAACGCATGTCACTGTATTTCGCTCTGTGGAATTGAAACGTGTATATTTTGTAATGGATGCCATCAAACTATATTCAGGACAGTGGAAATTGAAATGTCCTGTGGGGCCTCGCCTGTTCCCAGTCAACCAGTTAGACAGCCTGCCCCTTTTCAAAAAACAAAATCTCACAATTAATAGCGGATGGGATTTTTTGTAATCAGGAGAACAGGAACTCTTCAGAAAATCTGAACTATTTATTGCCTATTGGCTAATAACTTGCTGTTTTGTGTGACATAAAATTAAATATAGGATACATAAAACCAATGAAGACAAGAGATAATCAAGAAATTATGCATTTCTTCAATCCTTAGCTCCTAGCATTTTTTTCTCTCTAATCTCACTACAGCTTTACATGGTGTGCTTTCCTTTCTGGGAAAGGATCTACTGTATTACCTCATCAAAGTTCGTGAAACATTTTGCTACATGAAAAATCAAAATGTCATTATCTAATACTGAAAAAGCTGTTAACAGAAATAATACCCAAGACTGGTGTGGTTTCTCGATCTGATTACATCTATTTTGTCGCTGTCTGCTAGATAAAACAAAATAGGCCTTTCTAATATGTCAGCAGTTTTGTAACACACACCAAATAAACAAGACTGTTTTGGCACCAATGGCCATTTTTATAACACTACAGAATATAATTCATGAAGTACCAATATCAAAAGCCTATTAGGCCTACTACAAACAAAAAAACTTAATGTTAGGAAATAGTTTCACTTTCATTCATATGCACCAGTTTATCAAGCATGAGACCGAAAAGTAGTATTACGAAATTTTTATATAAATTTGGGATCATCTTATTCTCCCATAATTTGTCCCCGTTTCTTCTCCTTCCTCGTTCCACAAACAATCTTGTCACCACCAATTCTGTAGCTATTCATGCCATTGTCAAAATCTGTTCGCTGATTAACTTCACTAACCCTGCCAGAATCACACGTTAGGTTATCCCGCAATTATTTTCCGGTTAGGCGTTTTACGTTTTTGTGCAACACGTTTTCCATGTTACTTCCAGAATAGAACTTAAGTGGCTGATAGATGAGAACTGTGCTACTGGTCCTTACTAGTGTAGCGATATGGCCAAAAATTTTCTGTCAAAATTTCATTTCCTTTGATACACAGAGAAGTTAATACATAATCTTTCACACCTGTTATTCCTGACAGTTGTTTATTTCCACTCTGGTAGTCTGAATCTATGGATTTCGCTAGTAATTATAACAACACTGATCTTTCACAAACCCAATCAACCACATAATCAGACAGCAATTGGCATTCATCCGTTTGGCTTTAGTCCGCTCAGATCGTATAGCCCTGTCCCATCCACGGGAAGTTTATTTCTAGATGCGATGAGACATCACATACACTATGCATGCATTCAAAAATCTACTTATGATTCAGTCAGAAATAAACTTAAAATGTGTTCAAAAATGTTCAAAATCCAATAGGGATGCGTTTCAAAATTATATGAATAATCAATAGACAAACATGCGCTGCATGCTAGGCACTTTGCGATACAAGTTTTTTTCCTCAAGAATATGAATTTGGCACCCCCTTTTCCCAGTAGCATCTAGCTGCTTGATGCGACTGCTTGCACAGCCAACATCCACATTCCTGTAGCCAGAATTAGGAGAATCTACTACTCAAAAGCAACCCAACTGCGCATGCGCATGAGCCCACCCATAACTGCTAAAACAAATCTAATGTAGACAGTTGTGACTTCACGCTCATCGAAGGCAATTTGTTGTTATGAAGCATTGCATAGTCTTCCTAAAGCCTTTGACACATTTTGCATTTGGCAGACACTTGCACGAGCACTGTGTGTCGTCGTTGTATATGGCGCATTTCCTTTGCAATTTAAGTAATTTTCGTTCTTTTTCTCTCGTTTATCTTTTATTGTCGAAGTATTATTCTGCAGTAGTGGGGTACAGTAATATCCTTTGTTAGAGTATCAGTTCTTACCAGTCAAAATTACAAAAAATTAACTGAAAACAATGAAAAATACCTTGAATTCTAAAAAAAAACGGTTGTCCCGGGTCGTATACACCTTGTTTATGTACGCTCGTTACAGTGGCAGTCCCCAACAAAACCAGTTACAGAGGAAAAGCTTGCAGCATTTTTTGCAAGGATTGATGATATTTTCAATCATCTTGTCAAATGCAAATTCTTCACCATGCTCCAGCTACTATCAGATTCATGTAGCTATTAAAGATGGAGAAAAAGACAGCTTTTGTTGTACCCTGTGGGCATTATGAATATCAAAGAAAGCCCTTCCCGCACCCCCTCCCCCCCAAACATCCGCCTCTCCCCCTCCACAAAATTTTAACATTTTGCTGATTTACTTTTAGGAGGTTTAAAGCCAACCATGTGACTAGTATACCTGGATAACACAGTTGTCTTTTCAAATTCAGTGAGAGAACATGCAAAGTAACTAAAAAACGTACTAACCCATTTTAGTGATGCTAATATAAATTTGGAATTCAAAAACTGCGATTTTGCACTATCATAATTGCACTATCCAGGACATATAATTTTAGCAGATGGTCAAGACCAGAACCACAATTAAAAAATGCAGTGAATGATTTTCCAGCATCGAGGAACATTAAAGAATTGCAACTGATTTCTCAGGTTAATAAATTACTATCGCCGTTTTGTGGAGAACTATCCGGTCACCACAAAATGGCTTGCAAAATTACTAACGAAGGGAGTTGCTCCTGTCTGGACAATGGATACCAGGAGGGCCATGTTAAAAATGAAAGACATTCTTAACAAGTGCACCTGTCTTGGGTTATCGGCATTTTGCTCTACCTTTAATCTTGTTGTGTGATGCTAGCAATGTCTCAGCTGGTTGTATTTTGAGTCAGATACAAAATGGTGAAGAAAAACCAATTGGCTATGCTTCACGTCAGCTGTAGCAGCTGTGCAAAATTACACCACCACACAAAATGAACTTCTGATTCTTGTTTTTGGCACCCATTACTGTCAGTGTTACATATAGGCATGACAGTTCACAGTAATTGCAGATCGTGTTGCTTTACAGTGCCTTTTGAGTTTAAAGGATCCCAGCAGTGGACTTGTTAGATTGGCCTTAAAACTCTGTGAATATGACTACATAACCAGACTTAAGCCTGGAAAGTTAAATCAGAATCCAAGTGCCTTGAGTACAAAAATTAAGATCCTGCAAGTAGATGATGTGCTTACTGAGGAATTAAAGAAGGCACAAGAATCCCGAGACTACTGGCAAGTATATACTGCGACAAAGTCATGAGTGTATACAGACACATCGTAATGGGGAAAGTGCCACAAATAAATTAGGATATTATGTTCAAAATTGTCTTTTTGCAGAGAGTGCAAGAACAAAAACCAAATGTACCTCTTCAAACTATATCTGAGGTAGCTGGACCTTTCAAAGTCTTAGCACTCTATATTGCAGGACCATTTGCCTTAACAGTAAAAAGTAACATACATTTAATCTGTCGCTGACCGTTTCTCTCATCATCTTATTGTGTGACCCACTGCAGACATGGCCGCTGAGATGGTTGTGAGAGCACTGGTAACTTATTTTGCACTATAATCTAGAAGTCCAGAGGCCATTATAGCAGACTGAGGTACAAACGTTATGGCCAATCTTATCATACAGTTATCTTGACTGTTTAAAATAAAGAAGTTCAGAGCTACGTCATTTCATTCTAAGAGTAATGGCAGGGTTGAACACATTCATAAAACAGTACCTAGAATCTTATCTTATAACATGATTAGCTTCCCCTCAGACTGGGATTGTCTATTACCATATGTGATTTCGTCATACAACACCAGAATACATGAAATCACAGTGTCGATTCCCTTTGAGGTTGTTTATCACCACAAAATCCATTCATGTTTCAAGACTTATAAGCTGTCACCTGAAACGAATTCCAGCAAAGTGAAGTACCTGGCTAAAAGATTAACATTTATTTTGAAGAGAATTCAGCAGAACAATGCAGCTGAACATGGAGACAGCTCCATAGTTGAAAGGATGCTAGGATGCTGATATACCCATTAGGAGATCATGGAATGTTATGACAAACTGCCATGAAATTGGGCAGAACTAAGAAATTTACATGACCATGCACTAGACCATTACAGATTGTTCAGCAGAACAATGGAGCTGAACATGGAGACAGCTCCATAGTTGAAAGGATGCTACGATGCTGATATACCCATTAGGAGATCATGGGATGTTATGACAAACTGCCATGAAATTGGGCAGAACTAAGAAATTTACATGACCATGCACTAGACCATTACTGATTGTTCGGCAGAACAATGGAGCTGAACATGGAGACAGCTCCATAGTTGAAAGGATGCTACGATGCTGATATACCCATTAGGAGATCATGGGATGTTATGACAAACTGCCATGAAATTGGGCAGAACTAAGAAATTTACATGACCCTGCACTAGACCATTATAGATACTGTATTTCACATTGCCTGTCAACATTGAATTACAAATCAGAAGATTATAGCTCAGTTTGATCACTTGACCAAGTATAAAGATATACCTATAGCATCTACTGTAGTGGATCCAGCAAATCTCAGAAATGTTTAGAACAGATTTTGGTATAATTTACATTCTGTTACCCCATCAATTTACAGTCTAGGGATTATGCTGTACCCTGTTTACATGGAAAACATCAACCCAGTCACATATGTTGTCTGATACCCATATCACCATACTTTTGATAATAAACATTGGTGCAGTATTAAGTCGAATTGTTTTTATAAATCAGGAAAGATTCCATCTACCTTATTCCCTCAATCTTTGTCTTTGAGGATGGTATGTGGAGTAAAACAAAGAAATAAATACAAAAAAGTGTAGGGGGTGTTGTGTGATGGAGGTTTTCAGAATTCGTGCTTGTTGGTTTGGAGGAGGTCATTCTGCTTGAAATAACTGTAAATATTTGTAGAGGAGTTATACCTCAACAGCATCTGAGTGATGGTCCATAGGTTCAAGCGATTGCCACAGTATATCCCTTTTTTATTTTCAAAACCAGTTTTAATAAAATATTTAGTTTCCTTTAATACCTGTAGTATTTTTAATTTTCTTATTTGCTACAAAGGCTACACTTGTATTTACTTCCACTCTTTTCATCTGTAATAAAACATACGGCCTGATTTTAATTCCATTTGGTCTGGATTTTTTCAACACTTGTGATAACCTTTCTACATATTATTTGGTCTTAATTAACTCCTCTTGCAACTCCACCAACTTAGATCGTGATCCCAGAGTTCTGCAGTTTATTGTCACTGTTTAAGAAGTTGTAGAAACATTTGTGTATCTAAGGCCCAAGTGATCAAATGCAGAAGTAGCTGTATGTGCCCTGTGGTCTGAGGCTATTGCCCGAGCTTCCTAAGTACAATTTTATATATTCAGCATTACCCATTCTGTATAAGAGTACAACTCTTGATTCTTTAGATACTTTGGAAAGTTGAGGCAAAATTGACGTAAGATAGCACTTATACTGTGCATGCTTTTAGTGATGACATAGCATAATGCTCAAATCTTAATGACTTTTTTTCCATTTATGGACTTCTTTTTTACTTTCTGCTCTGTTGTGGTTAATATAAAATTAGTACCAGACCTAAAATTTTGACAGAGTTAAGTCTCTTCTTGGAAAGTTTTGTGTTGAAATTTCAATGCAAGCGAGAAAAAGTTTATTTTCTACCAGTTATAAATTTTCTCTAGATTATTTATTAATGTACCATAAACCTTGTTATAATGTTGTATTTTTTTATCTTATCTTGTGTCCTGTCTTACATTTGTAACTTATTTTACATTTATACTCCTCTACTTCATTGTGTGCAGTAGTCTGTTACAATATCTTACTTATTGATAGTAGTAGTTCCTTTTACCCTATTACTAATTGTTTCACCTCTCCATTCATTTGTTATTTCAAAATAACTTCTTTCTTTTATAATCCCACGATAAGGGTTTCAGAGTCTTACACGCTTACAGATTTGTTTTGTTACATTACTGATTAACAGAAAATTACTTCTGAAATGTTCACTTTCTATACAGAATGATTCATATTTTGTGTACATGGTTTGAGTTACACTAAAACAAACAGAGTAGTGTCAGAAATTTGACCCCATGTTACTTCTACAGTAATTGAAAAAAGGTAGATGAAATATCTCATGTATAAAATTTACTCTGTGAGCTATTGATTGATACTGTTTTTGGAGATAGCAATATTATGTAGATCAAAATATGGAGTGACATATGTACCAGGCACATCAATGCTGCCCCTAATGCATTGTGTGCATGCTGTGGTGCCAGTGATGAAAATGAAGTAGTGAGGCATGCCATTATTGAGAAATAGCATCTCATATGAAATGGCAGTCAATTAGATACATTGTCATGATGGTTTTTCACTCTAGTAGGCAACCTGATAAGAAAACTATGAATAATTATGCTGGAAAAATCAAAATGGTTATTATACAGGGTGTTACAAAAAGGTACGGCCAAAATTTCAGGAAATATTCCTCACACACAAAGGAAGAAAATATGTTATGTGGACATGTGTCCGGAAACGCTTAATTTCCATGTTAGAGCTCATTTTATTACTTCTCTTCAAATCACATTAATCATGGAATGGAAACACACAGCAACAGAACGTACCAGCGTGACTTCAAACACTGTGTTACAGGAAATGTTCAAAATGTCCTCCATTAGCGTGAAAGCGAGGCGACACAGAACTGTCTGATATTGCAGTCAATATTTGTTGATAATGTCTGCTCTTGGCACTTATGTGAGTCTGTATTTGGGGTTACAAAATCAAGTCTCTTTAGCAAGCAAGCTTAGATTCAAATTATTACTATCAGCTAGTTGCATTGATCAGTGGTTGCCACCTAAGTTGATCATTAACAGATACTAGGTGGTCAATTCACATTTCAAAATGAATTGATATCGTTGATTGGCATAGCACATATACAATGAATTAATTAATTCCTTCGAATGACACAGGCTTCAGTTAATGCAGCATGATGTTTTGTCTGTTGAAAATTATTTCCTTTAATATCAATGTGGAATACTACTACATCATCATCATCATCCTTATTGTTATTCTTATTGTCCAGGGATAAGCCATACTTGGTTCACTTCTTGTGATGCTTGGTTCGAAATCATAGGACACTACAGTTTTTCCTTAACTTAGTTTTTAATAACACGGTTTTTTTTTTTTTAATATGATTCACTACTATGAATGGACACACTTGTTTTTGGGCATGATGCAGTATGAAACTGACCAACTGAGCTATATACAAAATTACAATTTCAGGGCCTACCCTCCAAATAAATTTCTTGGCCAACCACTGTCTCATCTGTCCATAGTCCTTTAACTGTTGTTGTTGAGTACTGTCTTCATGTTCTGCTGGTCACCAGGTACTTTTGACGAGTTTAAGCACAGGTTGTGGGCTTTCCTTGAGCGCTTGTGATGAGTTAACTTAAGCCATCCTGCTGCCCACTGACCACTAATGACAAGTATTAATGTGCAACTTCACAGGCAGCTGTGTACTGTTCATGAATTTAAGTGCACAATAGAGCTTTGAACCTATTTTTTAGCAGTTTCTCACAGTTCTGGCTACTAAGTTGGTAGTAGTAGTACTGTGTCTACTACGATATTATTTCACTGCATTCAATTTTACTTCATCTTACTGTTCATCAAGATTAGAATAAAAAGGTTTTGGGATTACGGAAATGTCCGATTCCACCTGTAAGCTTTGACCAATGACGTCACCAATATGGCGGACACGACCATTCACAATGTCTCCAATATGGCGCCTATGAGGTCATTATGTAAACACGATTACAAAATCCATTAATATAATCAAACTCACGGGACCAGTGTGGGAAATTTGGGGTTTTTGGGTGGGGACAAACTAAACAAACACACACACACACACACACACACACACACACACACACACACACACACACATGACAACATAAAACCAATCAAAATTTCCCCAATTCCACTACATTCACAATATTCACAGGAATCTGTCACTTCCCTTCATCTACATAGCTCAACCACAATTACCGATACCACAAAAGAAAAATTGACATCTAGAAAAATTGCAACACTGCGACTACACATACCATCAAAAATGGGAATCGGACACTTCACTTGACCTATATAGGTCAACAGCAGCTCACAATACCAAAACACGTAGCTACGATGAGTCATTGGAGTTGGACACTTCCCTTGACCTATATAACTCAAATACAACTGACAATACCAAAAAAATTGAAATAAAGTACTTCCCATAAGATACATAAATCAACTACAAGTGCTGATAACAAAACACCAACCACCAACACATGCAGTAAATAACACTGACCCAACAACACACAAATACCCCACCAATCATCATAACATGCAAACAACAGATCCAAAAAAATGGCTACTTACCACAATAAAGTTCCAGCGCTACACACTAGGTCAGCAACCCCAATCCCCCCACCTCTGCCAAACAAACAAACAAAAACATATCCAAAACAAACCAGCCCCCCCCCCCCACCTCAATCTTAACCCAATTTAACTTAGAAGACATATCCATACCAAATAAAAGAAGCCACAAATTAAATTAAATGACTTACCACTCAACAAACAGCAAATGACATCACAATAACATAAACACAACACAAACTTAATTCTTAACTCACTGATACCAATTTCTGTTCTTCTATAACAGTCATGACCGATAAATGCACACTTCAAGCAGTGATAACCAAATGAACCCAATACACCACATAATACACGGACCATACACACACCACTTGAGGACACCTCCAACTGCAACAAGACGACAGCTACAAACACAACACACTCATAAACTAAACTCCGCACCGTCATGACGTCACACACCACAACATGCTTACGTCACGGATCAAAGCCGACGGGTTGGATTGGATGCCTCTGTTGATCCAAATGTTTTTATCTTCAGCCCTTCTATTGAATATGTTGTTGTTGTTGTTGTTCCCTTCTATTGAGGATGAAATTATGAAGATATGAAGCATGACAGTGGGGATGAATTATTCAATGTTGATACAAGTGGTAACTCCTCCACAGATTCTTACCATGACAGTCTTGAAGTCATGTACCTCAACAAGTGTAACATGTAGTCTTATGTCAACAAGATGTAATTGATAGTCTGTCCGAGGAAGAAAGGGTGGTGACAAATTTGACTAGAAAAAAAAAATCATTTTAGTCCACTTAATCACACATTTGAAGACTTGTCCTTAGGACACAGCAATCAGCCAGGGAATGATCCAAGCTCTCTGTCAGTCTTCATGTTATTTTTCAGAGAAGATACTGTACTGACTAATACACAAACAGGAGGTTTGGAGTCCCTTGATGTCTCTTTCACACGTGTGAAGTGCACAGGAGTGAAAGTACCGCATACACTGCATCAGACAGACAAAAATTATAAATGATCCTCTGTTTATGGTATTGAAATATTCATAAATCAATAAAGATATTTCACACACTTGGATTTACATTTCTTTGAAGATTTTATTGCACAATTGGGCATAAAACAGATCATTTTCTTTCATTTCATGAACTGATGGTTTTAAAGTTTCCTTGAGGTGTATGAGTCTCAGCTTTATCTTTAATAATTGTAGAAGCTGAAGAAATTAATTAAAATTTCTATCACAGCCATGACTTGAACATTTTTTCAACTTTATTCAATTGACTGTATACATACAAATAGAGCACATTAATAAGAAATGACACATTATATTTAGTTTCAGATTTTCTTTTTAAAAATTTCTCCTTTATTACATTTTTGTTGACTATCTTTTCAGTGTTGGGAGTTCATTTTGGTTTTACATTTAGGATATTTTTCCATGTGTGTGTGTTTTTGTAATGCTTTCAGTCTTTTTATGAAGTTTTTGAGTTAGGTTTGTTGACTTCTTTCCTCATTGATGATTAATGGCAGCAAATAAACAGTTTTATGTTACTAGTGTAGGTCAGCACAGTGACAGAGAGCTGTGACATCTCTCCCCCGCCCCCCTGCCCGCACATCTAGTACAGAAAAGGCTGCTCCAGGTACCCCATCCCCACCGCACCTCAAGGTGGCGCTCTGGAGCCAGTTGACTGTGGCCAACAAAGCTTCCAGCTGCATTTGGACTGTGGCTAACTCCTCCTGCATCCGCACACAGCAGACACAGTCCCTATCCATCTAGCTAATAGGTGATTTACTATAAGAAACTTAAGGAAACCTACTGCCACACTAGGTTAACAACTACACTCTAGGTGGCAAAAGGACACTCAACAATGAAAAACAATAAATATTTATGGTAGAAGCTAGATCTGGTGCTTATTTTGCTGCTAGGGCTATCAAGTGGGTACTACAGGAAAAAACAGTGACCTACAGTATACTGCTAGGGGCTATATTTGAATGTTATTTATAAATGTTAAACAGTAACCAGCGGTAAACTACACCTACTGGTTATCCCTCGCATTTACAGTGTAAACAAACATTTACGTACATGCAAAAATGACCTAAACTATAAAAATGGCTACATTCAATGTATCGAGTCGAAATGACACAAATAAACGTAAATACTGAGTATTGTACACTGACAGATGCAGGTGCAAAACAAAACCTTTAGCTAACAATAAGAGTTCAGAATGAAAAGCACAAATACGAGTTCTACTTTATAGGAACCCATAGGCTCACAGTACACGATCACTAATGCCCACAACAAGCTAAGGAAAATAAGCAAATGGCGAGGAGAGTATTAGATTTCTGCTAACTAAACTGTATGTAAGAATGGCTCAGAAGTTTTATTGTAACATTGATTTACTCAGACATTTTAGTGTAACACTAATTTACCACATATTTTACATCTACTTAACTGTTAACGCTAGTCAAACGTATGCAAGTGGCGTTAGAGTTCACAGTCAGTATCACTTTTCCTAATAAAACGTATAAAAACTGCTACCTTCAATGTAACGAGCCTAAATGACACTAATAAGCGTGAATACTAAGCATCCAACACTGACTTAAACTGATTAACCCTCGTATTTATAATGTAAACAAACGTTCACGTACCCGCGAAAAATGACCTAATAAAATGTATAAAAACCGCTATGTTCAATGTATCGAGTCTAAATGACACTAATAAACATAAATACTGAGTATTGTGCACTACTTAATTGATGATCCCGCGCATTTAACAATGTAATTTAAGAATGAAAACAAACGTTTGCGTACACGCGAAGCTGTCCTTCGCTTTTCCTATTCAAACTGCAAACAAGAATAAGTGAAGAAAAGTGTTTCGGAAGTAAATTAACATGGTACTTAATTTCTATCACAGTAACAGCTGAGTTTGATGAGTGTACTAGTTCGCGAATATCTTGTGATGACTCTGCTGTTTGAGGCTGCTGACTTTTTTATGTTTTAATTTTTAATGGGTACATAAGGATGAGATTTTATTCTGTATTTAATTGTGATCACATCACCTATAGTGTGCTTGGTGACAGTGTGTGAATGTTGTAATTTTTCAGGTTATGTTCGTAACAACTAAATACCTGAGTTGTTAGTGCTTGTTTTTGGCCTGACCGTTAAAATCGCTACGTGTATCTTCGTAAAAGAAGCGGCTGAGTGTGTGACGTGCTGTCAGGAGCAGTTTGTCTACGAAGGAATCTCCTCATATACTTCGTGGCTAACGAGAAAAGGCGGACAGTGAAATTCAAAGGTTGTCCATGTTAGTACGGTTATTTTGACTTACTTAGCAGTAATAATGATTGTGATGATAATTTTCTGTGATGTGATGTAGACATAAAGCGGCTCCAGATCTTAGGGCTAACGTAAGCATTTTTTAAAGTGCCCACAGCTACACCATTTCATGGTTTGAGTATGTTCGCATGAAAGGAAATGCTGCAATTCTGTTGCATTTTGTTAGTTTTCACTGTGCTTTGATTATTCGTGTCGTTAGTATTTGTGTAATCATATGTAAATACCAGTTTGTTGTAGTGTGTGGGTTTTAATGGAGTTCTGTATAAGAGTACTGCAACATCATTTACGAACTGGCGAGATACAAGGTACAGATTAACTATAATCTGCCTAACGTAAAGCATTACATGTCATCAGAACTCAATAGATCATTCATCATATTTACAGTTAGTATGAAGTCCAGAATGAGATTTTCACTCTGCAGCGGAGTGTGCGCTGATATGAAACTTCCTGGCAGATTAAAACTGTGTGCCCGACCGAGACTCGAACTCAGGACCTTTGCCTTTCGCGGGCAAGTGCTCTACCAACTGAGCTACCGAAGCACGACTCACGCCCGGTACTCACAGCTTTACTTCTGCCAGTACCTCGTCTCCTACCTTCCAAACTTTACAGAAGCTCTCCTGCGAACCTTGCAGAACTAGCACTCCTGAAAGAAAGGATATTGCGGAGACATGGCTTAGCCACAGCCTGGGGGATGTTTCCAGAATGAGATTTTCACTCTGCAGCGGAGTGTGCGCTGATATGAAACTTCCTGGCACATTAAAACTGTGTGCCCGACCGAGACTCGAACTCAGGACCTTTGCCTTTCGCGGGCAAGTGCTCTACCAACTGAGCTACCGAAGCACGACTCACGCCCGGTACTCACAGCTTTACTTCTGCCAGTACCTCGTCTCCTACCTTCCAAACTTTACAGAAGCTCTCCTGCGAACCTTGCAGAACTAGCACTCCTGAAAGAAAGGATATTGCGGAGACATGGCTTAGCCACAGCCTGGGGGATGTTTCCAGAATGAGATTTTCACTCTGCAGCGGAGTGTGCGCTGATATGAAACTTCCTGGCAGATTAAAACTGTGTGCCCGACCGAGACTCGAACTCAGGACCTTTGCCTTTCGCGGGCAAGTGCTCTACCAACTGAGCTACCGAAGCACGACTCACGCCCGGTACTCACAGCTTTACTTCTGCCAGTACCTCGTCTCCTACCTTCCAAACTTTACAGAAGCTCTCCTGCGAACCTTGCAGAACTAGCACTCCTGAAAGAAAGGATATTGCGGAGACATGGCTTAGCCACAGCCTGGGGGATGTTTCCAGAATGAGATTTTCACTCTGCAGCGGAGTGTGCGCTGATATGAAACTTCCTGGCAGATTAAAACTGTGTGCCCGACCGAGACTCGAACTCAGGACCTTTGCCTTTCGCGGGCAAGTGCTCTACCAACTGAGCTACCGAAGCACGACTCACGCCCGGTACTCACAGCTTTACTTCTGCCAGTACCTCGTCTCCTACCTTCCAAACTTTACAGAAGCTCTCCTGCGAACCTTGCAGAACTAGCACTCCTGAAAGAAAGGATATTGCGGAGACATGGCTTAGCCACAGCCTGGGGGATGTTTCCAGAATGAGATTTTCACTCTGCAGCGGAGTGTGCGCTGATATGAAACTTCCTGGCACATTAAAACTGTGTGCCCGACCGAGACTCGAACTCAGGACCTTTGCCTTTCGCGGGCAAGTGCTCTACCAACTGAGCTACCGAAGCACGACTCACGCCCGGTACTCACAGCTTTACTTCTGCCAGTACCTCGTCTCCTACCTTCCAAACTTTACAGAAGCTCTCCTGCGAACCTTGCAGAACTAGCACTCCTGAAAGAAAGGATATTGCGGAGACATGGCTTAGCCACAGCCTGGGGGATGTTTCCAGAATGAGATTTTCACTCTGCAGCAGAGTGTGCGCTGATATGAAACTTCCTGGCAGATTAAAACTGTGTGCCCGACCGAGACTCGAACTCAGGACCTTTGCCTTTCGCGGGCAAGTGCTCTACCAACTGAGCTACCGAAGCACGACTCACGCCCGGTACTCACAGCTTTACTTCTGCCAGTACCTCGTCTCCTACCTTCCAAACTTTACAGAAGCTCTCCTGCGAACCTTGCAGAACTAGCACTCCTGAAAGAAAGGATATTGCGGAGACATGGCTTAGCCACAGCCTGGGGGATGTTTCCAGAATGAGATTTTCACTCTGCAGCGGAGTGTGCGCTGATATGAAACTTCCTGGCAGATTAAAACTGTGTGCCCGACCGAGACTCGAACTCAGGACCTTTGCCTTTCGCGGGCAAGTGCTCTACCAACTGAGCTACCGAAGCACGACTCACGCCCGGTACTCACAGCTTTACTTCTGCCAGTACCTCGTCTCCTACCTTCCAAACTTTACAGAAGCTCTCCTGCGAACCTTGCAGAACTAGCACTCCTGAAAGAAAGGATATTGCGGAGACATGGCTTAGCCACAGCCTGGGGGATGTTTCCAGAATGAGATTTTCACTCTGCAGCGGAGTGTGCGCTGATATGAAACTTCCTGGCAGATTAAAACTGTGTGCCCGACCGAGACTCGAACTCAGGACCTTTGCCTTTCGCGGGCAAGTGCTCTACCAACTGAGCTACCGAAGCACGACTCACGCCCGGTACTCACAGCTTTACTTCTGCCAGTACCTCGTCTCCTACCTTCCAAACTTTACAGAAGCTCTCCTGCGAACCTTGCAGAACTAGCACTCCTGAAAGAAAGGATATTGCGGAGACATGGCTTAGCCACAGCCTGGGGGATGTTTCCAGAATGAGATTTTCACTCTGCAGCGGAGTGTGCGCTGATATGAAACTTCCTGGCAGATTAAAACTGTGTGCCCGACCGAGACTCGAACTCAGGACCTTTGCCTTTCGCGGGCAAGTGCTCTACCAACTGAGCTACCGAAGCACGACTCACGCCCGGTACTCACAGCTTTACTTCTGCCAGTACCTCGTCTCCTACCTTCCAAACTTTACAGAAGCTCTCCTGCGAACCTTGCAGAACTAGCACTCCTGAAAGAAAGGATATTGCGGAGACATGGCTTAGCCACAGCCTTTCCTTTAATAGCAGGTAAAGATTCTAAAATGATGACGCTTCCTGTAAATTGAGCATACATCCGTGAATGAATACAGATGAAGTAAGTTTCAAGGTAATGCCTACGTTGAAAATTCATATTCACTGATAAACAATCCGTATATCCGGATTTTCTTCATGTCCCTATCACACTGAAATTAACACAATGAACCAAGTATAGAATGCAATATTTGATGTTATTAAGTAATATTGCTGCAATCTATTGACTGCTGTGATTTTTTGTAATGCTGAAGTTAATGCATGCACACAAAATTACACATCTTCCATAATTGTCACAACAGGATGGTATCCATGAGCCAGTGTTACAAAGAAGCAGTAGCAAATTTAAATGCTCAGTTTCAATTGCGTGTTATTTTATGATTGTTCTCACTCATCATGACCTGCAAAATGTGAATGAGTTTATATCAATGAACACACTTTTCCTCAGCCACTTTGCATCTGTTTCGTGTGTAATCACCCATTTACTGCACGCAATATATGAGTGACGATACTGCCTTTGAGCTATACTTCATGGTAAAAACAGAAACTGAGTGGGCAAAAACTTTTCTTATCTGATTGCTTTTTCTTTTCAGACTCTAGAACTGAAGCGGTGGACCAGGAGCCAACTAAGTGGATAAAAAAAGATGAAACTGATGAAGTACAAACTGAGTTACACTTCATAGTAAGTGGCTTACTTGTATTTCTTAACAGGGTTTCATTAATTTCTGTGTGCAGTGTGATGCGTGAATACATACAATTGATGTCATACAGCTGGAAACATGAATAATTCGGTTTACTAAACTGATGAACTTACTGTCTTAAATATGACATTTTGCACAGTGCATTGAAATAAGCCTTGTATTAAACCTCACATAGAATTGAGCAATAGTTTCAATTTGATGGTTAGTAAACATGCAAAACTTTTTTAATGCACAACCCAATTATACTGGTAAACTGGTTGCCATAAAGTGGGTATATTCTGCTCTGATACACTTCTTTTGAATGACAACCGTAATGTGCAACTTAAGAATGATTATGACTGTAGTGAACCTTAGCAGTGCCATTAAATTTATAAATGGTATGGCTGCAGTTAATGCATTATTGCAGTGTATCGTGGTATGGAATGAAAATTGTAATTATTTACTGATAATGTAAAATAAATTATTTATGAATAATTTTGAAGTGACACTTGCATGGTCACTAATCTGAGAAGTACATTTTGTGTACTTTGAATATGTGAACCATATGTAAGTAGAACTCTCAGCAGCAAAGTTAAATTTCAGACAAATATCACATGGAAGCATAAATTGTTACACAGCAGAATGAATTTGTATGTTTTTTCAGCAAAATTTTGATGAAGCCATGGGGCTACACATTAAATATTGACAGGTTTGTTCATAACCACTTTCTGCATTTGCTGCACATTGTTACTCATACTGTTTGTGAAACTGTCACAATGTTAAAGTTACTGGTGTAAATAATCTTACATATACATGTCACTTGAAATCTGATGTAGTGCAACCAGTTGTAGAGTATTCACCTATCAGCAGCAAACAAATTCACTTGGTGCCACTAGTATTTTGATCCTGCAAATGAGAATTGAGCGCACTGACACAATCACGCAAACTACTTGTGAACTATCTGTGCTGAAAAAATATGTTTCAACATACATCTTGAGTGCAACTGCAGAAGTACTGGGATAGCATTAATGCAGCATTTGCATTTGAATATATGTGAGTACTTCATTATAGATTATACAAACTATGTGAACAGCTTGCAATTCATTTGACAAGCATTATCACAACAGTAATCCTAAACAATCACTGTGAGGAAATGATAGGAAAATAAATATACTAAATTTTATTAAATACAGTAAAAGAGTGGTTAGACCCAACACAGTTCAGGCTTTGGCTTTGAACCCTGATGTAATGATGGTTTGGCATTCAGGATGATATGTATGCACAAGACACATCATGTAAATGAAAAGCAGTTTGAAGATCCATTGACTTTGGACCTAAACTGGAGAACTATTCAAAGGCTACAAGGTTAAAATGTGGTTCTAGACCCACTCCCCCCTTGTAACATTGGTTGTAGTGGGAGTCTGATTCATAGTGCATCTCAAGGCTTAGCCTATGTTCAAAAGTGGCAGTGTGGCTGTGAGCTGACAAAGTCTAGAAATGTGAAAGCCAAGTAAAGGATATGGTAACAAATTGATCAGTAGCACAGCCTAATGTTAACCAAAACATCCAAATGGTGCCCATAATGTAACTTTTTACCTACAAGAAGTCTTCTCATACTCTGTGTGCTGTGTTAGTTGATGAACTGAACTTCCCTATGACCTTAACATTGTATCAGTTGAAAGCCACCTTCTTTGCCAAATTAATTAAATGTTAATTTTTAATTGGTGTATATTTTGGGCATGAGCACATGCTGGAAAGTAATGACACAAAATTTCTATTCGGAAATTATTGAAGCATTTTAATTAAAACAAACTTAATATTTAACATATTTATTCTTCATGTTTGTATATTTACGCTCCTGGAAATGGAAAAAAGAACACATTGACACCGGTGTGTCAGACCCACCATACTTGCTCCGGACACTGCAAGAGGGCTGTACAAGCAATGATCACACGCACGGCACAGCGGACACACCAGGAACCGCGGTGTTGGCCGTCGAATGGCGCTAGCTGCGCAGCATTTGTGCACCGCCGCCGTCAGTGTCAGCCAGTTTGCCGTGGCATACGGAGCTCCATCGCAGTCTTTAACACTGGTAGCATGCCGCGACAGCGTGGACGTGAACCGTATGTGCAGTTGACGGACTTTGAGCGAGGGCATATAGTGGGCATGCGGGAGGCCGGGTGGACATACCGCCGAATTGCTCAACACGTGGGGCGTGAGGTCTCCACAGTACATCGATGTTGTCGCCAGTGGTCGGCGGAATGTGCATGTGCCCGTCGACCTGGGACCGGACCGCAGCGACGCACGGATGCACGCCAAGACCGTAGGATCCTACGCAGTGCCGTAGGGGACCGCACTGCCACTTCCCAGCAAATTAGGGACACTGTTGCTCCTGGGGTATCGGCGAGGACCATTCGCAACCGTCTCCATGAAGCTGGGCTACGGTCCCGCAGACTGTTCGGCCGTCTTCCGCTCACGCCCCAACATCGTGCAGCCCGCCTCCAGTGATGTCGCGACAGGCGTGAATGGAGGGACGAATGGAGACGTGTCGTCTTCAGCGATGAGAGTCGCTTCTGCCTTGGTGCCAATGATGATCGTATGCGTGTTTGGCACCGTGCAGGTGAGCGCCACAATCAGGACTGCATACGACCGAGGCACACAGGGCCAACACCCGGCATCATGGTGTGGGGAGCGATCTCCTACACTGGCCGTACACCACTGGTGATCGTCGAGGGGACACTGAATAGTGCACGGTACATCCAAACCGTCATCGAACCCATCGTTCTACCATTCCTAGACCGGCAAGGGAACTTGCTGTTCCAACAGGACAATGCACGTCCGCATGTATCCCGTGCCACCCAACGTGCTCTAGAAGGTGTAAGTCAACTACCCTGGCCAACAAGATCTCCGGATCTGTCCCCCATTGAGCATGTTTGGGACTGGATGAAGCGTCGTCTCACGCGGTCTGCACGTCCAGCACGAACGCTGGTCCAACTGAGGCGCCAGGTGGAAATGGCATGGCAAGCCGTTCCACAGGACTACATCCAGCATCTCTACGATCGTCTCCATGGGAGAATAGCAGCCTGCATTGCTGCGAAAGGTGGATATACACAGTACTAATGCCGACATTGTGCATGCTCTGTTGCCTGTGTCTATGTGCCTGTGGTTCTGTCAGTGTGATCATGTGATGTATCTGACCCCAGGAATGTGTCAATAAAGTTTCCCCTTCCTGGGACAATGAATTCACGGTGTTCTTATTTCAATTTCCAGGAGTGTATTTGAAACATAGTCACCATGGCACTGAACACCTTTCTCCCAGTGAGACACAAGGTTGTTGGCGTCGTCACTGTAGAATGCATGACTTTGTTGGCAGATCCACAGCCCCACCTACGCATACACTAATTCATCACTATCAAAGTTGAGTCCCTGAAGGTGTTCTTTAAGTTTTGCAAACAGTTGAAAATTCATTGGCTCAAACCGGGTCAGTATGGAGGATGATCAATAATAATGAATCAAAGGCGTCAGACTGTTGCAGGTGCAAAAAAAAAAGTTGTGTATGGTCTGGCATTGTCATGCTGAAGGAGAGGGTGCTCCACGTGTGGATGAACTATTTGAATTGGTGCTCTGTTGTCTGAGGGTTTTCTCACATGCTGACACAGTTAAATAACACACACACACACACACACACACACCCTGCAGTTCAAAACTGTTCATCAGGAGGGTGCTGCATACTGTGTCAGCAAAGTGGTAACATCAACAGTGTCATATGCATGACAACTGATATTAAGAACAGAATCAAAATTTTGGAGGCATTATTTTCTGGCACACCCTTGTAATAAATTGATGCATTTTACAGTTGCCTCAAATGTTGCAGAATGGTTCCCTTGGCATTGCCCAGCATCCACTTGGAAGTCATAATACTAAATCCATATACACAGCAGCCAAAACATTATGATCACTGATCTACTGTCAGTATAAACTCATCCAGGCAATAGCATCTCACCTTGTCTTCTAGTCAGACACACACACGTTGCATGGAGTATCAGTGAGCATCTTGTCTTGTTGTAAAATAGGAAATGCGCACAATCTGAGTTTGACCAAGAGCAGATTTTGATGGCCTGAAGGCTTGGTATGAACATTTTGGAAGCTGCACAGCTTGCTGGGTGTTGAAGTAGTACTATGGCAGTTGTCTTCAACACATGGCAAAACAAAGGTGAGACCATGGCCAGACGTTATGGGGTTGGGCAAGTACTCCTCATCACAGATGGTAGACATCATAGGCTAGGCAGGCTGGTAAAACAAGACAGGCAACAAACTGTGATGTAACTAACATCAGACATTAATGCTGGGCAGAGTACAATTGTGTCTGAATGCACAATGCTCCAAACACTCCTAATGATGAGTCTGTGCCGCTGATGACCCACGCCATGACATCGACAACAACTGAAATAGGTATGTAACTATTGGCGCTGGATGTTGGCACAATGGCCGAGCACTGCATGGTCTGATGAATCCTGATACCTTCATCGTGCCTTTGGGAGGGTGCATTTCCGTCACCCACAAGGGGAACAGCCTCTTGACTCCTGTACTGTAGGGGCCTCCATTATACTCTGGGAAACAACCACGTGGGCACCCATGGGTCCAGTGGAGCTTGTGTGAGGCACTGTGTCACAAAAGAAGTATTGTAAACTGGTTGCAAAGCACATCCACCCCTTCTATTGTTCTTGTGCTCTTCAGTGGCAAGACTGGATTGATGCAGCTCTCCATGCCACTCTATCCTGTGCAAGCTTCTTCATCCCCGAGTAACTACTGCAACACACATACTTCTGTATCTGTTTAGTGTATTCATGTCTTAGTCTCCCTCTGATTTTCACCCTCCACCCTTCCCTCCAATACTAAATCGATGATCCCTTGATGGCTCAGAACCTGTCCTACCAACCAGTCCCTTCTTCTATACGGTGGCGCATGAAATGTGTTACCATTAAGTTTTTGAATATAAACTTTATTGTCAATACAATCCGAAAGGAACATATGCTATAATGAAGAGCCGTCCATGGAGATTTGTTCTATCTCAGTACATGCTCAATATGCCCACCATTTTGATTCCCAACTTTCTTCAAAGGAACGCTGAAGTTAGTGAGTACCTTACAGCACATGTCTTCCCTAATTTCACTGAAAGCTTAAAGAATAAGTCTTCTGAGCTCCATTAAATCACGTGGACATTTCAGGAAATTTTTTTCCTTTAGGTACCCCCAAAGAAAAGAGTCACATGGATTGAGGTCTGGACTGTTGGGGGGCCAATTTTGTCCATCATTGAAGCAACCTGGAAACCTGAGTGAAATGATCAGCATGTCGAAATGCTTGTGTAAAAACTCCAACACAGTGTTTGCAGTATGTGGCCTTGCTCCATCTTGCATGAATCACTGTGTGTTGAAGGGCAAGGCAGTAGCAAGAAGCTGTGGAATGAATCTATTGCGAAGCATGCTCAAATAACGTTCGCTGTTCAGTTTCTTCAAAGAAAAAGGGTCCAGTAATTCCATGACTGGAAATTGCTGGCCACGGTGTAATCCTCGGAGCATAATGTCATTCATGAAGCACTTGTGGGTTTTCAGTGGCCCAAAAGTGTACATTTTGTTTGTTAACCACACCATCTAAATGAAAATGCGCCTCATCTGAAAACCAAACGTTGTTGAGAGTTTCTTCCCTATCCTCCACCCACTGAGCAAACAGTAGTCTCTGCTGCTTGTGTTCTTCAGTGAGCTTCTGTGCACAGGTCATCTTGTATGGGTACATGTGGAGGCCACTTTTAAGAATGCATTGAATGGAGCGACTGGGTATTCCCAGCTTCACTGCTGCCTTTCTACACCATTTCCCGGGACTTCTCTGTACAGCAACTCATACTGCTTATTCTCTGGCGAACAAACTGGCTTAGGCCGAGGTCGCTTCGATTCCAATACTGTTCCTTCCTGTACAAATTTATCGTACAACCCGTGAATGGTCTTCTTGCAAGGGACCCATCGTGTGTTAAACTGTTGTCGATAACGCCTCTGAGTCACAACAAGGCTTTTTGTTTCATGAAAAAGTAACACAATTGCCGATCGTTGCTGTGTTGTCAGTCTTCCATTGTCAGCCATTGCTGGTTACTAGTCTCCTAGTGGCAGTATCGTGAATTACATGTCATTTCGTAACTCATTTGTTTTTCCAAGCTCTGCTGGTACTGCTGTAGAGATCCCAGCGGAGTATCTAATGTGTGGTGTAAATTGTAAAAGAAACAATTGGAAACACATTTTGTATGCCACCCTATAGTTAAGTTGTGCCACAAATTCCTCTTCTTCCCAATTCTATTCAGTATCTCCTCATTAGTCACATAATCTACCCATCTAATCTTCAGCATTCTTCTGTAGCACCACATTTCGTCCATGTTTCACTTCCATACATGGATACACTCAATGCAAATACTTTCTGAAAAGACTTCCTGACACTTAAATGTATGCTCGATGTGAACAAATTTCTCTTCTTCAGAAATACTGTCCTTGGCACTGCCAGACTACATTTTATATTCTCTCTACTTCAACCTTCGTCAGTTATTTTGCTCCCCAAATAGCAAAACTTATCTATTACCTTAATTGTCTTATTTCATAATGTAATTCTGTCATCATCACCCAATTTAATTCGACTACATTCCATTATTCTTGTTTTGCTTTTGTTGATGTTCATCTTATATCCCTCTTTGAATGTGCTGTCCATTCTGTTCAACTGATCTTCCAGGCCCTTTACTGTCTCTGACAGAATTACAATGTCATTGGCTAACCTCAAAGTTTTTATTTCTCCTCCCTGGATTTTAATTCCTACTCAAATTTTTCATTTGTTCCCTTTATTGCTTGCTCAATATGCAGACTGAGCGACACCAGGGATAGGCTAAAACTCTGTCTCACTCCCTTCCCAACCACTGCTTCCCTTTTGCTCCTCCCCTTTTATAACTGCCATCTGGTTTCTGTACAAATTGTAAATAGCCTTTCACTCCCTGCATTTGACGACTGCCACCTTCAGAATTGAAAGAGAGTATGCCAGTCAACATTGTCGAAAGCTTCTTTAAGTTTACAAATACTAGAAATGTGGGTTTGCCTTTCCTTCATCTATCATCTAAGATAAATCATAGGGTCGGTATTGCCTCACGTGTTCCAACGTTTCTACGGAATCGAAACTAATCTTCCCTGAGGTCAGCACCTACCAGTTTTTCCATTCGACTGTACAGAATTCATGTTAGTATTCTACAGCCATGACTTATTAAACTGATAGATCGGTAATTTTCATGCCTGTCAACATTTGCTTTCTTTGGAATTGCAATTATTATATTCTTCTTGAAGTCTGGGGGTATTTTGCCTGTCTCATACATTTTTCTGACCAGATGGCAGAGTTTTTTCAAGGCTGGCTGTCCCAAGGCTATCAGTAGTTTTAATGGATGTTGTCTCCTCCCAGGGCCTTCTTTCAACTTATGTCTTTCAGCACTGTCAAATTCTTCACGCAGTATCGTACCTCCCATTTCATCCTCATCTACGTTCTCTTCCATTTTCAAAATATTGCCCGCAAGTGCATCGCCCTTGTATAGACCCTCTATAGGTCTCTTCAGTATTCCAGTAGGCAGTGTTTGTCTTACCCCTAGCCATATATGCCTCTACATCCTTAAATTTGTCCTGTTACCATCCCTGCTGAGCCAGTTTGCACTTCCTGTCGATCTCATTTTTGAGACGTTTGTATTCCTTTCAGCCTGCTTCATTTACTGCATTTTTATATTTTCACCATTCATCTATTAAATTCAGTATCTCCTCTGTTACCCAAGGATTTCTACTAGCCTCGTCTTTTTACCTACTTGATCCTCTGCTACTTTCACTAGTAATCTCTCAAAGCTACCCTTTCTCTTCTGCTGTATCTCTTACCCATGTCCTTGTCAGTGGTTCCCTAGTGCTTTCTGAAACACTCTACAATCTCTGATCCTTTCACTTTATCCAGATCCTATCTCTTACAATTCCTACCTTTTTGCAGTTCTTTCAGGTCTGGATAGATATCTGCTTATTACACATTACAACCTTCTCCAAATGTCAGCGGTATCTTTCAGCCAGCAGACAAGATTGCCTGTATGCTTTTGTGCTGCATGTGTCCCTTCATGCTTCCACTTCACTATCTCATCAGAAACAGTGGACGTAGGAATATTCAGGAGTGTGGAAAGCTCGCATACAGACATGTGACACCAATGACACCCTATCATCTGACCACATTCAAAGTCAATGAGCTCCGCGGAGTGCCCCATTTTGCTCTCTCACGATGTATAATGACTACTGAGGTCTCTGATATGGAGTAGGTGGCAGCACAATGCACCAAATATGAAAAAGTAAGTTTTTGGGGGTGGCCCAAAGCTGTGCAAAATTCTACCAGACGGCTTCCTCTTTCATTCCTTACCCACAGTCCATATTCACCTCCTCCTTTTCCTTCTCTTCCTTTTCCTACTATTGAATTTCAATCCCCTATGTCTATTAAATTTTCGTCTCCCTTCGTTATCTGAATAATTTCTTTTATCTCATCATACATTTCTTTAATCTCTTCATCATCTGGGGACCTAGTTGGCATATGAACTTGTACTACTGTGGTAAGTGTGGGCTTTGTGTCTATCTTGGCTGCAATACTGCATTCACTATGCTGTTCATAGTAGCTTACCCGCACTCCTGTTTTTTATTCATTTTTAAACCTACTCCTCCATTACCCCTATATGATTTTGTATTTATAATCCTGTATTCATCTGACCAGAAGTCTTATTCCTCATGCCATCAAACTTAACCAATTCCCACCATATTTATCTTTACACTATCCATTTCCCTTTTTAAATTTTCTAACCTGCCTGCCTGATTAAAGGGTCTGACATTCCATGTTCCAATTTGTAGAACATAAGTTTTCTGTCTCCTGATAATGATGTCATCCTGGAGATCTGAATGGGGGACTATTTGACTTCCGGAATGTTTTACCCAAGAGGACACCATCATCATTTAATGGACAGTAAATTTGCATCCCCTTGTGAAAAATTACGGCTATAGTTTCCCCTTGCTTTCATCCGTTTACAGTACCAGCACAGCAAGGCTGTTTTGGTTAATGTTACAAGACCAGATCAGTCATTCATCGTGACTGTCGCCCCTGCAACTACTGAAAAGACTGCTGCCCCTCTTAAGGGACCACATGTTTGTCTGGCCCCACAACAGATACCCCTCCGTTGGGGTTGCACCTACGGAACGACTATCTGTATTGCTGAGGCACGCAAGCCTCACTACCAGTGCCACGTTCCATGGTTCATGTTAGGTCCACTCCTTCGTGACGATCATGTTTCCCATTGAGTAAACGTTTAAGTGTCAGGAAGTCTTTTCTGCAAGTATTTGCATTGAGTGTGGCATTTTTCATGAAAACAATGCACCATTTCACAAGGCCATGAATGTGATCGAGTGGTTTCAGGAACACAGTGGTGAGTTCCAATTAATGTGTTGGCCACCCAACTCGCCAGCCCTGAACCTGGTTGAACAGATCTAGGATGTGATTTAACATAACATCAGAGATCATCCCCCCTTCCAGAATTTATGGGAATGAAGTGGCCTGATTGTATAAATATGGTTCCAACTTCCTCCAGTGATCTATGAAGGCCTCATTGCTTCTGTGCCACTTGTTGTTGTTGTTGTTGTGGTCTTCAGTCCTGAGACTGGTTTGATGCAGCTCTCCATGCTACTCTATCCTGTGCAAGCTTTTTCATCTCCCAGTACCTACTGCAACCTACATCCTTCTGAATCTGCTTAGTGTATTCATCTCTTGGTCTCCCTCTGCGATTTTTACCCTCCACGCTGCCCTCCAATACTAACTTGGTGATCCCTTGATGCCTCAGAACATGTCCTACCAACCGATCCCTTCTTCTGGTCAAGTTGTGCCACAAACTTCTTTTCTCCCCAATCCTATTCAATACTTCCTCATTAGTTATGTGATCTACCCATCTAATCTTCTGCATTCTTCTGTAGCACCACATTTCGAAAGCTTCTATTCTCTTCTTGTCCAAACTATTTATCGTCCATGTTTCACTTCCATACATGGCTACACTCCATACAAATACTTTCAGAAAGGACTTCCTGACACTTAAATCAATACTGGATGTTACAAATTTCTCTTCTTCAGAGACGCTTTCCTTGCCATTGCCAGCCTACATTTTATATCCTCTCTACTTCGACCATCATCAGTTATTTTGCTCCCCAAATAGCAAAACTCCTTTACTACTTTAAGTGCCTCATTTCCTAATCTAATTCCCTCAGCATCACCCGACTTAATTAGACTACATTCCATTATCCTTGTTTTGCTTTTGTTGATGTTCATCTTATATCCTCCTTTCAAGGCACTGTCCATTCCATTCAACTGCTCTTCCAAGTCCTTTGCTGTCTCTGACAGAATTACAATGTCATCGGCGAACCTCAAAGTTTTTATTTCTTCTCCATGAATTTTAATACCTACTCCTAATTTTTCTTTTGTTTCCTTTACTGCTTGCTCAATATACAGATTGAACAACATCGGGGAAAGGCTACAACCCTGTCTTACTCCCTTCCCGACCACTGCTTCCCTTTCATGTCCCTCGACTCTTATAACTGCCATCTGGTTTCTGTACAAATTGTAAATAGCCTTTCGCTCCCTGTATTTTACCCCTGCCACCTTTTGAATTTGAAAGAGAG
The DNA here is from genome assembly GCF_021461385.2 of Schistocerca piceifrons. NCBI lineage: Eukaryota > Metazoa > Arthropoda > Insecta > Orthoptera > Acrididae > Schistocerca > Schistocerca piceifrons. The sequence continues at coordinate 951,721,628 of NC_060149.1, forward strand.
TATTCCAGTCAACATTGTCAAAAGCTTTCTCTAAGTCTACAACTGCTAGAAACGTAGGTTTGCCTTTCCTTAATCTTTCTTCTAAGATAAGTCGTAAGGTCAGTATTGCCTCACGTGTTCCAGTGTTTCTACGGAATCCAAACTGATCTTCCCCGAGGTTGGCTTCTACTACTTTTTCCATTCGTCTGTAAAGAATTCGTGTTAGTATTTTGCAGCTGTGACTTATTAAGCTGATAGTTCGGTAATTTTCACATCTGTCAACACCTGCTTTCTTTGGGATTGGAATTATTATATTCTTCTTAAAGTCTGAGGGTATTTCGCCTGTTTCATACATCTTGCTCACCAGATGGTAGAGTTTTGTCAGGACTGGCTCTCCCACGGCCGTCAGTAGTTCCAATGGAATATTGTCTACTCCGGGGGCCTTGTTTCGACTCAGGTCTTTCAGTGCTCTGTCAAACTCTTCACGCAGTATCATATCTCCCATTTCATCTTCATCTACATCCTCTTCCATTTCCATAATATTGTCCTCAAGTACATCGCCCTTGTATAGACCCTCTATATACTCCTTCCACCTTTCTGCTTTCCCTTCTTTGCTTAGAACTGGGTTTCCATCTGAGCTCTTGATATTCATACAAGTCGTTCTCTTATCTCCAAAGGTCTCTTTAATTTTCCTGTAGGCAGTATCTATCTTACCCCTAGTGAGATAGGCCTCTACATCCTTACATTTGTCCTCTAGCCATCCCTGCTTAGTCATTTTGCACTTCCTGTCGATCTCATTTTTGAGACGTTTGTATTCCTTTTTGCCTGTTTCACTTACTGCATTTTTATATTTTCTCCTTTCATCAATTAAATTCAGTATTTCTTCTGTTACCCAAGGATTTCTACTAGCCCTCGTCTTTTTACCTACTTGATCCTCTGCTGCCTTCACTACTTCATCCCTCAAAGCTACCCATTCTTCTTCTACTGTATTTATTTCCCCCATTCCTGTCAATTGCTCCCTTATGCTCTCCCTGAATCTCTGTACAACCTCTGGTTCTTTTAGTTTATCCAGGTCCCATCTCCTTAAATTCCCACCTTTTTGCAGTTTCTTCAGTTTTAATCTACAGGTCATAACCAATAGACTGTGGTCAGAGTCCACATCTGCCCCTGGAAATGTCTTACAATTTAAAACCTGGTTCCTAAATCTCTGTCTTACCATTATATAATCTATCTGATACCTTTTAGTATCTCCAGGGTTCTTCCATGTATACAACCTTCTTTCATGATTCTTAAACCAAGTGTTAGTTATGATTATGTTGTGCTCTGTGCAAAATTCTACAAGGCGGCTTCCTCTTTCATTTCTGTCCCCCAGTCCATATTCACCTACTATGTTTCCTTCTCTCCCTTTTCCTACACTCGAATTCCAGTCACCCATGACTATTAAATTTTCGTCTCCCTTCACAATCTGAATAATTTCTTTTATTTCATCATACATTTCTTCAATTTCTTCGTCATCTGCAGAGCTAGTTGGCATATAAACTTGTACTACTGTAGTAGGTGTGGGCTTCGTATCTGTCTTGGCCACAATAATGCGTTCACTATGCTGTTTGTAGTAGCTTACCCGCATTCCTATTTTCCTATTCATTATTAAACCTACTCCTGCATTACCCCTATTTGATTTTGTGTTTATAACCCTGTAGTCACCTGACCAGAAGTCTTGTTCCTCCTGCCACCGAACTTCACTAATTCCCACTATATCTAACTTCAACCTATCCATTTCCCTTTTTAAATTTTCTAACCTACCTGCCCGATTAAGGGATCTGACATTCCACACTCCGATCCGTAGAACGCCAGTTTTCTTTCTCCTGATAACGACATCCTCTTGAGTAGTCCCCGCCCGGAGATCCGAATGGGGGACTACTTTACCTCCGGAATGTTTTACCCAAGAGGACGCCATCATCATGTAATCATACAGTAAAGCTGCATGCCCTCGGGAAAAATTACGGCTGTAGTTTCCCCTTGCTTTCAGCCGTTCGCAGTACCAGCACAGCAAGGCCGTTTTGGTTATTGTTACAAGGCCAGATCAGTCAATCATCCAGACTGTTGCCCTTGCAACTACTGAAAAGGCTGCTGCCCCTCTTCAGGAACCACACGTTTGTCTGGCCTCTCAACAGATACCCCTCCATTGTGGTTGCACCTACGGTACGGCTATCTGTATCGCTGAGGCACGCAAGCCTCCCCACCAACGGCAAGGTCCATGGTTCATGGGGGGGTCTGTGCCACTATGTCTCCCTATTGTTATCTGTGACAGAGGTGTACATACCAGCTTTTAGATGAGTGATGATAATCTTGGGCTGATCAGCCTATGTTAGTTACCATTATTGAAAGAAGGTTGTATTATTGTAATGATTGTGATGGTATAATGATACTGCCACATAAAGTTCAGCTAAACAGTACGTGCTGCCCACGAGCCCTGCATGACTCACCCTCCAGTCCAGCTTCAAGACACCGACTGCCCGTGAGATCCACTGCTGTTCCTCTACACCCATTGTTGCTCCACAATGCCCACTGGTGCCACGAGCTCTGAGCTGTGAGAAGTGACATCTGCCAGGCACATGGGGCTCGAATTCGAAGAGGGAGCCCACCATGGTTCAGCCTCCTCCACCAAACCAAAATCCGCCGTCCCCACCATTAAGGAGCCCTTTACATATGCCTCTCCTTGATATGAGTAATGTGCATGTGTGAGGCTTTACTCGTCCATAAATTCAGAACCAGGAGGTTTGCCGAACTCACCACCCTGACAATCTAACAGAGTCCCAACAACTGAGGAGCAACCTTGCTATCGAACACTAACTCCCCCTTTTCAGCAATATTAGGGTTTCGGACTAACACTGTGTCCCCAGCCTTTCCAATGAACCGTTTAGCCCCTGACTAACAGATGGATAACCTGTGACAGGCAATTTTGGTATTATGTCTAGCCTGGCTCCAGTTGTGCTGTGTTACTGCTAGGGTGACTTGTTCTTGAAGCAAATCATTGATTGACTACAGGTTGACAAGAGGAAAATTGACTGGATGTGCTAACATAAGGGATACTGGAGCAGCCTCCAGGAACTTGGGTTGTGCAGTGTTAAAGATAAAATTGAGCCACGTTGTCTGAGCCTTGTTGTGAAAGATAAGCACAGCCTTCAACTTGCAGTTCACCTGGTCAGCAAAGTATGCTGGTAAAAGGATTTGTGGTCACATCTTTAATTCCATTGTCAAAGCAGAACCTCACAAATAGCTGGGAAACAGAAGCTATCAAGCATCCTCGGTGGCCTGGAAACAGAAAAAATTCATAACAAATGCTGGCCAGCTGCCAGGAATGTCATTTCTCTGCTCAGAATGTGTCAAAAAAACGAGAAAAGTCATCCATGATAACTAGTGGGTGCCTAATACACACACACACACACACTTGATGAAGTGGACCTATATAATCCATACAAAGTTAATCCATCAGGCATTCCTAACAGGTAGGCTCTAAAAGCCACCTGAGGGAATTCAAGTTGGGCTCAGCTCCCTTACGGCTCTCACACTCCTCCACCAACCTCTGGACAGCCTTATTCAGGGAGGACCAGGTGACATGTTGAGTGATCTTGACCCCACCAACCTCCAGGCTTGCTTATACAGGGGGGACCAGGTGATGTGTCGTCTGATCTTGACAACAGTTTTATAAATGCCTAAGAGGGTATTATGGAAATAAAGAGCCAAAACCTAACTAAGAGCTTGATTGTCAGTCTCTAAACAAAATTCCTGGTGTTCAAAATAAAATCTGAATTTCTTAAGGGCAAACATAACCGCCAAGGCTTCCCATTCATACATAGAATATTTCATCTCCGCAGGTGAAAGTTCCCAAGGTGCATTGCTATAGGGCATCAACATGCAACACCTCCCCTGCCATTCTGTTCCTGTAGGAGGACAGCTACCACTTTCTACTCCAGAAGAATTAGGTGTCTGTCTGCAAGAAGAACATGACCTCAAAATTTGGTATGTCTAATACTAGTGGGTTACTAAGCACCACCTTATTGGCTTCAGAAGATTCTGGATGACTTTCAACCCATGTGAAATTTCTTAAATCGTTAAGGCACCACACTAATTTAATAAAATTCGGCACAGACTTTCAAAAAAATTTGTCATGCCAGGTCTTGCATCTGAGTCTATTGCATAGATATGAGGCATGTACCAAGGGGTTGGGAACTGGGGCAGGCTAGAGATGGACAAGTATATTTCATATGTTGGGTGGGTGGTGGAATATCACTGTGGGAGGGATGGGGAGGATATTTGTCATTTCAGTTTTGACTGTCTCCCGACCTGTCCTAAAATATCCTCACTACTGTCTTCCCCAACCCTCCCATAATGATATCTTGTTGCCCACCAGTCCTAGACAATACTCTTATCCATTACTACTCCTCTCTTGCTCCTAGCCCCTTGCCTCAAGGCTTATATTCCTGCAACAGACCCAGAAGCCATATCTACTCCAGTCCTATCACTGGCATCTCCTATTTGATCAAAGACAGAGCCACCTGTGAAAACAGCCATACGATCTACCAAATAAGCGGTAACATCTGTGGCACATTCTATGTGGGCACGACCACTAACAAGCTATCTGTTTGCATGAAAAAGCTACTTTGTAAAAGGGGAGAAAGGGATAATGTGACCAATTTTAGACCTATTTCTATGCCAACAGTGTTTGCTTAAGTTATTGAAAAGGCTGTGTATGTAAGGATAATTGATCATTTTATTTCACATAATTTGCTATCGAATGTCCAGATCAGTTTTAGAAGTGGTTTAACAACTGAAAATGCTATATTCTCTTTTCTCTGTGAGGTACTGGATGGATTAAACAAATGGTTTCGAGCACTAGCCATCTTTTTTTAATCAACTAAGGTGTTCAGTTGTGTTGATCACAAAATATTGATACAGAAGTTATACCATTACAGAATACAGGTAGTAGCTCACAGTTGGTTCACTTCTTCCCCAACCCCTACCCTACTATCTCTCCCACTTCTCAACCTGTGCTGCCTCCTTCTACCTGTCGCTCACTTCAACAGTCACAGTCGGGCCTTAATAGCCACAGACAGTAGCCGTGTGTGTGTGTGTGTGTGTGTGTGTGGAGAGTGTGAGTGTGTGTGTGTGTGTGTGTGTGTGTGTGTGTGTGTGTGTGTGTGTGTGAGAGAGAGAGAGAGAGAGAGAGAGAGAGAGAGAGAGAGAGAGAGAGAGAGTTCTACTTCTGAGGAAGGACTTTGTCGGAGATTGTGCATACTTCCAGTGTCCTTTTTCCTTTTCATTGTGCCGACCCACAACTCGATGACTCTTCTACGTTACGAGTAGAAATCTATCCTCTATATTATTGTTCTTACATGCTGGACCTTCCATTGATCAATCAATAATATTTGCAACTATACAAGCTCTCAGGTAATGTAGTTACCATTAACAAAAAGTTATATCAAATGAGTATGTGAAGCAACTACCAGACCACATTAAATGAAACAACTCTACATATACACTTGACAGCACAGAAAGTTCCCCACCCCTCAGAATTCTAAGCCTTGTCATATGCATGATTTGACAACACAGGATGCAGACACTGTAAGATGTAGACATTGTCTTTCACTTGAGTTGTTAGAGTGTTGTACCACTCGTGGTCTAGTGGTAAATGTCATGCAATGTAGATGCAAAGTTGTATGCTCCAGTCTATTCATTCCTTTATTTTTTAACTGCAGTTTGACTGCCTGCTAAAAGTGTGAACCTGATGAAACCTCAAAGGTAATCTGCTTCACTTTCTAACCACACAGTAATAACAAAAGAGCCTTTGGCTGCATCAAGATCACAACAGTTTATGCTTAAACGTTTCCTCACCCTACATAACCACTGTAACCCAGCTGCTCACCACCAGGCATCTGACACTGGTTGTAGTCCGAACAGATGAATGTGGTGCATCTGCGTTTGGAGTAAATTTATGCTCTCACACTGATAAGCATGAAATTATTTATTAGCATAGTTGGATTTTCTGCAGTAAATAACTTTAGTAAACCAAGTGAACATAGAGCTACACAAAAGGTATGGGTGTATTTATCAACTGTCATTTTCTAATTTAAAATTCTAGTATTTGACTTGCAGTTATGAATTGGATTTTTCATAATCTGATCTTTTTAAAACTAAGTAGCACGAGGAAGATATCTAATATATGTGACATACTGTTTGCTGTGGGTTTAACAGAGGGATGAATGCACCTTGAAGCATTTGTGTGAAGTGTGGAACGATATTAGGAAAACCACATCAGAAAAGCATTTTCTTGTTTCTTTCATTCCGGCATGAATGAATTTCCACATTCATGAAGTTTCAATAATTGACATATGTGATGAACTGTTACCATTTAACTTTTGTGCAATATTTGCATTCAACTGCCAAAGTTAAGAAGTCAATAGCAGAAGTACGACATGCCACAATTAACAGCAACAAAAATCAAACTGGTGTCTATTACCGCATTTTCGTTTCAGTGTCATCAGTTCACTCATAGAGCTTCCCTATGCCATAGCTATCAACATTGAGAAGATGCTGTTATAAAAGACATGGCAAATATGGAGGCTCCTTCACCTGTCAGTTAACCCCAAAATGAAAAATATGTCTGAAGTGTTAGACCCTTTCCTCTTGCATCTATTTCATAACACTTAAACAATATTCATAAGATCCAACTACACACAATCCAGTTCATAACTACACATCAAATATTGGAAGTTCAAATAAGAAAATGACAACTGATAAATATATTCACAATAACCTACACATGTGTAACTGCATGGTGTCCACCCCATTTATCAAAGTTATTTCATGCGGAGAATCAAACTACACAAAGAAACAATTTAAACGCGAGAGCAGCAAGGTGCCAAAAATACATCGCAATGAGCTCAACTGGTCAGATGGTGGCTGGCATCAAGAGACCAGTAGCAGATAGCTGGTTGATGCTCTATGGAAAGAAAACTCTCGACTATAATCTATTCCGATCTTGATGCAGCCATGAGCTCTTGCACAGAAGATTAGAAAGTGAAGCAAATTATCCCTGAGTTTCTATCAGACTGATACATTAACTACACAGTTGAAATGTGGTTAAAAAATAGAAGAATGAGAGGACTTAAACTCTCAACTATGCATCTACATTGCGCGACATTTACTACCAGATACAACACTGTAACTGCTCGAGTGGAAGACAACATTTCCTCCAGACACATACAAATACTATAGTGTTGCCAGATTGTGTAGACGGCCAGACTTAGAATTCTTAGAGGACAACTAATTTTTGTGCAGTCAAATGTAAACAATACGTTTATCTGGGCTTGCCCAACTTATACAATACAGTATTACAGTATTATATTTACAGACTGCAAGAATGAAAGATGTAAGCAAGATATAGACAACATTTTAAAACCCCAATATGTCTGATAATGTTAGTAATCTTCCAAGGTGTTGAGATGCCTCAGATCACCAGTTATTTTGGCAACAGAGAATGTTGCTGTCTTCAGCTGATTTCTGTGGGATGGACTGTTACACAACTGAGTTCACTGGGTAAAAATTTAGTTGCCTATTGTGTTGAAACTAAATGAAACAGCACGCATCTGCAGGATATGTGGAACAAGGAATGGGAACCAACTGCTGACTGAAAACTACCTCAGTATGAAAGCCATCTTGAAATACAAACTGTGGTTGGTTAAGTATCCCATAATGAAGGAAAGAAAAAAAAGTTCTTGTCCTGGCAGAGAGTTGACAATGATATGAAGAAAAGTTTGTTTTAGTTATGCTGAATAAAATATGTGTGAACAGTTCTATGTTCTAGATTTGACCAATTTCTTTTTACATGGTGAGTTAATTGTGAGCACGTTTTACCATGCCTTCATACTATTGATTCACCTCAATAGGTAATTAATTCCGTACCTTCAGTGTGGATGTACACTTACATTCAACCTCCAGTGTGAATATAAAATCAGCGAGAAAGTACGACATGGACAGGGACTGCTGATAGGTGCCACTGGGTGGCTGTGAGAGTCTGCTGGGGAGCACGATGAGATAGTCTGCGTTTTTGCAATAAACACTGTGTCCAGGTGGCATTGCGGTTAATGTTACTGCCTATTAACCAGAAGATCATGGGTTTGAGTCCCTCTACAGCACACATTTTCACTCATCGCTGCTGACTCTGTGTAAAGTCTCGATGCAGCTAATATCATTAGTCCCTTCCCTTTCTCTGCCTTCCTCTCCCTCCAACTACAATTGCTGTCATAGCTGCGGATTCAGTGTTGTGTGTGTTCTTCCAGAAATGTCCAAAACAATAGACACCATGCTCATATAATAACTCAAAGTACTTCCTCAGGCTTCACTACTTCGGAAAAACAAGAAGAAGAAGAAAATGAACGTTATAGTTTTAGGTAATGCCTGCTGAAATGGTTATCAGGGGGGTGACACACAATCCCCATGTGTGACATTTTCTTTATTTTACACTGAGAGTACCATATTAAGTGGTGTTGGCCATTATGACATATTTTTTGTTTTAGGAGATTTCCTTCTGGCGGCACACAGTCCACCTGGTTTCACTTTGAATGATCTTCTGTTTATGTGGTTTGTTCTTCTTCAGTATTCTAGTGAGACAGTACTTAATCTTAACATCTACATTTGTCAAACCATTGGCCATACTTGCATAACCAGTTGATATTATCATTCACAGGCTCAGTAGTTGTAGCTGACAAGCTATGGAAGAAATACATTTGTGCAGATGCTTCAGCTGTTGATCTGCACCTCCCCCAACATGCTGTGGTTGTCCACAACAAAGTCTCCATAACTATTGTTGTCCTCCCCAACCACACCACCTGCACAGCAGCTATGGTCTAGGTTATTTTGTGTGCACTGAGCAAGACTTCAGGAAGTATTGTAAGCTATTAGAACAAAGGTGACTGACTTGTTTATCCAATGAACCTTCAGTACCTTCAAAACCACCATAAGGGTGACTCTTCAATTTATGGACCAATTTCATACACTTTCCTGCTTAAGGAAGTACCAAGATCATTGTGAAATGTAGAAGAGACCATTCTCACCTAAGGGAAGAATGCAGTTTTCAACATGTGATTTGATCACATAGTGTAAATATTTCAACAAACTATCTGTTGAGGATATAAATCATACATAAGCTTCAGCATATACACATGTAAGACATAAGCATATCAATCTAGGCTCAATGCTTCAATGAGGAGTATTCAAAGGAACATTAATTGCTGTGTATCAAATGAAAAGTATACAAACAGCTTTAAGGTATCACAAACAATGTCTGAAATTTATTTAATCATCCTGTGAGATGCAGTAGTCTTCTTAAACTGTCAAAATGTAAGCTTTTGACAAAGCAAGCTGGGATCTTCTTACTTCCTCTTGTTTTGTTATCTGCCTCCTTAAATTCATTTTTTTTTTAAATTTTTGACCAATTACCATCAAAATATGTAAATGTAATCTGCAATTTCATAAAAGAGAAAGGTTGGCCCTCAGTTTTAAAGAATATAGCACCAGATCAAAATTTGTGCTCCGTTTTATGTATGTAATTGATTTTCTAATTTATTTTGACAATTTATTGTTAATATCTTTTGTTATAGGATGAAATCAGTAATTTTTTTGTGGCTTAGATTCTATTGCTGACTTACAAACAAATATAAATTCTGTACTAATTATACACATTTGGAAAAAGAATCACTAGGATTCTTGAAGTATTTATTTGGCTCTATTTGAAAATATATTAACAAATCCAGCCCTTCATTAATTCCAAAGTAATTAACAGGTTTGTAAAAAGTATTGTTTCTATATCTATATCTGTTAATTTCATCATTTAAACAAATAATTCGGCTTAACCCCTGTGTAGAACAAACTGTTAAAAAGAACCAATTTTTCAATGTATTCAGTTAATTTAATGATTTATGTTTTAATTGTAACTTCTGCAACTTAAACACTGAACAATGTGTAGTTTCAGTGCCTATCACTGAGATGATGTATAAAGGCAAATTTTTGGTCCCGAGACAATCAGTCTACGGGCGATTTTCAGACGAGAAACCTGTGCTGGTTAGGTCAACAACAATGCATCAACGTAACTGTGAAATACGTGTAATAGGTCATGTGTTAAAACAATGACAGTGTTTATTCAATATGTAGCATATCATTCTGCAATAACTATGTGATCAGGTTTTTACTGCTCATAGGTGTTCCAACAGTAAACTACGGTAGCAGTATGCTGATGTTTGCTTGAATACTATTAATGAGTTTCATCGAAAGTTAAGCAATAGTGCACTGGCCATATTAACTGTGTTTATTGGCAGGTCGTGAACAGTGAAAGTAAAGAACTAGGAATGCAACTGTGCACCTGTTGGCTACATTATTTACAGTAGTCAGTGTTGAAATTCCACTCCCCATTTTTCAGTCAGTAACACAACGCAATATGTTGACACCAAGGACCATCAACAAACAAATAAAGCAGGTGAACATCATGTATGGTTCCCTTCTGGGTGATGATTATCGTAATTGGGCACAATAAACTAGGACTCACGAACTATGAACACTATCTCAAGAACAGTTTACAATACAGTGATTATAACGAAGGAAGTGCAACAGCAAATCAGCGAATGGGTTTCATGGCCACAGTATGACAGCAGCCAATCAGCTAGTGGGTTCTATGGAAGCAGCCATTGAGTAAAGGAGCAGCAAATCAGCACACACATAGACGCAGCTGTGCAGACGATGAATCGAGATGATGATTACTGCTGCTGCAACTGCAGCAGCAGCCGCAGAAGACGAGTCAATAAGAATAAGGTAATTTCATAAAAAAGTCATTTTATATTAAATTATGCATAATGAGTGGCCTTAACGAACAAGACAGTGTGATGAGAGAGAAGGGACAATGGGGAACTGGTTCTGTAAATGACATGCACGTAACTTTGAATGATGGGGACGAAAGCCCTATTGTAGATGAAACGATAAAAGCATCATGTATATTGTATGGTGATGGAAGTGAAATGGATGAAAACAGTACTGAAGTGGATGAAATCATTAAGGTTAAGGGGGAGTAGTGAAAGTCAGCGAGGGCAACAGGTTAGGGCAGACGAAAAATTGGAATGAGTGTTAAAAGAAATTATGAGTAGATTGTGTACAAAAGAAGACATTGTTAAGGTGGAAAAGAAATCTCATAGCATTAGAACTGACCTGGTTAGCTTCAAGGATGAATTGGAGAAATAAATTAAAAAGGAGATTGAGGTAGTCAGCTCTAATCTTTCAGAATTAAATAAGAAGGTTGAAGCAGTAGCTACCGATTGTGATGAAAAGATAAGGAAAGAAGCACATAACACTAATGAGAAATTAACATTAATGAGTAGTAAATGTGTAGAAGACAGAAAGAAGCTTTGTGATGACTATAGTAGGAGGGTGCAGGCTTCCAAAAAACAGCGTAAAGATGAAATCAAAGCAGCCAGGAAATTTTGAGCTGAAAACAGAGTTAAACTTGAACCAAATCAATCAGATTAAAAATGATTTAGAAACAGAAGTGGAACCAAGTGTGCAGTAGTGGTAGAGGAAAAACTGGTAAAAGTAAATAATAATGTAGATTCCAAATTGGCTGATATGGAAAAAAAGATGGAAGAAATACAAAATCTAAAGTATAGAATATGTAGTGTCCCAAACAGAACTTCATTTGTTAGTTGTAACAAATTTAATAGTTTTGAACCATATGTTCAAGTGCATCCATAGGATCTCATTAGATAATTTAATAATTTGCTTGAAACATGCAATCACAAGGAGAAAATGTCATTTGTGAAAGATTTTTTTTAAAGGGGTAGCTCACGGGTGGGCAGCTCAGGTAGCTGATAGTTGTACTTCAGGCATAGTCCATAACAATACAGGCAGGGTAGGAAAAAATGTTACCTTCATAGTCTCAGATGTTATTGAATGTAGTTTATATTTCTGCTCCAAGATACAGCCCTCCAAAAATGACACTGTGCATACCATTTTGAAGATGTGACTTTTTGATAAAATTTTAAAATGTTGTATCTCTGGAACATCTCTAGATATTTTATTGATTTTTTTAATTGAAAGCTAATTGCTTTATGATTACAAAGAAATCCTCCATTTGGACTTATCTGACAAAGTTCTTTTACTATAGCATTCTGAACTTTTTTTATTTAATTTACGGATCTTTTTTTTTTTTTTTCAGAAATTCCAATCTGTAAAATTTTGATTTTTTTCTGTTGATTAGTACCATATTATTTTACATTCCCTGAAAAGGGGAGCCTCCACTTTTCAGTTGAACAGGTTTCACAAACAATTGAAATTTTTGCCATACATAAAGCATGTTTTATTATCACATAACAGGCTCATAAAAATCAAAAACTACCCTTACTTAACAAAATTTTTGTAGTTTGAAAGATGAGTAAGAGACACATTTTTCAAGCATTTTAAATGATTCCAAAACATATGTGAAAGGTCCAAAGAGTAAAAAGTTTCAATTTATATAACTTATGTGTACTCTGTTTGTACCGAAATTAGCCAGTTAATGAACTAAAAATGTGTTCCAGTGCTTCAGTATCTTCCTTTAATATAGAGTGATGCCTTCCTGTTGAACCAATAGGAACTGGAGCACTTGAGAACATTGTGAACAGAAGGTGAGCACTGATGGCATTGTTGCTGTCCTTCAGCTGGACACTTACATCCAGCAACTGGTCCATGTGGTAGCATAAATTTCACTACAATTTCGTTTAACTCATAACTAGTGTCTATAAATCTCTGCAATCCCAGTCAACACACACATGCCACAAACATCCCCCTTCTCAGGTTGTGAACCTGAATATTATCCTACTGTTTCTGAGGTGTTGGTTGAATGAATGAAATGTCTTCTTTCTTGCTCTTTAAAGTGAGTCCAAAAATGTGTCTTCTGAATTTCTTTCACAGGAGTAATTTTTTTGGACCATTCTTCTTTTTTCTGCTCATGGAATTCTTCGATTTCCTCTTTGGACAAAAGAATGAGGGCTGCGGATGTGTAAGATTTCACAACTCTCATAAAATCCTAAGCATTCTGTATCGCAGCTATGTTTGGAATGTAAAGATTATGTTTTGGAGCATGCTGCTTCATCAGGCCTCCTACAAAATCACATCTACATCTACAGCTACATCTACATTTATACTCCGCAAGCCACCCAATGGTGTGTGGCAGAGGGCACTTCACGTGCCACTGTCATTACCTCCCTTTCCTGTTCCAGTCGCGTATGGTTCGCGGGAAGAACGACTGTCTGAAAGCCTCCGTGCGCGCTCTAATCTCTCTAATTTTACATTCGTGATCTCCTCGGGAGGTATAAGTAGGGGGAAGCAATATATTTGATACCTCATCCAAAAACGCACCCTCTCGAAACCTGGCGAGCAAGCTACACCGCGATGCAGAGCACCTCTCTTGCAGAGACTGCCACTTGAGTATATTAAACATCTCCGTAACGCTATCACGGTTACCAAATAACCCTGTGACGAAACGCGCCGCTCTTCTTTGGATCTTCTCTATCTCCTCCGCCAGACCGATCTGGTACGGATCCCACACTGATTAGCAATACTCAAGTATAGGTCGAACGAGTGTTTTGTAAGCCACCTCCTTTGTTGATGGACTACATTTTCTAAGCACTCTCCCAATGAATCTCAACCTGGTACCCGCCTTACCAACAATTAATTTTATATGATCATTCCACTTCAAATCGTTCCGCACGCATACTCCCAGATATTTTACAGAAGTAACTGCTACCAGTGTTTGTTCCGCTCTCACATAATCATACAATAAAGGATCCTTCTTTCTATGTATTCGCAATACATTACATTTGTCTATGTTAAGGGTCAGTTGCCACTCCCTGCACCAAGTGCCTATCCGCTGCAGATCTTCCTGCATTTCGCTACAATTTTCTAATGCTGCAACTTCTCTGTATACTACAGCATCATCCGCGAAAAGCCACATGGAACTTCCGACACTATCTACTAGGTCATTTATATATATTGTGAAAAGCAATGGTCCCATAACACTCCCCTGTGGCACGCCAGAGGTTACGTTAACGTCTGTAGACGTCTCTCCATTGATAACAACATGCTGTGTTCTGTTTGCTAAAAACTCTTCAATCCAGCCACACTGCTGGTCTGATATTCCGTAGGCTCTTACTTTGTTTATCAGGCGACAGTGCGGAACTGTATCGAACGCCTTCTGGAAGTCAAGAAAAATAGCATCTACCTGGGAGCCTGTATCTAATATTTTCTGGATCTCATGAACAAATAAAGCGAGTTGGGTCTTGCTTTTCTATCACAAGGCCCCTTCCTGTGACCAGTAGCACTGTGTACCCAATCAGTTGGCAATAGTGACTTACTCAATTCAAACAGCTGGTAACAATTTTTAAAATGATTAGGAGTACCATCAGAAATAATAACGATCTTGTCTGCCCCTGTTTGCAGATGAAGAATTTTCTGCACCACTAGCAAAGCATGTGCTGAGTCATGTCCTGTGTCATCACTTGTACCTGCAACACTTGTGGTCTTGTTTTGAAAATATGTCCCTCCTGTAAAAATTGAAATCTGGTCATTACACCAATGGTACCCTTGTTTTATGTTACAGACTACCAATGAGTTCACACGCCTAACAGAGGCGTCATATGTCATGTGCTCCAGTAAGTTCTTCAAAGTTATCACACAAAGTTCAAAATTCATGACGTACAAACATAAATAGACATCTCTAGGTGGGTTGGAACTACCCACTTAAGTCATAGTGCATAAAATTTTGATCTTCTGATATGTGAAGTTGTATTGTTGATCTTATAAATTGCAAAAGTTTCTTTAATACTGTAAGTCATGTACCTCTACACTTTCACAACTTTTTTACCTTCACCTGTTAGTGTTATAGTGTATTTTTTGTTGGCACTCTGACAAGAAGAGTCCCATTTATCTTCCAGATAAAATGACTGCACTGTAAGAACCTGAGCTGCTTCTACAGGATGACAATAATAGGGATCTGGTCTTCCTAAGATTCCTTTTACAGACTTCACATTTCTTGATTTGTCTACCATGTACTTTGATACTGACGGAAAGTGGTTCAAATTTGTTTTCTTTGAAAATGTCTCTGGAATAATAGTTAAAACTTGTGCCTTTTCACTGTAGGATGCACAGTATGCTGAATTGATATTTGTGAAAAATTCCTGGCTAGAGGTGCAAGAGGGCTTTGATTCATTTTCTTCTGAATTTCTACTTTCAAGAGTATGGTCAGTTTTGCTGTAGTGTATTCGTCCATAGCTTTAGTAATTTTTCTGCACTTTCTTGATGCATAGAGCTGCTGATTCGACTTCACTGACCACGGTTTCATAACAGGACAAACATCTACCTCTGTAGTTGACTGATTCAGGGTATTTAATTTCTCCTTTACTGATGCAAAATTTGCATCATCTGCACCATGGGAGGCTTCACATTGTTCTGATACTATCATTGTTGTTATTCTGTCAAAACATTTATAACACAAAAAGTCATCGCTGGAAACATCTTTACTTTGAAACAGAGTCTTCAAATGAGAACACTTATTCCCAACCTGAACAAAGTCTGCTTTTTCTGTTTGTCTTATATTTCACTCTTTTATGAATATCCAAATAGTCAGCACACTTCACTCTCCTGTGGGCCCAGTCAGAAGACATTTCAAACAGTCATTTTCAAAAAACACGCTGCAACTGCGTCAACTGGCAAATTCCTCAGGAAAACACATAACTCACTGGATGGCCTCAGATTTCTTAGAAGCCTCTTCAGTAAACAAATTAGCACTGAACAACTACAATACAGAAACCTGCAATGAACACCCACAACAAAGAAACTGACAAGAAACTACCACCAAGTGTAAGAAATATCTTCAACAATGAAAGTGAAAAGAAGTAAATGCAAAAAAGAAAGTGATAAAAAATAACTGCAACAAAGACAATAGAAATAAACATTGTAACAAAGAAATTAGTAAGAAACAACTTCAGTGGAGTCATACATTACCCATGAAAGTTGAAAAAAAAAAGATTTTTTTAAAATAAAACCTGTCCAACTTAAAAGTGGAAGCTATTCTTTACAGAGAGTACTACATAGTACTAATCAACCAAAAAAAATCTATCTTTTCTGGATTAGCATTTTTGAAAAAAAAAAAAATCCGAAAATTATTAAAAAAATAAAATTCAAAAGGCGACAATAAAAGAACTTTGGCAGATATGTCCAAATGGAGGATATCATTGTAATCATAAAGCAATTATCTTTTAAATTAAAAAAAAACTCTTAAAATATCAATAACAGTTACAGAGATAAAGCGCTTCAAAAATTTTTCCTAAATTCGCAACTTCAAAATGGTGTTCGCAGTCTCATCTTCGGAGGCCTGTATCTCGGGGTAGGAATTTTTTTTGGAGAGAACAAAAAATTATGGGTTGTTTACTTACTCCTGAAGTTTAACAGATGCTAAATTCAATAACATCTGAGCCTATGAAGCGATACATTTTCTTCTGAATTTCTACTTTCGAGAGTATGGTCAGTTTTGCTGTAGTGTATTCGTCCATAGCTTTAATAATTTTTCTGCACTTTCTTGATGCATAGAGCTGCTGATTCGACTTCACTGACCACGGTTTCTTAACAGGACAAACATCTACCTCTGTAGTTGACTGATTCAGGGTATTTAATTTCTCCTTTACTGATGCAAAATGGCACAGCTTTGAAAAACCAATTCTAGATGAATATTGGTCCAAAGAGAAGCAGCAGAGAATTTTGAGTGAATTTTGTGGAGGAGAGAGATTTGCCTCTAGGAAGGGTATTATGAAAGAATTCTGTCAGCTTTGGATAAAAAAAACTGAAATATTTGGACAAAGAGCTAGCTAGTGGGCTTAGAAACTAAGTTGCCTCAGAAAGTTAGAGAATTGCTCATACCTGCCCCTACAGGTAATATTAGTGATATCTGAGTCATATTGATAAAGTGGAGAGGGTGCAGCCCTCAGTGGAAGATCGTAGGAGGAATTTTGATGACAATAATCAATTAGGGAGAGAATTTCAGGTAAATAGGATGAACAGGACTAATTACAGTAGAAATTCAAGGAATGGTTGGGTGGAAGATAGCCAGAATGGACACAGAAATAGTAGGAGAAATTCAAGTAAAAGAAATGGAGCAGGTTCTGGATCAAACCATTTAAACTAGATAATGCTCCAGTTTTGGCTCGCACTAGAGCAGGTAGTGATGAAGAACCATGTGTATATAAATGTACTGTAATCACAGGTAAGGGTAATGTAAATGATAGTAGTAAGATGAGTGTAATTTCTAATTCTAGTGAGATGTTGAATGATGGTGTGGGTAGCAATGTTTATCCCATAAAAGTAGAGGAGGAATGTACTATAATAAAATCAAGTGATGAAACACAGTGTGTTGCTATTGCCCAGGATGTCCAAAGTGTCCAGACAGATGGTAAATTTTTAAGAGAACATAAGGAATTCAGGTGTATTGCTTTATGGTCTAATACTGGAAACAATAATCAACTAATAAGCCAAGTATTTGACGACAATCAAAGTGACAGTGGGTCTAATTCTGACAGTAGCTGTAATGATGATAGCAGTGACGAATTCAGTAGTGACGAGGATGAGGTATTTAAATTTATAATTGATAATGATGACAATGTGTTACATAAAGAAACAATAAAGGAAGATAATGTTAGGTGTAATGAAGAGTTGGAGTTTGAGAGTGATAATGAGGAAGAGAACCGTGCTATTTGTCATTTGACTGTGTCTGGTAATTAATTTGGTAATCTGGATTATAGTCTTTCCAGGCAAAGGATTAATGAGGATTTGTTGTATGAAGAAGATCAAATGGTTAGTAAAAAGGAAGTGTGGCACCCTGTAACAAAAGCAAGTGGTGGTAAGTGTTTACTGGACAATGGTAGCGATTTGAAAGGCATCTCACAGGCATTTTTTGAAGCTATTAAGAACACAGAGGGTATAGTGGTGATGCATGTTTCTGGAATAAGAATTATTGGTGCTACTGGTAAGCTACCAAAGTGTGCTAAACAGGAGGTATTATTAACTGTGAAATATGTGTAATAGGTCATATGTTAAAACAATGACAGTGTTTATTCAATATGTAGCATATTATTCTGCAATAACTGTGTGACCAGTTTTCTACTGCTAATAGATGTTCGACAGTAAACTATGGTAGCAGTACGCTGATGTTTGCCTGAGAACTATTAACGAGGCTTATCCAAAGTTAAACAACAGCGCACTGGCCATATTAACCGGGAACGCAACTGTGCACCTGTCGGCTACATTATTTACAGTAGTCAGTGTTGAAATTCCACCGTCCATTTTTCAGCTAGTCTCACAACACAGTACGTCAACACTGAGAACCATCAGTGAAGAAATAAAGTAGGCAAACGTCGCAAGCTTACACATTCATTTCCAGCTGGTACAAACCCATTCAAAAAAATATGCTTGTTCTTCACTTCACTAGATTAGATTGCCTTAGATACACTGTTCAATGTATAGATCAATAGTGAGGAGGTCCTAATGGATGTAAAGTATGTCAGAACACAAAGAAACAAGGAAAAACAATTTTCAAACCAGCCCATGATTGATTAGAAATTCACTTAGAATACCACTCAAAAAGTACCATCACGCTTTGTAGCCTACTGGATCCCTTTAATAGAGCCTGCCCTTTATGTACCAGCTGTTTGTTATTATCAGTACTAGTTATATATATGTGTGTGAAATGTGTTCCAGAACAACTGGGATATACTAATAAAATCTTCTAGGTTTCCAGAGCAGGACAAACAAGGGTTTAAACTCAAGTTTTCAAAGATAATCACCATCTTCTTCATCTGGAGATGTGCCCATATGACATCTAAAGCATTCAGTGTGAGCGTAGGCCATGTTACACGGAGCAGACACAATGTCGTATTCAGCAGTACTGCCTGGAGCACATCAGCTCTGGGGCAGAGAGACAAATTGGCAGTCACTGAGCACAGTTTGGAAGAAAGCTGCATGTTGTATTCTGAATTAGCAAGAGTGCTTTGTAATGCAATGTAGTTTGGGACAGCTTGATAAAGGAATCCATCAAATTTAGGGCTAATAACGGCCTCAGAAACAGAGATGGTGGCTATTAACAAAGTTCTGCTTTGGACCTGTTACTGGCCATGACACACTGTGAGCACTCAGAGCTGAGAGATATCTGTACAATGTGCTAGTTGGTATGTGACCGAACATGCTGGGATTCAAGTACACTCCCTCATCTGCTCCAATCTGTGCTGGGTCAAGGGCAAGGACAACTCAACTTGCTGCAGTACCTGTATAAGATCAAGCAAGATGACATTTCAACACTTTACCATAAGACGATGGTAGCGACACTCATCGAACTGTCGCATCTGGAAACCAGAGAACTTTATATTAGTTCAACACACAAGAAAGATGACGATACATGTTGGCACCGATGACATTTATTTGGTTTTACTATTTTGTCATGTATTTGGTATAATATGTGGTTCTTTAATACAGGACTTTTGGACTCTAGTCTTTGATGCCATTACTGCTATGTATTGTAATTTGAAATTTAGTTAAAAATATCTATTATTATTTTATTTGGCAAAATAAGTGCCCAAAACATGTACCTTCATTCTAAAACAATATTCTTCTTAACCCATTTTCTGACAAAGCTTCAAACATTGGAGAGAATACAGTGCGTAAAGTCCCACCCATAAAATGCAAATGTTATTCTTAACATACTTTAATTTTACCAGCTGAATCCTACACGCAAACTAAGTTGCTTACACAGTGTTCTCTTGTACAACTTAATGATGTTCGGTGTTACGGGTGGGACAATTCATATTGAAATTAAAATTAATTAATTTTGAAACAATACTCATATCAAATGAACTTCTAATGCACAAATATACTTCTTTTTGACTTGGTTTTTAAGAATCTGTCTTGTGCTCTCAAGAATGGCCCACTGGACTACAAACGGGGTTGCAATAATACACTGTTCTAGTGTTTTGTTCACCAGAGAAAAGGAAATAACGGATGGTCAAATTTGTGTGTTCTACAATGAATGTTTTGTAAAGGCCTAATTACAGTATAAAATATGTACTTTCAGCTTTAATTTGCCCAGTTTTGAAACTTATATTTCAATAAATATATTTTCAATGAAGTGTCCCTGTTTTTCTGGACCTGTTCAGCAGTCTTTCAGCTTCAGCAGCTGACCCTTGTCTGCTTACAGCTGTAAAACCTTGTTCAAAGTTGTAGGTTTTCATAAAGAGTGTATATGCTCAAATGCAGCATTAATGAGTAAATAGAAAGTAAAATGAGAGAAAACAGCTTTTAAGCCACAAAAATACAAGTGTAGTTATGTACAATCAACTTCAAGCAATAAGCAGCAATAAAACAAATGAAAATCCAGAGAGACAGAACTTTAAACACACTGTATGACTGGAATAATGTCTTTGCACTTCAGACTAAATAAATTGCAAATGCCGTCTCATTTAGATTCTGAACAAGTATATTGCCTTCCTGATGCTATTGATGGTGCTTTTGATTTTAAATATGTGATGATCCGGAATCCATTAAGTACCTTAGGTAGATGGACAATGGAAGGAACGGACATAGCCAGTGGGATGCAAAAAGCTGATAAGTGCTGGAATTTCTTCACCGACTTTAAACACTTTGACTTTGAATACTACAAAATCATTCTAACCTCTGTTTCCCCTAATATTGTTTACAACAATGGGCTTGAACTGTTGATTTTCTCTTATCCTAGCAACTCTGTGGACTTCAGCAAACCTTTCTTGATCAAATTCAATTTCTTTAATTTCTTTCTCTGTAACGTAAGACAAGATGATGCTTGAAATGTTGTCCTTGAATTTAAATAGATCAAGACTACAGTGTAATCTATCACTTTGTTAAAGTAATGTATTGCACAGGGTATTTAGGACTGATGAATGATGACCATCAACTACTGGAGCACATTTATTTAAAGTAGTTTGGATAGTGGGACATTCATGTTGACCACTGGATTTTTCTGCATGTGTATATTGACTGAATGGTGAGATAGACTATGTTGCTACTGGACAGAGCAACACTGGAAGTGGCTTCCATTTGGCTACACTTGCTGTTCTTAATGTTTTCTCTGTGCAGCAGGTCCCTACTTCAGATATGTGCCAGGCTGCTAGGATGGAGACACATGTGACAATGCATCAGACATACACAGAAACAAGAAATGCTATGGACTGTAACTTGGTTTGTTGCAAATGATGTTGAAATATACTAGCCAAGCAAACAGAACAGCTTGATATCTTTCCTGTGTGTAAAAAGCTATAATAATATATGTGGTTTACAGAAGAAGAAAATTCTCTCATGTAGTAGTGTGCACAGTAGTTGTCTGTTGTTGAGTCTTCAGCACTCAGCAGCATGCCAAAAAGGAGACACAGTCAGTAATACAAGGCATACAGGGTACAGCTGGACACTGATTTGGAGATGGGGCGGTGAGATGGCGGGAGATTGGGGGGGGGGGGGGGGGGAGCAGTTTATGCAGGTAATGAGCAAAAGGTGTTTTGACAATAGTAGCTAATGTACTGCCCTCATCAGAGAAAATTGTCATGTAAGTACCCAGGAAAAATTTCATTTGTGGTGAATGCCCCACAGAATGGCGAATCTGCAAAAATTTGTTAAGATACTTGAAAGAAATTAGTATTTTTGTCATAATGAGTTCCAGTAGAAAAGGACACTGTCCATTAAAATGTGGTCAACTGTGAAGGTTACTCAATGCAGCAATCATTAATAATACTTTATTCAAGAAAAGTTTATGAAGAATTGAGCTGTTGATGAGAATACAGTGATACAGAAAGAACAGAAGGAATTTAGTTGTCAATACAAGAATATTAAGTTACTCAACAATAATTACAACACAGAATAAAATACATGTCTACAATCCAGAAGATTGAGATTTCGAGCCGGTGGCTGTTTTCTAGTCTTCAGTTCCTTGTCATCACACGCCAGTTAACTGCAGTTACACT
Source organism: Schistocerca piceifrons (assembly GCF_021461385.2). NCBI lineage: Eukaryota > Metazoa > Arthropoda > Insecta > Orthoptera > Acrididae > Schistocerca > Schistocerca piceifrons. The sequence continues at coordinate 951,743,716 of NC_060149.1, forward strand.
GGCGGTATATCAAACACCAGAGTTGGCCACTGCTGCAGCAATTTCTATTGTAGCCTTCCCACCATGACAGTCCCACTTCGCACTGGCAGTTCGCCGTGCCTAGAGCCACTGAAAATCGTAAGTGAGCTGTATTTGAATCAAAATAACGTGCCTTCAAGTGGTACTATGTGTTGTGAGAAATTTGAAGTCAGTGGCTGGCCAAAAAGTTGAGTGTCATTGGGCTTAGAATACTGAGTCAACAGACAACTCATTAGCGTTTTTACATTAATAAATTTTAGGCAACAAATGGTGGAAGACCGACTGAGGATTTAAGTGCAAAAGTAGATATCACAAATATCACAAATGGTAGCCTCCACCAGCATATTCAGGAATCTCACGAAGAGGAAAAAAAAAGGAGATAAATACAAAAATAACTAACTTGCTAACATTTTACCCACTTTACAAGAGTAGTTAAGTACTAAGATAAATGAACTATGTGATCTTGTAAGAAATGCTGGTTTTGAACAATTAAAGGAGGTAGGTCAGAATGTAAAACATATATGAAAGAATTAACTAAACAAATGTTTACAAAAGTAAATGAACAATTCTTAAGACACGCAAATGTGGTTACATGTGTTAGAGCAGGGTAAAAATTTGGACATAACAGCTTTACCAGGCTCCACTTTCAGAACTTTGGAGGCATGAGTAAGTGAATTAATTACTCAAAAGGTACAAGAAACAACAGATTTATCAGTCAGTACACTATGGTTCACAGCTGATTTAGGAAAAACAGAAGAGGAACTAGGTAAGCTCTGGGATGGACTTAATAAAACCAGAGATAAATTAAGTAAATGGAAATTTTATGAAAGCAATCGCCTTTCACCAGAACTATCGGAAGAATTAAATTTAGATGGAGAAGATTTAAGATTTATTTACACTCTCAACCTAGGAGGTGGTGCTAGTATTTCTTCTGGAGGGCATCATAAAACACTACTGACACAATGTCTCTCACATGGCCTGGTGTAGTATTATTTAGTTAATAAGAGTATACAAGGATTTTATTTACACTGGTATTAATTATAGTCACACTACTTATTTATTTATCTGTTATTTAAAAATACCAGGTGACAAGAAAAGTGGAACTCAGAATATTGGGAACAGATTAACAAACTATGCAAGGAAGAGATTGCACCAATAATAATCAAGACCCTCTTGAACGGAAAAGGAGGCCTCTACAATATCGACACTGTAAAGAAGAATATTACATAAAAACGAAGTGCTAGGCTAGACGAGCAACTGCTTGTCACATTCTGGGATTCTTATATACCCTACAGATATTGCAAGTATCTTCAGATTTCGTACAAACAGTAGCTCGAGTAGCATTTACTGGTCTCAAATAGATTACTAATTGGTATGAAGATCATTAGGCCACTTGCTGTACTTTATGTTTTCCATGTGCAGCAGATTACCACCTCAGAGTTGTGACAGGCTCCTTGGAAGAAGACATTCTTGACAGTGCTTAAAAAAGTCATGGAACAAAAGAAACATGATAGTAGGGTGTGTTCTAATCTGTAACTCTGTTCATTGCAAATGTTGTCAAAATGTGCTTATCAAGAAGATAGAATTATTTGAAGTCTTTCTTGCGTGTAAAAAGCATTACAATGTTTGTCGTTTACAAAAGAAGAAATTTCTCTCATTTAGTAGGGTGCACAGAAGCAGCCTGCTGTAGAGTTTCCAGCACTCAGCAAAAATGAAAAAGCAGTGATATGAAGCATACACGGTGTACCCAGATGTCAATTTGGGAAAGAGGGGGGGGGGGGGGGGGGACAGCAGGAGGAGCGGGAGGGAGAGAGAGAGAGAGAGAGAGAGAGAGAGAGAGAGAGAGAGAGAGAGAGAGAGAGAGACAGAGGAGGAGGGGGACAGCAGGGGGAGCGGTAGAGAGAGAGAGAGAGAGAGAGAGAGAGAGAGAGAGAGAGAGAGAGAGAGAATGGTAGCTTGTCAGACCATGACTTTTTTTATTTGTTTTCTTTTTTAAAGAACCAGTTTCTCTATTAACTCTTCTACAGTTGAATGATGCATCTCTACAACATTCTTGTTAGTATATACAGGACATGGTTCACAATATTGCAGCATGCATTCTTTGATTCCAAATGGCATACAGTTTTCTTTATTAATTCCTCATAGTTACCATCCTTGATAGCAGCTGCAGCCAACACCAGTTGGCCATTTTTATGTATTACACATACATGAACTGAACGTACCAGCCAGGATTAGGGAGAAAATAAAAATGGGTTTAAAAAATGAAAGAAAAGTAGTTGAAATTGGATTTTATTGCTTTCTTTTCAGATTGATGATTAAACATTTCAATATAAATTCCTATTATTACTCTATTGAAAACAATAACCCATTCTTACAACTACTTTATTAGTGCCTCTTTTCGTGCCCTGCCAGCAATGCACCTGAAAGAATCTTGTCCATCTGCCAGTTCATTTGGGCAAAATTAATAAAAAATTTAGGAGACAAAAGAACTGAGAAATTAGTGAAGATCTACAAATTTCTGCATGCTTCCAAAAAGTAGTTAATAGTACTTTACTCTCATGACAGTTCTACATCAAGTTAGTTTCTTTTTGCTGGGACTGTAAATGTTATTTTAGTTGCATTTTTTAAATTGCAAGAAAAGTTAAAACACAATATTAATAAAATAAATTCTTGTGACACTACATATTTGCCTTCAGTAAATATGATGGCTCTCTTTAGTTCGTGTAAGGGTAACTATGTATCATTTTGTATGTTAATTGAATTTTCATATTAGATATAGTTGGGTTTTATTGATTTTTTTTTACAATGGGTTTAAAAACGCAATCTTTTTGGGTAAGGTTAAATTACAACAACTCTGGTACCAGCAACGCTACTTTGGCCTGAGTTCACAAAATTTTGAGAAGACCAATTCCGGAACAATACATGTCTAAAAGTCATAAAAACACCAAAACATCAGGAATACAATATATTTACTCAGAATATGAACAAGACAGTAATAGCAATTTATTCATTCTGATGTGAAAAAGAATTATTCCAGCTGTGTTTAGAGTTCTAACATTCTGAATTTTCATTTGTTTTATTGCTGCTTATTGCTTGAAGTTGAGTCGTACATAACTTACACTTGTATTTTTATGGACAGAAAAAAGGTTTCACTGATTTTTCTTTCTGTTTATTCATTAATATCACGTTTGAGCATAAAAATGTGTATGAAAAGTAATAACTGTGAGCAATTTTTTTTTCAGTCATAAGCAGGCAAGAGTAAAAAATTAAACTACAGTGCCTCTCAAGTTGAAAGGCTTCTCTTTTTAGATACAGAAAGATTATAAAGATTAAAGAACATACAGTTGAGATACAGACTCCAAAAACTACACAAATTTGGCACCCAAAACATTTACACCAAATTGGTAGGAGCATATAACTTGACAGAAAAGGCCCAAGGCTATCAAACAAAAAGCACAAGAAGACAGCACAGTCGTCGGCCAAATCTGTTGATTAAATTGTGAATTGTGACTGGTTGAAGATGGGCTCTCAAAGTCACACAATGAATTTTCTGTCATTTTTGTAGTCTTACGGCTCTTACAGTTTGCATTTAAAAATGTCAACGATATTATCTTCTAATTCAGCACAAAAAGTTGTTTAAGTGCACATAAGCAAGGGCTTGTAAACTGAAAGTACCTTTCACAAAAGTTATCCAAAGTTCACACTTTGGCACGTGTGTAGGTGGTGCAAACTCGGGAACCCTATTCACGAGAGGCTGTAGAAATGAACCAAAGGAGATATGGAGCTGAATATTAGTACATATCCATTCAAGACATTGTGGAACCTTCTGATAAAATTTCATTACATTCACAAATGGTCCAGCAGTGTTTCCACTTTAGGAAGGAGAGTAGGTCTTTAAGAAGCTCAGAATGACTGAATTTGTGAATATGGCAAAAGATAAGCCCCTTTGAAATGAGGCTTTTGGAGGAGAGGTTCACTACTATGTTACAGGACTGTTTAGGTGCTGGGTTCGGTAGGATGGTGGGCGGGAGCTTGTGAGAGTGTAGCATATGTAGTTCTGCAAGATGGGGTCAAGCATCTATTAACTGATGTAAAGGAGGTTTGACAGAGGTTTTTGTAGTGGTGCTGGATTGTGGTAGTCCAATATAAGTGTACAAAGTGAATAGACTTTACAGTTTTTAAGGTGGCACTGTGCATGCTGCTCTTGTTCCTGCAGTACGTGGGTTTCAAATTTGGCAATGTGATGTGGTAATTGGTACAGCAGAGTGGAAATATTTTACAGGCAGTGATGAGGTAGTGACAAAATGTTTAGGACTCAGTTATATATTGTGTAGGGCTGAGTTGGTGAGGGCTGTGGAATGACAGAATTATAACATAGAATTACTGTGGAAAGCTGTTTGGGAGCAATTCCACAAACTAAGCAGCAACACAGAAACAAGTTATGTGGGAGTGGGTTCGGTATAGGGGTAGGGAAACTTTTCTGTATTTACACAGATGGAAGGAACTAAAATCGATTGTGGAGAAAAAAAAATAGTAACAGAGCATTAAAACATATGGGAATATTCTGAAAACTTGAAAAAGACAAAACCAGATTAAGTATAGCGAAGGAAGGATAAAGCTACATGAAGCACAGTAGTAAGACATCAAGATGTAAATAAGACCAATAAGAAAACTGGATGAGATTAAAATGAAGACAGGAATAGAAATAAATAATAATACAATAACAGTGTGAAATGCATGTTGGTATGTAGGTATGAGTGAAGCAGGCAGCAGTTGTAAATGGGTTGGGCATGGTCAGTATCTTGCCTTTTTGTTATGATGCACTGTAAAGCCTGTCACACAGCTTAAAAGGTAAGAAGACACAGTGCTGCCAATGTACTACCAATTCACACGGTCCATACTGTACCCTATAGCAAACAAAAAGTGAGATACCAACTGACCTGAATTAGGAGTTAACATAAGACTAATTTCAATTAAAATCAGTGGCTTAACAGAAAGGTTCATTTTCTTCTACCATAAAACAAAGAATGAAAATAGTCATCTACAAGCATCACGGCAGTAAAAATATTCCTCAGGATGGATGTATTTATGTGTGACATAATGTGGAATTCACAAACTGATTTAGTAACTGATTTGAAGTTTTATTTCTCCCAGAGCATTTTAATGCACTGGAGGCCACTGACGCCAATAATTTTTGGACTGGTTGCATACCAGTCTCTGCCCACCAGGTCTGTTGGGTGCTATGAAGGTCCCAACTGTTGCTGTGGCAGAACACTGACATTTCCTTGAAAGTGAAGGTTTCATTCTTATTTTTGCCCTCGCTAGTTTCAACACTATCTGATTTTTAACAATTAAAATCTTAATTTCAATATAAGATTAATAAAAGCCAGTTGTCATGTCATTTCCTTTTTTCATTTATTATTAATACAACAACATACCAGTCATCGTACAGAGCAATAAGTTAAGTCTTCATGAATTTCCTTCTTTTCCTTGTAGTACATTTACTAAATTTAGCATATGCTGCTCTATTTAATAGGTTTAATTTCACATTTTTGTAAGAAAAAATATCCTTCAGCTTGTCGTGCAGAATTGTTCACTGAACAGCTAGCTAATTAATGCATCAATACCCATTTGTGACACATCAGGAGGGTAACAAGTTGTGTACCTGGGATTCTATCTGCTTTTATAGTTTGCTTCTCAGTTGGTCTTACTAGGATGATTAAGGTGTGTGCATCCTGTATGTGGATGCACGAGGAGTTGGCTGTGGTCCGCGAACAGCTTGAGGCGCTTCTGGCTACAATCGGTCACCTTCAGACTGCTGCCTCAGGGTACAGTGGTAGTGGAGAATCTGGCGTGTTGTATGGGACACCTCAGGTGTCACTTGTTCTGCCCATGGGCTCTGCTAACCAGGCACCTCCTAGTGTACATGATGCAGTGGATTCACCCTCACTGCAGGGTGAGTATAGGGAGGTAATGCATTTGCATCAATCAAGGCGGAGAGCCAATGAGGAGACCGGTCACTTGGCCTCACCCATTCACCCTTTAAGTAAATATGTGGCTGCTGCTTCAGTAGGATATGGGCAGGCCCACAGGAGGAGGAGTTTACTAGTTATTGGGAACTCCAAAATTAGGTGCGTTGTGGAGCCCCTTAGACAGACACTGTCCAGGGCTGGAAAGAAAGACAATGTGCATTCGGTAGTGTCTCGGTGAGCCTCATCCAAGATGTGGAGGCAGCTCTGCCTGCAGCTATCGAGCATGCAGGGTGCAGTAGTCTGCAAGTTGTGGCTCACATTGGCACCAACGATTTCTGTCACCATACTCAGTTCATACAGAGGGCCAGGGGAGGGGGGGGGGGAGGAGGAGGAGGAGGAGGAGGAAGAAGTGGTGGTGGTGAAGACTGCTAGCCTTGGTGTGGGGTGCAGGCAGAGCTCGCAATTTGCAGCATTGTTCCCAGGGGTGATTGGGTCCTTTGGTTTGGAGCCGAGTGGAGGGTCCCAACCAAAGGCTTCGTTGATTCTGTGATTGTCTTGACTGCAGATTTCTAGACTTGCATTATCTGGTGGGGATTTGGGGATTTGTAAGACTCCCTTTGTCAGGTCAGGGGGTGGTCTACATGAAGGAAGCAGCTACTCAGGTAGCAGATTGCTTATGAAGTGCACATGAGGGTTTTTTTGACTAGACAGTAGTTTGAAGTACTCTGAAGAACACTCCCCAGTCAATACGCAGCAAAGGATGTCAGACCACTTTAGGTCTAAAGAAACTTCGAATGTCAAAATTTTATCAGTAAACCGTCAAAGAATTCATAACAAAATTTCTTGAATTTCCTGCCCTACAGGAAAGCTCTCATGCTCAAAGTATTCTTGAGACCAACAGCTCACTGCAACCTAAAGTGGACAGATCTGAGAGATTTAGAAAGTCAGGGAACATATGTCATAAAGACAGATTAGACTCCAAGGCAGGGGGAGTGTTCACTGCAGCTGACAAAAATATTACCTCTATTGAGGTTGAAGTGGAATGCGACAGCAAAGTTATCCGGTCCCGTATAACAGACGGATGTTTTTAGTAGCGACCCTATTCCACTGTGACAGTTCTTAAAACTTCAAAGAAAGACCACAGTCAGTTGCGCATAAATTCCCAGACCATGCAATACTAGTTGGAGGTGACTTTCACCTATTGAGTATAGACTGGTATATCTATGGATTCATTGCTGAGGATACTGACAGACAGATGGCCAAAATAATTTTGAAAACATTTTCTGAAAACTCTTTTGAGCAGTTAGCTTGGTAGCCCATACGCAATGGAAATATTTTAGATCTTGTAGCTACAAACATGCCAGATCTTACTGACAATATCAGTATAGAAATGGGGATTAGCAATCATAACTAGCAATTAACCATGGTTATGAAAGATATTACATCAAGTAAGAAGGCTAGGAGAGTGTTTCTTGTAGATAAGAGTAGATAAGCAGTTGTTAGCATCTCACTTAGCCAGTGAATTAACGTCACTTAGTTCCAGTAAGATGCAAGTAGAGGAGTTACAGGTAAAGTTTAAACAGATTGTAAATCATGGTCTGGAGAGTTATGCACCTTGTAAGTGGATAAAGGATGGAAAAGCCTCTCCATGGTTTAATAATGAAATTTGGAAGATGCTGTGGAAGCAGAGGTTATTGCACCCTCAGTTCGAAAGAGACCACAAAAATGACAACAACAAAAGGTTAATAGAGATTCGTATGTTTGCGAAAAGATCTATGCGCAAAAGATCTTGCAGAGAACCTGAGAAAATTCTGCTCCTATGTAAAATCCCTAAGTGCGTCTTACGCTTCTGCTCAGTCCCTTGTTGAACAGTCAGGTGTGGCAGTTGAAGACAGCAAAATGAAAGCTGAAGTTTTAAATTTCATATCCAAGAAATCATTCACGCAGCAAAATCATACAAATATACAGTCATATGACCATCGGACAGGCTCCTGGCGCAGAGAAACAACTGAAAGATTTAAAAGCAAATAAGGCACTAGGTCCGGATGTACTCCCAATTTGGTTTTACAAAGAATACTCCACAGCATTATCCCTTATTTAGCTTGCATTTATTGCGAATCTCTCGTCCAGCACAAAGTCCCAAGTGGCAGAAGGGTAAAGGAACACGCCTGCAAAATTACAGACAAATATCAGTAACTTCAGTTTGTTGCAGAATCCTTGAACATATTCCCAGTCTGAATATAATAAATTTTCTTGAGACTGAGAAGATTACGTCCACAAATCACCTTGAGAGAGCATTGCTCGTGTGAAACTCAGATCAACCTTTTCTCACATGATATACTGTGAACCACATATGAAGGGCAACAGGCAGAGTCCATAGATTTCTGGAACACATTTGACACGGTGCCCCACTGCAGGCTCTGAATGAAGGTACAAGCATATGGAATAAGTTCACAGATATGTGAATCGCTCGAAGACTTCTTAAGTAATAGAACCCAGTATCAGGGACAATGGTATCATTAGGAGTGCTCCAGGTACGTGTGATAATATCACTGTTGTTCTCTATATACAGATAAATGATTTAGAGGACAGGATAGGCAGCAATCTGGGGTTGTTTGCTGATGATGCTGTGCTGCATGGCACTGTACTAATTAAAAGCTATCAACTGAAAACTTCACTATTATACGAGATAGGAAATTTAGAATGAGCTGAGCGGAATAATCTGAAACAGTGACACCACCCACCGGAAAGCACTCATTCCATTATCTGTGAGAAGATATTTTGATTCACTGGAAAATAATTCAATTAAAATATATACACACTTAAAATTTGGAACCAGGCACACTATTATTTTTTGTGTCATAATATCTGTTTACTTCTGAAGTTCCCCTGTGTATTATCATAGACATTATTTTTGTGGACTGAATGGCATCCTTTATTAATATGTAAAGTAATTAATTAAAAACTTAATAAAATTAACATAAGGCATATACATTTAAATATGACTGTCTAACTTTTAGCTGGCGTGTTCCTAACATGGATGAATAAAGTGGTTGCATGAATTTTTCTAATGTAATAATCCACAACATATTTCATAAACCCAATTTCGTTCTGAGTATACAGCCCATCCAAAGTGGTAAAACTTAACCTAGTCATTTTCAAATAATTACAAGATTCCGAATGCAGCAAAAATCTTTACACCACCCTTTATAAGACCAATCCTACCCAAAGTAGTCAGTCAGTGGCAATCTCTCACATGATTAACCTATCTGCATTCATATTATCAAAAGTCAGTCCACCTAACATCTTCATTAACATCTTTCTTTTCTTTTTCTACAGTCTTTGCAGTGACATGCATTACCTTTAACTTTTTGGAAACATTCAGTAGGCAGCATATGGGTTGTGTAATTGTGTCAACATTATGAAAGACAGTGTACATGGGTTACATTCCTGGAAACTGGATGTATCAAACTGTAAGCACCAGGAATACAGTGGTTAAGTTAATATGTCACTCTTCATCTGATGAAATGCTCTGTGTTTACATCAACACTGTCACACTACCGTTTCGGACTGTGGGTTATTTTTACCGGTAATAAACATTTATCAAAGATCTGAGAGCGGTCATCAATTTGACTTCAAGGAATAGATACTCAAGATCAATTATAGTATTTATTTTGGCATACATTACAGGACAACTTTCCACAGAACTGGTGTTCACTAATAGTGCGATCTTCTGTCAATGAGAGAGCAAATGCACAATACAAAGTTGCAGCTAAGCAATGTCCACGGATGGTTGTCACAGCAACTGGAAACTGTGTCACAAACAAAATTTAGTTTCTGTGTCACTATCAAAAAATAGGAAATGAAAGTCTTTAGCCATTTGTGAGTAGATGGCTTCAAGCAATTCTTTTTGTGCTACACAGTTCTGTTTCTTTTCTTTCTAATCAGATTTTTTCAAGATTCTAAATAATACATGATCACAATAGTATCTTTGTAGTATTTGCTTTCAGTTCAGCACATTAAGGTCATAAAAGCATTTTTCTTTGTGGTAGCATGCACACAGTGAGCAATATGTGGAAATGTAACATAAGAATGATAAGGACAGGACATGAACAACTGACTTTTGCCTTTGTTGATCTATATTGTTAACTGTTCACAAACTGTGCTCTGAGTTGTTGCTTCAGATCATGATACATGTTTGTATTACATCTGAACATTCTATCATATAATTATCATTAATTATTTTGACAAAAACTTTAATTTTTTTATCACTTACCTGCAGCAGTAAAGGTTCACTATTCACTGTCAACATTTTTAGTTGTTGGTATTAATGTACGGGGACTATAAACAGAAAGCAGGAATGACATGACAGCTAGCTTATATTCATCTTACATTTAAAATAACATTTTAATTGTTATGTCTACCACAGTTTCGAAACTCGTAGAGGTGACAAAAAGAATGAAATCTTCAACTCTCAAGAAAATGATCAGTGTTACGCCCACCAACCAGTAGTCACTTTCCTGGCACCTGGCAGGGCCGATGGGTGAACACTGTCGCACTGCCGGTACGAGAATGGTTGGCCTCAGTGGCATCTAGTACTTCGTAATAAAGGGTGTAAAACAGGATCACACTAGTCCAGCCCGTCAACACAGAAACGCTGTTATTACTAGACCAAATGGTTAGTGGTTTTTGTTTTACTTAAATGTTTGACAGTTGGAAACAATAGGAAAAATTATATGGATCTTAGTGCAGCTAGAAAGACTACCTTGATACACAACTTATTTCTCATATAGACATAAAATCATGTTAATACTGAGAAACAAATATGCTTTCAGTTTTTGTCTTATCCTTGTCCGGGGATGCAATTTTCAGCTCCTTAGTGACTCACTGAACATCCCTCAGAAAAGTCTAATACATTCGAACTGTGGCATCTCAACTCTTGTTTGTATTATCTCCATTCACTAATACTACTTTGACATGCGTGTAGAAATGCAAGTGTCAGCTTAAAATGCTGTAGGAGGGACAAATAAAATTGCAGATCAGTTACTAAATCCATTTACAACTCCACATCATGTCATACAAAAATGTGCACATCAGGAGCAATGTTATTACTGCCTGTGATTCTTGTGAATTGCTCTTTTTCTTCCTTGTTTTATGGTGCAGACATATAGTTGTAAACATATAGTACGTTGACAGTACTGTCTCTCCTTTCCTGTTATGCTGTGTGACACTTTACAGTTCAGCATATCAAAAGGCAAGGGATTTTGCAACTTATGCCACTGAAAATGTGAGACTATATGTCTGGTGCAGGCAGGAGCAGAAAATACAATGATGGTGAAGAGAAGTGGTGAGATTAGTTTGAAGATACAGAAATAAACATATCAGTCTTAGCATGCGGAGATGATAGTTTTTTTGTGTGTGTGTGTGTGTGTGTGTGTGTATGTGTGTGTGTGTGTGTGTGTGTGTGTATATGGGTGTGTGGGTGCGCGCGCGCGTTCGCCGTCACATATCTCTTTTGTGTATCCGGAGGTGGACTCTCTCAAAAAATTTAATTTAGTATTACATAAACGTCAATCAGAAATAAATATAAAATTAGACTTTATTACAAATCATATAACACTGTTCCCTGATTACATTAACATTGCATTGGATTTCTCAAATTTAAAGAACTTTTCTATGAATTATATAACATAGAATGCATTATTAATCATGTACAAACAAAACCAGAAAGACATAACTTGAACAAATCAGACTATATTCCAAATTTTTTTGCCTTAAAAATTAAGTAAGACAATAATACGATTATTACACAAAATTTTCTTCTTCTTACTTTCAAATAACGTGTTATTATCTCTTAGGAATCTTTATTACTTCCAAGCAAGTTAAAAGATTTCAGTGCTAGTTCTATTTCACACATTTCTGTACTACAGAAAAATTCATCAGATCATAATGTGGGTCTCATTTTCTTCTTATATTATGGTTGTGGTACATTTGATTGTGAGAAAGTTATGACTGAAGAGAGAGAATGTTTGGTTGTGGTCAATGTCCCCACTTTCTTAAAAAGGCTAAGACAGAAGATTTCTCGGGTGACGAGACACATGTAACTCTTTAATAATCTCATTTTGGGTGTAGACATTTTTCATTGCCCATTAACTGCCTTAGAAAACATTCACAAATCCACAAGTAAATGAAAATATTTCTTTCATATTAGGAATTATTCTGATGGCAAGTGTCTCAGAGCACATACTTTTAATTTTCTAAATTAGGAGCATGTGCAACTCCCAATTTTGCTACAATCAACACAACACGTCACTATTATCCACCTATACAATACAGCTTGATAATGGCATCCCCTTGGGGATAATATTCTGGAGGAGAAATGCTTTTCCTTTTGGATTTCCCAGTTGGTGAATACTGAGGAGGAGGTCACCAGAAAAACATTTCAATTTTGTAATGGAGGGAAGTTCAAGAGGAGGGAGCAGGGGTAACATTATAAAGGGTGAACAATTTTTGACAACAGCACACAGAGCCAAATGGGTGCAGATTGCAGCAGTTATATGAAAACAAAAAGATCTGTACAGAAAAGACAAACAAGAAGAGGTGCACCAAATAAGTCTTGGCCTTCAAAGTAACCACTGTTAGCTACAACACACTTCTGACATCAGTTGTAAAGCTGTTGGAAACTGCCAACAAATTTTCTTGTGCAATCGCTCAAAGCACTGTGGTCACACACCGATGCATATATGTGGCATAGCAGGTGATGAGGCCTGGTGCTGCCAATAAGATCCTGAGACCGAGTGACAGTCCGTGGCACAATGTTTGTTGTCTTCCCCACCTCCCAAAAAGAGTCATCTGTCAAAATCCAAGATTAAAGGATGTTGATTGCTTTATTCAAAAGCAAAGTCTTGATCTATCGTGAATTTCTATCTGAGGGAGGTGAGGGAAATGTCTGTCGCTCAGTCTCTGGATCGTACTGGTAGCACCCGGTCTCACCTCCTGTAATGATGCGATAAATCCAACAACGCATGACCACGTTACTTAAAACTATTCCACAAGAAGTGTTTATAAACAGTTTTCAATAGCTTTACAATTAGTGTCACAAATGTGTTGTAGCTAATGGTGATTACTTTGTAACTCTCATTTTCTTTATTTTCTGAGACCATTCATCGAACTTTTTGGATGTACCTTGTATATTTCGGAGTATAATAGCACACTGTAATGCATAATGGTGATAGGTTTTCATTATCATGTTCTTGTGTTTAAAAAGATGGTTTATGCCACCTTACCTTATGTAAACTGCCTTTCAAAAGAGGTGCCCTGTCTTTCATTTTCTTGTACTTCTCAACAAATCCTTCAATCTGCCACTAGAACAAAACAAGAAAGAAAATTGTTGTGAACAAAACCACAGGAATTTGCCCAAGTATTCTATCTATAGTAAAATTAACTTGAGGAAGCTGCTTGGTCCAAAACTACTTGTAACCACCTGTCAAAAGCCCAAATAGCCATCTTTCACAGTGAGGACATGCATGGAGAGTGTCAGTGAGGTTCCAGAAGGTACCAACAGGGATGTGGACCCACTCCAGATCCACTATCGTGGCCAAGTGTGCTATGTTTCACAGCCGAGGGCCAAAGATTCGTGGCAAAAACAGTATCAAAGTTGTCACCGCATATTCTCAACTGGGTTTTGAATTCAGCCTTAGGGTAGAGGAGGGGGCAGGGAGCGGGTAGGGGGAGGCAGGGGAGCATGAGCACAGTGAACTCCGTCTGGTGCTCGTGGTACCACACACTTACACTACAAAGTGTGTGACATACTCCAGTGTTCTGCTGGTAGACGCTATCTTGCCAAGGGAAAATAAATTGCACGTATGAGTGGATGTGGTCCCCAAGGATTGATGCTTACTTGTGTTGAACCACTGTGCTTTCCAGAATGATGAAATCACCCGGGGGAGACCACAAAAATATTCGCAACACCATAAACCCCCTCCACCGGCCTGAACCCTTCAACAATTGTTGCAGTGCCATACATGCCAAAAGCCGTCTGTCTGATGGAGCATAAAACACGATTCATTTGAAAAGGCCATCTTTTGCCACTCAGTGACATGCAAATTCTTGCCTTTCTCGATGATGGACAGCAGCCAGAATATGTGCATGAACCAAACCATTGTTGCAGAGGCCCATATGCATCAACATTTGTTGAACGGTCATTGAGGAGACACGGTTGGTAGCCCCTTGGTTCATCTGGCCGGTCAGTTGCTCAACAGTTGCATATTCATTCACCCACACATATCTTTGCACCACAGTTGCCTGCATGCCGGTTTTGGATGGCACTAATTCGCCATGCACTGGATACTTTCACCACGGTGGCACGTAAACAGTTTACAATCTTAGCATTTTTGGAAATGCTTCTACACTTGGCCCAAAAACCAATGATGTCCAATAAATAGCTCTGTTTCAGCATTATGACAACATCTGCACTCTTTTTTGCATCACCCCTTGACCCACTTTATATATACTCCAATGCTAATGGTGGCATCTGCCGTCTGAAAGCGGTTACTGCATGTTGATATAAAACATAGGCAGTGCTCACATTAATGTGACTGAACTGTGTATAAAATTACAAAGAGACAGATGGGGTGGGCAATACTTACCTTTAGAAGGTGGAATTTCAAGTACTGCTGATGGACACTTGTAAGTGTATGGGGTGAAAAAAAAAAAAAAAATTCGAATTCATTAGTTTCCTGATGTCTGAGGGACCTCTTCCAATCATCCCCAAGCTATCAATCTTTCCTCCTTGGGGAACATCAAAGTTATGAGATATCTCCCTTCCTCATTCCCCCTCATTTTGTGTGTGACAATCAGGAGCACTGGCAATTTCATCTCCTAAATATAAGTAGTGGTCGGCCATAGTGTATCACTGGAATTATATATTTTTCTGCTAGCAAAACTTACACCCCATACAGAATTGCAGTCAAATAACATTAGATATAATTTTTATTTACCAAGCAGCTGTAGATACAGGCATACACAGTGAAGTATAACAGCGCCATTTTTCGGGTTCTTTCCAATGAAGAAAGTACAGAAGCAGGAATAGAAACTGAAATTAAATAGAAAGAATGAAAGGAAAAACAAGTGCTCTTACTGAGTTGTTCACCTCCTCCTTGCTCCAGGAACTCTTCAGAACTTTTTCTATTTAATCTCAGTATGCATTGTTTCATCCAACCTGTCTTCTCTTTTCAAATAAGGAAAATCCAGGATGGAATATAACAATATTATGGAAATAAAAGTCACCACGCGCCGTATGGTAGAGATGCTGAGTCACAGATAGGCACAACAGAAAGACTGTCACAAATAAGAAGCTTCCGGCCAGTAAGGCCTTACTGGCCAAACCTTCTTGTTTGTGACAGGCTTTTAGTTGTGGCTATCTATGACTTAGCATCTCTGCTTTATAGTGAGTGGTAACTTTCCTTTTCATAATATTGCTACTTTCTTCTCTTTTGGCAGATTAATATAACTCCAGTTTCAAAAAAAACTTATGTTTTCCTTGACTAGGTTTTCCTCGTCTGTGTTAATGTCTTCCTTGATGCTTGGTAAGCAGTTTCTATCAATATTTGATATAACACTTATATGTTTGCCAACATAGGAGATTTCAAAATACAGGGTGTACATAAAGTCTAGGAACAGTTTTAATTATTTATTGCACAGAAACCAAACACTGTACAGATATCACACATATGTCATTTCGAAGATTAACACTGAAAGTTTTTTTTCCCCCTATGTTTAGAACCAAGTATGGTAAGAAGCCAACAACAAGAAAGGCCATGTACCACTGGCACAACAAATTCCTTATGACAGGTAGCTTGTGCCTGACGAAGAGAAGCGGACATCCTAGTGTGAGTGCAGTGAATGTGGAGCACTTACGAGAGATATTCATAAGGAGTCCTAGGAAATCGGCGCATCGTGCATCCTTTGAACTGGAAATGACTCCAATGACAGTGTGGAAAGTCCTGCTACAGAAGCTGTCTATGAAACCATTAAAATTGGAGCTAGTGCAGAACCTCAATGGCAACAACAAAGACAAGCATTCTGAGATTTATTCACAGTTGTAACAAGTGAATGGGGTGGGTATGGCATTGTTGAACACTTCATTTTTAGCAACCAAGTAACTTTTCACAGTACTGTGAAAGTGAACAGGCACAACTGTCGAATCTACGGTATGAAGCATCCACACAAATGTACTGAATTTGAGCGTATTCCCCAAACACAGGTGCCAATGCTAAGGAAAAGGTAATGTGGGTTAGAGGGCAGAAGGAAGAAGTAGTAAACCAGTTCATTCAGAAACTTGGATATATTAAGTGGGACTGTATATATAACTGTCAAGTGGGAATAAATAAAACTGAAACTGCTTTTAAGAGCTTCATTAAAAATTATTTAGATTTGTGGTATTCTTGTTCTCCTCTTATAAAAATCAAACTTAAAAGCCAACCTATAAAGAAAAACATGTAGTGGTACACAGATAAACTTACAAATATGAGGGAAAATATGTTATCATTGTACCACATGTATAAAAATTCTCATAAAGATGGAATGGAGCAGAAAGATGATTTGTACAAAGCATATCTTGAATGTAAGAGAACCTACAGAACTAAGCTTAGAATGGCAAAAAGAACAGCATACAAAAGATACATTGAAGGGGCTCCTAATAAGTGCAAAGCTGCATGGAATACTGTTGCACAAGAGCATTGCAGGAATGATGAACATCGCATAGCTCTTGACCCGGATAAAGTTAATCATTTTTTCATGGACTCTGTAAGTTATATTAGGAACAAAATTGAAACAACAACCACCAATGCAAGTGATCTACTTAAGCAACAACAACCTGCAAACAATACATTTACATGGAGGACAATCGCACCCACTGAGATTACAAAGGTAGTGGCAAAGTTCTCAAACTCCCAAGAGCATGGACATAATTAAAAAAACAGTGCATATAATTAGTGAACCATTGGCCTTTCTGTTTAATAGGTGTCGAAAGTTTGGAGTCTATCCTACAACTCTAAAAATATCAAAAGTTATCCCAGTGTATAAAAAAGGGGACAAACATGATCTCAAAAATTACCAACCAGTTTCAATAGTTCCCATTTTCTTGAAAATACTTGAATCTCTTATTTATAACCAACTGAACCACTACTTTGAGTCGCATAACTTACTCTCTAATAGTCAATTTGGCTTCCGCAAAGGAAAAAATACCACCACTGCTGTTCTTTCAATTGTGAATGAAGTAATAACAACCTTTGAGAATAAAAATAAAGCCTCACTTCTTTTATGTGATTTAAGTAAGGCATTAGACTGGATTTCTCATGGTATCTTAATTGCTAAACTCAAATTCTATGGCATACAAGATTCTACATTGGCAGTAATTGAATCATACCTAAAAATTGGAAGCAGTTTGCCTATGTCAGCAACAGAGACGCACAGTTGCTAGAAGTTAAGACGGGAGTCCTACAAGGTTCTGTCCTTAGGCCCTTCTTTTTTATAACTGCAGTCAATGATTTACCTCATTGTATCCCCACTTTTGTTATTTGGTTATGCTGATGCCACAACTTTGTTTGCTCAGCACGAGAACATATCAGTTCTGCAAGATGACATGGAAGCAGCACTAAATTGGTTCTCACCCAAGACACTGCTTTGCAATCCTTATAAAAACCAACAGATTACACTGGGATTGTCAAAAGAGGTATAGGTGAAAGCAGTTAAAATTCTAGGAATTCATGTAGACTTTAAGTTAATGTGGGAAACACACATCAACCACACCTGCGCAAAATTGTCTCGAGTTACGTGTTTAATGTGGAAACTGAGGAGCCTGGTGACAAAAGAATATTTATGAGTTATTTATTTTGGACTCTTTCAGTCACAGATAGAATATGGACTGCTGATATGGGGACTCTCTCTACACATCACTGAACTTCTAAAAATTCAGAAGAAAGTGGTAAGGCCAATGAGCAATTCTGGTAGATCAGAGCACTGCTGACCACTGTTCATTCAGCTGAAAATATTAACTGTTATTAATTTTTATATATACGCCTCAGAATTGTATGCAAAAAATAATATAGCAGATTTTGAAATGAGGGAAAACATGCACCACCATAATACCAGAGGCAAAACAAAATTAGACATACCTAGGCACAGGCTGACAAGAACAGCGAATTCCCATCTAATCAATAGTCTAAGAATATTTAATAAACTTCCATTTTCTTCTCGGTCGGATCACATAAGTAGCTTCAAGAGCAAGCTACTAAATTGGTTACTAATCAATCCTTCTTACAATGTAACAGAATTTATGAATATA
The DNA here is from genome assembly GCF_021461385.2 of Schistocerca piceifrons. NCBI lineage: Eukaryota > Metazoa > Arthropoda > Insecta > Orthoptera > Acrididae > Schistocerca > Schistocerca piceifrons. Next base: position 951,762,052 of record NC_060149.1, read on the forward strand.
AAATCAATCAACATTAATTTTTAAGGATTTCATTATGTGGTGTCACTGAAAGTATTTATCTTATGTTATGGTGTATGTTATCATCTATGGGCGCTATTTGCAAAGCTCATTTAGCTTTAAGGTACTATTCACGGAAAATGTTATATGATATCCATTTAAATTGCCTATTCCACCTCAGGTGGTCAATGGTGAACAAAGAATCTGAAACTGTACTGCAAAGGTAAATGTTTTTTGTGTCTTGTCACGTCAAAAATTGTATGGGCCATTCTTCTTCACCAAGAGCACTGTCACTGGAAATTCCTACTTGTACATGTTGCAGCAATGGCTGATGCCTCAAATGAGATTGGACTCTCTGTTCATCTTTCAGCAGGATGGGGCTCCACCCCATTTTCATCGTGAAGTTCCTGGGTACCTGAAAACGGAGCAGTCACACCGATGGCTCGGCCATGCTACAGAAGGGGAAATCTGTTTCATGAAATGGCCCTCCCAGTCACCAGATCTCACTCTGTGTGACTCTTTTGTGTATGTACTGCCTCTACCATATGATGTGGCAGAGCTCCGGGAGTGAATACGGGAAGTGACTGCCACAGTCAACGATGCCATGCTGGGATGGGTAAGGCAAGAATTCGATTACCGTATTGTCATCTACCTGATCACTCATGGTTCGCATATCAAATGTTTATAGAAAAAAATAAACTTTCAAAAAGTTTCTCTTCAAAATGCAGTATGTATGGCATCTGTACAATGTTTAAATAAATAATTGAAAGTATTCCTTGATTTTATGTACACGCTGTACTTGAACATACACTGTATGGCAGCACATTCAAGATAAGAGAATCAGGTGTAAACAATGGTTTACAACTGCGAAGAACACAATCTCAAAGAAATAAGTATTATGTCGTGGAAATAATGTCTGTCTGTCTGTCTAACAAACAGTAAGCAGAGACAGGAAAAATCCATTTTATTTTATGGTCAATTTCAGAGTTATTTTTGCCTATTTGTTCCTGTTTTCTGTCAACTCTGGTATTACTTTCTGCCAATTTTGATGGTATTTTTGAGGAGTTTGGTATCACTTTCCAATAGCTTATTTTTGAAGTATCAAATGGCTTATATCACTGTTCCAGCACTATGAAAACGAAAATATACCTCTTAACTACATTACATATGGCATCACAGAAGAAAAAGGAAATCATTTATATGAAACCCATTAAATGTAATCAATTAAAGAAACCATACACTGTCAAAAGGTTTTCAAATTAAAGTACTATTATAGCTTCAATGGTTTCTTTGAAACCTTTTACCACCAATCGATCGGTACTTCACAACAATGCAAAAATAGCAGCGTAAAGTGTAAATTTTTAACATGGGCAAGGAGAAGGCCACAAATGCAGTTAACCAATTCAGCTCATATTTGGCAGCCTGCTTCTATACAACATAAAATGAAGATCAGTTTTGAGAACACCATCCCTACAGTTCATGATGTGAATTTGATTCAAAACTGACCAGATCGATATACAATTGAAAATGGAACACTTTTAATCATCATAGGTGGTGTCCAGAAGCAAACTTTTTTCCTAGGGATTTGCAAAAGAAACTATTACAACTGCCACTTATGTACCCGTAAAGTAAATGCTATTCAATGAAAGTACTGCTGATGCAACAATCAAGGCATCTGGCTGGGGAGCAGAGAACCTGTGTTCAATTCTGAAATGCAGTCTGCTGGATTTTTTGTCATCTTTCTTTTCCTTATTGAAATTAGTAACAAAAGGAGGGTTAATATGGCAGTTATTAAGGAATAATAACAAGGAGGTAAATAAATTTCTCAAACAACTTGGATTGGTGAAAAATTAAAATTCAAAGCCTCATATGAAAACAAATGTCACGAGGGACCACAGACAGCTTAATATGCTATGCTAGTTTACAATGAGCCGTGGTACAGAACTTTATTTGGAGGTTTCAAAACTGCAATGTACATCTGGAAATCCAGCAGGAATTTCACAACTATCCACATTCCACAACAATTCATAGCATAATTCATGATCAATTTTCAGCACCAATTTTTTAGGTGATGTTGCATGCGTGGTATGCATTAGAATTACACTGGAGATCCAAAGAAACTGGTACACCTGCCTAATATCATGTAGGGGTCCACAAGCACGCAGAAGTGCTGCAACATGGCATGGCATGGACTTGACTGATGTCTGAAATAGTGCTAGAGGGAACTGACACCATGAATCCTGCAGGGCTGTCCATAAATCAGTAAGAACACAAGGGTGTGGAGACATCATCTGAACAGCACATTGCAAGGCATCCCAGATACACTCAATAATGTTCATGTCTGGTGAGTTTGGTGACCAGTGAAGTGTTTAAACTCAGAAGAGTGTTTCTGGAGCCACTCTGTAGAAATTCTGGATATGTGGGGTGTCACATTGTCCTGCTGCAATTGCCCAAGTTCTTCAGAATGCACTATGGCCATGAATGGATACAGGTAATCTAGAAAGGATGGTTACTTAAGAGTTACCTATCAGAGTCGTATATAGACATATCATGGGTCCTGTATCATACCAACTGCACACATCCCAAACCATTACAGAGCCCCCACCAGCTTGAACAAGTCCACTGCTGACAAGCAGTGTCCATGGACTCATGAGGCCAGTTCCATACCCATACACATCTATACACTTGATACAATTTGAAATGAGACTCATCCGACCAGGCAACATGTTTCCAGTCATCAACAGTCCAATGTCGGTGTTGACGGATCCAGACGAGGCATAAAGCTTTGTGTCATGCAGTCATCAAGGGTACACAAGTGGGCCTCAGCTCCAAAAGTCCATATTGATGATGTATCGTTGAATGATTTGCATGCTGATACTTGTTGATAGCCCAGTACTGAAATGTACGGCAATCTGAGGAAAGGTTGCACTTCTGTCACATTGAACAATTCTCTTCAGTCGTCATTGGTCATTTTCTTGCAGAATCTTTTTCCAGCCACAGCGATGTCAGAGATCTGATGTTTTACCAGACTCCTGATATTCAAGGTACACTTGTGGAATGGTCAAATGGAAAAACCTTGCCTCATCACTACCTCAGAGATACTGTGTCCAATCGCTCATGCACCGACTATAGCAACACGTTCCAACTCGTTTAAATCTTGATAATCTGCCATTGCAGCAGCAGTAACCTAGCTAACAACTGTGGCAGACACTTGTTATCTTATACAGGCATTGATGACCGCAGTGCCATATTCTGTCTGTTTACATCTATCTGTATTTTAATACACATTCCTATACCAGTTTCCTTGGCACTTCAGTGCAATTCCCAAAAACGAAATATTTTTAAATGTAACCCAAGTCAGTTTTCTGCCAAATCTTCAGAATGAATGATGTAGTTGTGCAAAAGCTGCTTTCATTATATATTCTTCGTGTCACAAGCATATTTGCTTCAAATGTTTATATGACAAGTACCACCCATGTAGATGTTCAAAGGTAAGTGAAGGCATGTAACAGTGAGTGAAAGAGCCTTTGTAGGGCAACCAGGATTAAAATTATAATTCTTTCTAATCCAAGTCATTAAAGAAATTTATTTCCCTACCTTGTTATTATTTTTCACTGATTACCTTTTCACTTTCCTATTCCTACTAGATTCAATACAGCAAAAATACTAATGAAAAAACTGCAGAATGCATTTGGAAATTAAACATATGTTCTCTTCTCCTCCCTTGATCACTACGTCAGTGGCAGTTCTTTTGAACAGTGTTTACCATAGGCAAACTCAGTGTCTTTCTTCGATTCTACGAAATGGGAATATGCTGAGCAGCACCCCCCCCCCCCCCCCCCCACATGATGAAAACACCCAATTTTCAATTACCTATTGATTTCGTCAAATTTGAATCGATCAATTAGGAGTGGTTTCCTCAAATATAAGGATGGGGGAGCTTTTTGAGCCAAAATATCTCAGTCCTCTGTTTTAGGTTTATACAAGCACCCTGCCAAATATGACTCAAATTGGTTGGCCATTCCAAGACCTTCCCCTTGTGAGGACCTAATGTCTTCAGCACAACACCAGACATCTGACAATGTCCACATATCCTGCTTGCATGGGAAGTTGCTTCCCATCAAATTATAAAGGTATTGCTACCCCTTCAGAATATTTCACAACTGAGACCTGCCACCCTATGCACACATAAACTATTTGCTGTGTCAGCATGAACATAATTCATCATCATCACACTAGAAATAAGAGCCCAGGACTGTGAATAAGACTAAATATACAGATCTGTCACCATAAGAGTTGCTAGCCTAATATGAAGGTGCAACATAGTGCCTTTCTCGGTTTTCTTCACCTCGCTCTGAAGCATTTGTTCCATTCATATTTAACAAAAGCTGGAGGGTTTTAGTATCAAAAATTTGTATTTCTCATAATAATGAAGCAGTCTTCAATTGTAACTTGGAATATAGGTACTGTTTCATCTACTGACATCAGAGTTCTCAATATTTTTGCGTAACAAACTGTACCAACAATGAGACAGTTTGGTGAGATCTGTAAAGTGGAGCATCAGTTAAATAGTATTTTTTTGCAGGACACAAACACAACATGAAATATAGCACATAGCACTTTAGCTAGCACGTAAATCAAATTTGCACCCAATTGGTCAGGTTCTTGCCACCGTACACAGCAGCGAACAGAGGGTGTCATGCTAACTGAAAGTACGAAGATTGCCTGGAAAATAATGTACCACATATTTTCTCAATCAGCAAAAATTGTATGAATGTGACAGTTAAGATATACATTATTTGAAGTTTCCAAATTGCACACACAAATATCCCATTTATTCTGACACGTATCATACCTATAGCAATGTTTTGAAATGGTGGCTCTATATGATGTAAGCTACAAGCAGCGTGTCGTCATTGAACTTCTCACAGCAAAGAATAGAACCTTCGAGAATATTCCCAATTGTTTGCATCCTGTTTATGGAGCATCTGCAATAGACAGAAGTTCTGTTAGTCACTGGGCAAAGAGAGTGAGGCCATTACGAGACATTGGTTCGGCAGAGCTCTAAGATTTGCTTCATTCAGGGAGCCCATTCGTGGCTTTCAAACTTGACCAGGCACAGCTTGCTGATGTGCTCATTCACAAAGACCAATGCAGAACAACTTGGCACTTGTCAATGAAGCTGTCACTCAGGAAGGAAACTAAATCATCTCACTCTTTGATGTGATGCCAAGACACAGTACCAATATTTCTGAAGCAGATGTGAACACATTAACCAAACCCAAAAGGGGCTTCCAATGATTTTGTCACCATAATAACCCAGGTGATTGACTGATTCTATATGATAACGCTCGGCCTCACACAAGTTTGAGGACTTCAGAACCATCATTAAACAGGGTTGGACAGTATCATCTCGTCCATCCTACAGCCCTGACCTAGCGCACCTCCAACTTCCATTTGCTCGTCCCATTAAAGCATCACATTTGTAGATGACATTTTGAGGATGACAAAGATGTGATTCTTACAGTGGAGAAATGGCTTCAATACCAGAACAAGGAGTGGCACTGACAGGGTACACACACCCTTGTGTCTCGATGGAGGAAGGCCATAGAAAAGGGCAGCAATTGTGTGGAAGTATAGGGAATGTAGAATAAACAACATTCTTTCTTTTGTATATTTATCGTTGTGTTCAATAAATAATTACTGAAGGAAAACAAATGTAGTGCCTCACTTTTTGGGTAACCCTCACATTTATTTTAATAGTTATTCCATATTATTTTTACTATTTTGTGAATGAAGCTTGTGGTCAAAGCACGAATTGTTGGTAGTGAAATTTAGCAGTGAAAAAGAGAGGGATGGCTGTACTGAGCTGAGAAGACACATTACTTTTCAATGATCTGTCACCCTGATGCTACTCAAGTCAGTTACCTTCTTGTAGTTTCTCCATGTTAACAAACCTGCTATGTACTGCCACCATGTCTTGTCGTGTGACTTTGTTTCCATTTGCAGAGGATTGAGGGCTGTAAGACAGCTCTCTAGTCTTCAAGCCACAAAATAACATAACTGCCTTTTAAACAACTCTTTTGTATTTTGTTACTCTTATGTGACATTCATATACATTGAGTAAACAGATCTCATTAACGAGAACAACATTTTCAAATTGAATCTCATAACACCACAGAAGAGAGTGACATTGCTCCTGGCAAAGGTCCAGAGTTCGAGTCTCGGTCGGGCACACAGTTTTAATCTGTCAGGAAATTTCATATCAGCGCACACTCCGCTGCAGAGTGAATATTTCATTCTGAAAATATATAGTTTAAATGATGCACCATATTAAAGTCTCGCAAACACCCATTTTTACACAATAGTTGCGTAAAAGGGTCAGGAAATGTCACATCCGTGGCTAAAACTGTTATTGGAAAGTAGTTTGTTTGCAAGGTGCTACTCCAGTCTCCGTAAGCAAGAAATTACTATTACTTCATTTTACAAATGGGCTCCCATTCAGTCTGTCGCCTTGCTGCTGATACAACAATGGGCCAGTTCATGATGGACTAGGATAAATCATCGCTGTAAAGACCTACCTACCAACCAAATAATGCCACAGGATCACTTGACGTTAGACACTGACTGCTATCAGAGCTGAAGAACATCTCTCTCTTATGTTCCAAACCGCCACCTATGGCAAACACTAAATGGCTCAGTTTCTTTACCTTGGCTCCTTTACCTTCTGCTCCAAGATGGTTCTCACAATGTAATCCCTATGAGCAAATAAATTGATACAGTTTCCTTTTCCCAACATGACTACGTATATTAATTACAAGTCCACATCACTATCCAATCCTGACGACACCCCCAAGTGGGTGTAAGAACTGGTATCTGAAGTGAGATGCCAAATTTGACCCACTTTCAGCTTTGAGGTGCCCCATACAAATTACTAAGACGTGAACAGATGTAAGAATCCATCATGCAGGACCGTCCGGCTCCATGCTGCGGTGCAACAGACAAGTGCTTAGCACAGTCAGCCCAAGCTGCCCACCACAGTCTACCCAGGCCTAATGCCACGCTGCCATTAGGCAAGGAAATTCAACCTCATCTGCCTCCTCTATCATGGTCGCACAAGGCCACATCATGATTATTATGTCCCGATGCCACCTCGACACCGGACATCGCCACTGCATTGCTGCCCAATCAACTGTAAATGAACAATTTAATTGTAACAGTCAAAATAATATACTGTAATTGTATAGCTAAAAAATCCATTCACCAAGCAACGGTTTGTGTCTTCCTTTATCATCCCATCTGTTAAGTCTCCCCTGACCTTGCATTCTGGGTGACTTTTCAGAACCCCACCCCTTTCCCTAGACGTCTCAAGTTCCCTTCCCTTAGCCCCTCTCCCTACCCGTTCAATCTTTATGCTGGAAGGAGGGGCCACTGGCTTCAAAAGCTTGCATAAGTAAAACCTTTCTCCTGCCATCACTTGGTGACTGGATTTTTTTATCTATCCAATTACTACATATTAAATGTGCAAGCTTCACTTGTAGGGGGAAATGCCTCTGGACCAATACTGCCACTGACATCATCGAGGTCTGTGATCAAATTTTGTGTGTGTGTGTCTAGTTTAAAGCAATTCCCTCAACCACGTCACAGAGGCAACTAGAGATGGATCCAACATATTGCAAACACGGGTGGAGCAACTCCATGTGAAAAATGATGATCTGCAAAGGTACCTTAGTGAGGCATTAGTAAATTTGATGCTGCGAAACAGCACTGTGCCTGGAGCTAGCCTAATTTCCCTATTTCTGTGTTCCCATAGGCGGTTCTAAACTACGTGTAAACGTTGACACAGTAGTACAAAATGTAATGGATACAGGGAAACTGTCCCCATCGACTGACGAAAAGTTTATAGGAGTACCAGCACGAAATTGCAAGGAGTGGCTCATGCTTATGTAGATTCAAGGAAGGGCTGAGAAATACCAAGGCATTTGACATACTTGCAGAATGCGTTGAGGATATATACAGAGATAAATACAGTCAGCTACTATAAGGACAATCTTTCCATCAAATATCAAAATTCTGGAGAGGATTTCAAGTGATTTTCTGACCGAATAAGAGTTGTGTGTTGTCGTACATATGTACTAACAGAAAGTAATGAAAGGAATGAGATACCACTCAGGAAATCAGAAACTTGTTTGCAGATTCACTCATTTGCAGGATTGACCCCACAGGTACGTGACAAGATGAAGTATACCGAGTACACTAAGTTAGGCTACACAACTCACAAAGGAGGTGCAACAATTTGTGTAATCATCCACCGGGATAAAGCCCACTTTATGTGCATTCGTTGACAAAGTGTGCTACACTCGTTGCAAATGACAAAAAGTTACACGGCTCCTTAGTGTTTGGCACCAGCATGTGCTTGTTTTAGAAAAATCAGACACGAGAGAGAAAACTGTCCATCTCTAAAGCACAGGTCAGCTAACCAAGTAGGTCAACGAGGTGCTCGAAGGAATGTGAATATGCGAAATGTGAATGGGAGCAGTTCTGCCACTGCTCCTTGCTCCCCTTCTGCAAAGCCAATCCGGTAAGAGAGATAGGAATTGCTCAAGTTTGCAAGACAAATGAACAGCAGAACTTCTACCTTCCTCATCTATACAGGCATACAAATAAATGTTTTGTTTGTTAGATATACTCACTGTCAACTGTACCCCATTCTAGCTGACTTTGCAACTTCATCTGAAGAAAAGAAACAACTTCTGTCAAACTTCTTAATGTACCATAAGATTCCTACATATGATACCAAGCCAATAGCCTGGAAATCATATTGCACATCTTATCACTTGCAGCCTGCAGTAGACAAAAATGCCTCAGATTTACTAAAAGCTGGAGTAATTAAACCTTCTTTCAGTTCCTGGTTGTCACATACAGGGTGTACATAAAGTCCGGGAACACTTTCAATCATTATTTATTGCAAAAGAACTAAACATTGTACAGGTCTCATACATATTGCACTTTGAAGGGAGACTGTGAAAGTTTTTGTTTTTTACAAACATTTTATATGCGAACCATGAGAGACCCAGCACATGTCAGTATGGTAATTGATACCTTGCCATACCCATCCTAGCATGGCATCGTCGACTGTGGCAGTCGCTTCCCGTATTCTCTCCCGGACTTCTGCTGTATCACGTGGTAGAGGTGGTACATATATCAGATCTTTAATGTGTTCCCACAGAAAAGACTCACATGGAGTGAGGTCTGGTGATCAGGAAGGCCATTTCATGAAACAGCTGTCCCCTTGTGCAGCACGGCCAATCCACCAATGCAGTAGCTCCGTGTTCAGGTACCCACAAACTTCAAGATGGAAATGGGGTGAGCCCCATTCTGCTGAAACATGTCCAAGTAGGAATACCCAGTGACAGTGCTTTCGACAAAGAAGAATGACCTGTACAGTTTTTGACGTGACAAGGCACAAAAAATATTTACCTTTGGGGAATCACGCTCAAATTCAATGCATTTGTGTGGATGCTTTGAATCCCATATTTGACATTTATGCCTGTTCACTTTCCCAATGTCAAACTACAACATACCTCAACTCACCATGCTTGTGACTAGCACCAACTATCAGCAAATTACCAAAATACGCTGTGGCAGTTGTAATGCTATTGTAAATATAATACTGCCATTAATCTGTATATTTTAAATTTTTTGTTCCGTAATAATTTTGAAAAATTAGGTAAATACTATAACGAGAGTAAGCTTTTCTTAAGTGTAGTTTATCTGTTAAAAATAACTTCTTTGATGTAGGTGGAATAAATGTATTAAAACATATTTTGTAAATAATTATGTAATATTTCAAGTACAACTGTAATTAATTATGTCAATTTTGTATGTATGTGCTGTCATGCAATTGTAGATGGTTCATACTTAGGGTTTTTGTAAGCAGAAGTGTAAAATGAAAATGTGTAGGGATCATAGGTAGAACGGAACTCCGTTCTGTGGTGGAATGGGAAAGGTGGTGGGGCATGCGAGTGAGAATTGGCGCGCAAGTGACACACACAGTCGGTAGCTGCCCTGCAAGTGGTGAACATGCTCAGACGTGTTCTACATGATTGACGAAGTACAGCAATAAATTAATAGCTCAGAAATTTGCAATTTTATCGTCGCCAACAAGAGGAAGATAGAGCTATGTACATCAGGAGCCGTACCTGTGCAATGTTACTACGCAGCACCGCCTCACGCCACCTCCGACATCAGTAACAGGCAAAGTACTTTACTTAGAAGTGTATCACAGTATGAACCAGCCTTCTTCAATCAGTGGAATATAAGTGTTAAATGTACCTTTGTGTTTAACCATAATTTTCCAATTTCATTTACCTCAGTAGGGTCCTTACCTAAACGAATTTATTCCGAGTATTCTGATGTTTATTGAAGCTTGAATAATAGTAAATTACTGGCAATAGTATTGTTTTGGTAGTAAATTCTGAAAATCATTGTTAAATACTACAGTTTGCACATATCAGTTTAAGAACCACCGCTTTTCGTGACCATGAGGATAAGTTTTCAATAGCATTTTTGAAAGTAAGATAACATAATTGTTTAACTGCAACAATCTTAACAGAATTTGTTCGTGTTGCTTCTCCATGTCAAAGAAAGCCAGACAAATATTGGTGTTAGTTAAATGTTAACAAATAAAAGTCCTAAAGAAATGAAATCTAGTCGTGTTAAATAATAGTTTTGGTCATATGAATAATAGCTATAAGTTTAATATTTTTTTGTATCCTTGTTGAAACATGTGTGTGTTTTCTTTAAATAATTACTGAAGTATAGCGGTAAATTCCATAAGTAACAGAAAGTGGGATTAATAGTACTTACTGCCAAATGACCCAAGTAAATGGAAATTAAGTGGTTGTCTTTCAGTTACATAGTAAGTGAAAGCAGTTATTTATTCAGTGTCGAAAATTGACTTCATCTTTTTGTGTGGACACTGTGCCCGATTTGGGCTGGCGGCCGTTTTATTAAGCGAAACAGTTTATTGTTATAACAGGCTTTGTCTGATAAAAGGTTTCCAAAAGTAATTATTCTCACTGCTTTTCCCACAAACTGTATGATTCAGAGAAAAATAGTTTGATAATTTACCATTAGGTTGAACACGGTTAAAATCAGTCTCCGAGAGTCGATGGTTTAAAGTGTGCCTGTCACTACTTACTACACAGTTCTGACATTCCGAATCGCGGATCTTCCATCTTTACAGTGATAGAACTTAAACGTTCTGGTACCGTATTGACGAGAACGCGAAAGAACCGTTGCACGGTACAAATGAAAATAGAGCTTTCAGGGTTTCTCTTCAAAATGACATACGTATGATATCTGTACAATGTTTTGTTCTTGTGCAGGGTGTATACGCGGACAAGGAAAAAAAATTCCCGGATTTTTCACGGATTAAAAATACACTTTCTCCCAGGTGAAAACAAGCTTTCTCCATGTTAAGTGACAGTATATTTTCCCTTATCAGTCCTTTGAATGGTTATGGTTTTATACATGAGCATAGAATTTCCTGGCACAATAGAAAACGAAACTCAGGGAAAAAGACAAGATTTGGAAATATTTTTCATGTGCAGCAACATGCATGCTGCGTATTTTCGTATTGCAAAAGTATACATTGGAATTCCACCAAACACCACATGTTACTTTCCAAATCACTGAAATCAAGATTGCGATGCGCTTTTGTAAGCCAGTCATAGCTCATGTCACGTGATCTCGCCAGCAGATATTCAGAGCATAGGACACGTGATGTAGTCAGCCAGCAGCAACATCACTGTTAAGTAGCATGAACACACAAACAGGGAAAGTTAATAGTTTAAATTAATATATATGGTGTTGCTACAAGAAAAGCAAAGCTGTCAAATATAATATTGGTCTCTAAGGTTAATATGCTGTAAGAGAAGTTAAGCTTTCGCATATAATGTTGATCTTTTTTGTGTGTGTTGCACTTTGAGATACATCACACAAATGTGCCAGTAAAATTTACAATAATGAGATAAATGTCTGATCTTCAGGGTTCCAAATTCTTCTAAATGACTCATCATCAAAGAGTTGATTTTCAAATGAGTCAAACACTCTTTAATTTAATAAATTCATGGCACATTCTTGCACATAGTTCAACTTACGTAGAAGGATATTTACTTTGAAAGTATTGCTTTTGAAACCACTAGTCGCAATATTTTTCGCGACCTGTCAGAAATAGGTTTGTTTCAGCAGTTGCCCGACAGCGCAAATAACAGGCGACACAGCTATCATAACATAGGAAGCCCGTATGTGCATACGTGTTAAACACTGAAAGATCTAAAGTGCACACTCATATGTCCAGATTTCCAATGAAGTAGACCTCAACCTGATACTAAGCTTTTCAGTGTGGCTTACGCGATGTAAATTTTCTTGGAGCACCAGTATTGTATTATATCATATTTGGTTCTTAATTATGGCATAATGCCATATGTGCTATGGGGGGGGGGGGGAGGGGGGGGAGGAGGGAGAGGGGGGGGGGGGCGGGGGGGAATGCAGCGAACGGTTGAAACCAGCCAGCACTGTGGAATTAAACTTTTTGTTTCAAATACATTGACTGCCACTGCAGGAAAGGTTAATAAAAGCCAAATTTCTTTAGCAAACAGACAAAAATAACTTCATTGTTCCACAAGGTGATTAATGCTTGACTGTCAGAAAGGTAGAAATAAAATAAAATCTGAAACTAATGCCATATTTCGATTTGACGTGAGAGTACATGAAGGCGAAACAGCAAAATCACTAAATGTAGACACAGATCAAGTGGAGACTACCCACTACAACTCTACTCTGACTGCTCTGCGCATCAGCCCCATATCTACGATATTTGCGTACCGGATCAATACTAAAAAAATCGAATTTTCAAAAATATGTTCATCTTGTAGCGCACATCTTTCTGAAAAGTCTGAAGCATAAAACATGTGTGTTCGAAGAAATGTAAGACATATTATTTGGTCTTAAGTATGCCAAAGTGCAGTGCCATGCCTCTTGACAAATCATTCTTCTAACGCATGTCACTGTATTTCGCTCTGTGGAATTGAAACATGTATATTTTGTAATGGATGCCATCAAACTATATTCAGGACAGTGGAAATTGAAATGTCCTGTGGGGCCTCGCCTGTTCCCAGTCAACCAGTTAGACAGCCTGCCCCTTTTCAAAAAACAAAATCTCACAATTAATAGCGGATGGGATTTTTTGTAATCAGGAGAACAAGAACTCTTCAGAAAATCTGAACTATTTATTGCCTATTGGCTAATATCTTGCTGTTTTGTGCGACATAAAATTAAATATAGGATACATAAAACCAATAAAGACAAGAGATAATCAAGAAATTATGGATTTCTTCAATCCTTAGCTCCTAGCATTTTTTCTCTCTAATCTCACTACAGCTTTACATGGTGTGCTTTCCTTTCTGGGAAAGGATCTACGGTATTACCTCATCAAAGTTCGTGAAACGTTTTGCTACATGAAAAATCAAAATGTCATTATCTAATACTCAAAAAGCTGCTAACAGAAATAATACCCAAGACTGGTGTGGTTTCTCGATCTGATTACATCTATTTTGTCGCTGTCTGCTAGATAAAACAAAATAGGCCTTTTAATATGTCAGCAGTTTTGTAACACACACCAAATAAACAAGACTGTCTTGGCACCAATGGCCATTTTTATAACACTACAGAATATAATTCATGAAGTACCAATATCAAATGCCTATTAGGCCTACTACAAACAAAAAAACTTAATGTTAGGAAATAGTTTCACTTTCATTCATATGCACCAGTTTCTCAAGCATGAGACCGAAAAGTAGAATTACGAAATTTTTATATAAATTTGGGATTGTCTTATTCTCCCATAATTTGTCCCCGTTTCCTCTCCTTCCTCGTTCCACAAACAATCTTGTCACCACCAATTCTGTAGCTATTCGTGCCATTGTCAAAATTTGTTCACTGATTAACTTCACTAACCCTGCCAGAATCACACGTTAGGTTATCCCGCAATTATTTTCCGGTTAGGCGTTTTACGTTTTTGTGCAACACGTTTTCCATGTTACTTCCAGAATAGAACTTAAGTGGCTGCTAGACGAGAACTGTGCTACTGGTCCTTACTAGTGTAGCGATATGGCCAAAAATTTTCTGTCAAAATTTCAATTCCTTTGATACACAGAGAAGATAATACATAATCTTTCTCACCTGTTATTCCTGACAGTTGTTTATTTCCACTCCGGTAGTCTGAATCTATGGATTTCGATAGTAATTATAACAACACTGATCTTTCACAAACCCAATCAATCATATAATCAGACAACAATTGGCATTCATCCGTTTGGCTTTAGTCCGCTCAGATCGTATAGCCCTGTCCCATCTACGGGAAGTTTATATCTAGATGCGATGAGACATCACATACACTATGCATGCATTCAAAAATCTACTTATGATTCAGTCAGAATTCAACTTAAAATGTGTTCAAAAATGTTCAAAATCCAATAGGGATGCGTTTCAAAATCATATGAATAATCAATAGACAAATATTAATTTGGCGCCCCCTTTCCCCGGTAGCATCTAGCTGCTTGATGCGACTGCTTGCACAGCCAACATCCACATTCCTGTAGCCAGAATTAGGAGAATCTACTACTCAAAAGCAACTCAACTGCGCATGCGCATGAGCCCGCTCGTAACTGCTAAAACGAATCTAATGTAGACAGTTGTGACTTCGCACTCATCGGAGGCAATTTGTTGTTATGAAGCATTGCATAGTCTTCCTAAAGCCTTTGACACATTTTGCATTTGGCAGACACTTGCACGAGCACTGTGTGTCGTCATTGTATATGGCGCATTTCCTTTGCAATTTAAGTAATTTTCGTTCTTTTTCTCTCGTTTATCTTTTATTGTCGAAGTATTATTCTGCAGTAGTGGGGTACAGTAATATCCTTTGTTAGAGTATCGGTTCTTACCAGTCAAAATTACAAAAAATTAACTGAAAACAATGAAAAATACCTAGAATTCTAAAAAAAACCGGTTGTCCCGGGTCGTATACACCTTGTTTATGTACGCTCGTTACAGTGGCAGTCCCCAACAAAACCAGTTACAGAGGAAAAGCTTGCAGCATTTTTTGCAAGGATTGATGATATTTTCAATCATCTTGTCAAATGCAAATTCTTCACCATGCTCCAGCTACTATCAGATTCATGTAGCTATTAAAGATGGAGAAAAAGACAGCTTTTGTTGTACCCTGTGGGCATTATGAATATCAAAGAAAGCCCTTCCCGCACCCCCTCCCCCCCAAACATCCGCCTCTCCCCCTCCACAAAATTTTAACATTTTGCTGATTTACTTTTAGGAGGTTTAAAGCCAACCATGTGACTAGTATACCTGGATAACACAGTTGTCTTTTCAAATTCAGTGAGAGAACATGCAAAGTGACTAAAAAACATACTAACCCATTTTAGTGATGCTAATATAAATTTGAAATTCAAAAACTGCGATTTTGCACTATCATAATTGCACTATCCAGGCCATATAATTTTAGCAGATGGTCAAGACCAGAACCACAATTAAAAAATGCAGTGAATGATTTTCCAGCATCGAGGAACATTAAAGAATTGCAACTGATTTCTCAGGTTAATAAATTACTATCGCCGTTTTGTGGAGAACTATCCGGTCACCACAAAATGGCTTGCAAAATTACTAACGAAGGGAGTTGCTCCTGTCTGGACAATGGATAGCAGGAGGGCCATGTTAAAACTGAAAGACATTCTTAACAAGTACACCTGTCTTGGGTTATCAGCATTTTGCTCTACCTTTAATCTTGTTGTGTGATGCTAGCAATGTCTCAGCTGGTTGTATTTTGAGTCGGATACAAAATGGTGAAGAAAAACCAATTGGTTATGCTTCACGTCAGCTGTAGCAGCTGTGCAAAATTACACCACCACACAAAATGAACTTCTGATTCTTGTTTTTGGCACCCATTACTGTCAGTGTCACCTATAGGCATGACAGTTCACAGTAATTGCAGATTGTGTTGCTTTACAGTGCCTTTTGAGTTTAAAGGATCCCAGCAGTGGACTTGTTAGATTGGCCTTAAAACTCTGTGAATATGACTACATAACCAGACTTAAGCCTGGAAAGTTAAATCAGAATCCAGGTGCCTTGAGTACAAAAATTAAGATCCTGCAAGTAGATGATGTGCTTACTGAGGAATTAAAGAAGGCACAACAATCCCAAGACTACTGGCAAGTATATACTGCGACAAAGTCATGAGTGTATACAGACACATCGTAATGGGGAAAGTGCCACAAATAAATTAGGATATTATGTTCAAAATTGTCTTTTTGCAGAGAGTGCAAGAACAAAAACCAAATGTACCTCTTCAAACTACGTCTGAGGTAGCTGGACCTTTCAAAGTCTTAGCACTCTATATTGCAGGACCATTTGCCTTAACAGTAAAAAGTAACATACATTTTATCTGTCGCTGACCGTTTCTCTCATCATCTTATAGTGTGACCCACTGCAGACATGGCCACTGAGATGGTTGTGAGAGCACTGGTAACTTATTTTGCACTATAATCTAGAAGTACAGAGGCCATTATAGCAGACTGAGGGACAAACGTTATGGCCAATCTTATCATACAGTTATCTTGACTGTTTAAAATAAAGAAGTTCAGAGCTACGTCATTTCATTCTAAGAGTAATAGCAGGGTTGAACACATTCATAAAACAGTACCTAGAATCTTATCTTATAACATGATTAGCTTCCCTTCAGACTGGGATTGTCTATTACCATATGTGATTACCGTCATACAACACCAGAATACATGAAACCACAGTGTCGATTCCCTTTGAGGTTGTTTATCACCACAAAATCCATTCATGTTTCAAGACTTATAAGCTGTCACCCGAAATGAATTCCAACAAAGTGAAGTACCTGGCTAAAAGATTAACATTTATTTTGAAGAGAATTCAGCAGAACAATGCAGCTGAACATGGAGACAGCTCCATAGTTGAAAGGATGCTAGGATGCTGATATACCCATTAGGAGATCATGGGATGTTATGACAAACTGCCATGAAATTGGGCAGAACTAAGAAATTTACATGACCATGCACTAGACCATTACAGATTGTTCAGCAGAACAATGCAGCTGAACATGGAGACAGCTCCATAGTTGAAAGGATGCTACGATGCTGATATACCCATAAGGAGATCATGGGATGTTATGACAAACTGCCATGAAATTGGGCAGAACTAAGAAATTTACATGACCCTGCACTAGACCATTATAGATACTGTATTTCACATTGCCTGTCAACGTTGAATTACAAATCAGAAGATTATAGCTCAGTTTGATCGCTTGACCAAGTATAAAGATATACCTATAGCATCTACTGTAGTGGATCCAGCAAATCTCAGAAATGTTTAGAACAGATTTTGGTATAATTTATATTCTGTTACCCCATCAATTTGCAGTCTAGGGATTATGCTGTACCCTGTTTACATAGAAAACATCAACCCAGTCACATATGTAGTCTGATACCCATATCACCATACTTTTGATAATAAACATTGGTGCAGTATTAAGTCGAATTGTTTTTATAAATCAGGAAAGATTCCATCTACCTTATTCCCTCAATCTTTGTCTTTGAGGATGGTATGTGGAGTAAAACAAAGAAATAAATACAAAAAAGTGTAGGGGGTGTTGTGTGATGGAGGTTTTCAGAATTCGTGCTTGTTGGTTTGGAGGAGGTCATTCTGCTTGAAATAACTGTAAATATTTGTAGAGGAGTTATACCTCAACAGCATCTGAGTGATGGTCCATAGGTTCAAGCGATTGCCACAGTATCTCTCTTTTTTATTTTTAAAACCAGTTTTAATATAATATTTGAGTTTCCTTTAATACCTGTAGTATTTTTAATTTTCTTATTTGCTACAAAGGCTACACTTGTATTTATTTCCACTCTTTTCATCTGTAATAAAACATACGGCCTGATTTTAATTCCATTTGGTCTGGATTTTTTCAACGCTTCTGATAACCTTTCTACATATTATTTGGTCTTAATTAACTCCTCTTGCAACTCCACCAACGTAGATCGTGATCCCAGAGTTCTGCAGTTTATTGTCACTGTTTAAGAAGTTGTAGAAACATTTGTGTTTCTAAGGCCCAAGTGATCAAATGCAGAAGTAGCTGTATGTGCCCTGTGGTCTGAGGCTATTGCCCGAGTTTCCTAAGTACAATTTTATATATTCAGCATTACCTATTCTGTAAAAGAGTACAACTCTTGATTCTTTAGATACTTTGGAAAGTTGAGGCGAAATTGACGTAAGATAGCACTTATACTGTGCATGCTTTTAGTGATGACATAGCATAACGCTCAAATCTTAACGACTTTTTTTCCATTTATGGACTTCTTTTTTACTTTCTGCTCTGTTGTGGTTAATATAAAATTAGTACCAGACCTAAAATTTTGACAGAGTTAAGTCTCTTCTTGGAAAGTTTTGTGTTGAAACTTCAATGCAAGCGAGAAAAAGTTTATTTTCTACCAGTTATAAATTTTCTCTAGATTATTTATTAATGCACCATAAACCTTGTTATAATGTTGTATTTTTTATCTTATCTTGTGTCCTGTCTTACATTTGTAACTTATTTTACATTTATACTCCTCTACTTCATTGTGTGCAGTAGTCTGTTACAATATCTTACTTATTGATAGTAGTAGTTCCTTTTACCCTATTACTAATTGTTTCACCTCTCCATTAATTTGTTATTTCAAAATAACTTCTTTCTTTTATAATCCCATGTTAAGGGTTTCAGAGTCTTACATGCTTACAGATTTGTTTTGTTACATTACTGATTAACAGAAAATTACTTCTGAAATGTTCACTTTCTATACAGAATGATTCATATTTTGTGTACATGGTTTGAGTTACACTAAAACAAACAGAGTAGTGTCAGAAATCTGACCCCATGTTACTTCTACAGTAATTGAAAAAAGGTAGATGAAATATCTCATGTATAAAATTTACTCTGTGAGCTATTGATTGATACTGTTTTTGGAGATAGCAATATTATGTAGATCAAAATATGGAGTGACATATGTACCAGGCACATCAATGCTGCCCCTAATGCATTGTGTGCGTGCTGTGGTGCCAGTGATGAAAATTAAGTAGTGAGGCATGCCATTATTGAGAAATAGCATCTCATATGAAATGGCAGTCAATTAGATACATTGTCATGATGGTTTTTCACTCTAGTAGGCAACCTGATAAGAAAACTATGAATAATTATGCTGGAAAAATCAAAATGGTTATTATACAGGGTGTTACAAAAAGGTACGGCCAAACTTTCAGGAAATATTCCTCACACACAAAGGAAGAAAATATGTTATGTGGACATGTGTCCGGAAACGCTTAATTTCCATGTTAGAGCTCATTTTATTACTTCTCTTCAAATCACATTAATCATGAAATGGAAACACACAGCAACAGAACATACCAGCGTGACTTCAAACACTGTGTTACAGGAAATGTTCAAAATGTCCTCCATTAGCGTGAAAGCGAGGCGACACAGAACTGTCTGATATTGCAGTCAATATTTGTTGATAATGTCCGCTCTTGGCACTTATGTGAGTCTGTATTTGGGGTTACAAAATCAAGTCTCTTTAGCAAGCAAGCTTAGATTCAAATTATTACTATCAGCTAGTTGCATTGATCAGTGGTTGCCACCTAAGTTGATCATTAACAGATACTAGGTGGTCAATTCACATTTCAAAATGAATTGATATCGTTGATTGGCATAGCACATATACAATGAATTGATTAATTCCTTCGAATGACATAGGCTTCAGTTAACGCAGCATGATGTTTTGTCTGTTGAAAATTATTTCCTTTAATATTAATGTGGAATACTACTACATCATCATCATCATCATCTTTATTGTTATTCTTATTGTCCAGGGATAAGCCATACTTGGTTCACTTCTTGTGATGCTTGGTTCGAAATCGTAGGACACTGCAGTTTTTCCTGAACTTAGTTTTTAATAACACAGTTTTTGTTTTTAATATGATTCACTACTATGAATGGACACACTTGTTTTTGGGCATGATGCAGTATGAAACTGACCAACTGAGCTATATACAAAATGACAATTTCAGGGCCTACCCTCCAAATAAATTTCTTGGCCAACCACTGTCTCATCTGTCCATAGTCCTTTAACTGTTGTTGTTGAGTACTGTCTTCATGTTCTGCCGGTCACCAGGTACTTTTGACGAGTTTAAGCACAGCTTGTGGGTTTTCCTTGAGCGCTATTGATGAGTTAACTTAAGCCATCCTGCTGCCCCCTGACCACTAATGACAAGTATAAATGTGCAACTTCACAGGCAGCTGTGTACTGTTCATGAATTTAAGTGCACAATAGAGCTTTGAACCTATTTTTTAGCAGTTTCTAACAGTTCTGGCTACTAAGTTGGTGGTGGTAGTAGTAGTAGTACTGTGTCTACTACGATATTATTTCACTGCATTCAATTTTACTTCATCTTACTGTTCATCAAGATTAGAATAAAAATGTTTGGGATTACGGAAATGTCCAATTCCACCCGTATGCTTTGACCAATGACGTCACCAATATGGCGGACACGACCATTCACAATGTCTCCAATATGGCGCCTATGAGGTCATTATGTAAACACGATTACAAAATCCATAAATATAATCAAAATCACGGGACCAGTGTGGGAAATTGGGGTTTTTTGGGTGGGGACAAACTAAACACACACACACACACACACACACACACACACACACACACACACACACACATGACAACATAAAACCAATCAAAATTTCCCCAATTCCACTACATTCACAATATTCACAGGAATCTGTCACTTCCCTTCATCTACATAGCTCAACCACAATTACCGATACTACAAAAGAAAAATTGACATCTAGAAAAATTGCAACACTGCGACTACACATACCATCAAAAATGGGAATCGGACACTTCACTTGACCTATATAGGTCAACAGCAGCTCACAATACCAAAACACGTAGCTATAACGAGTCATTGGAGTTGGACACTTCCCTTGACCTATATAACTCAAATACAACTGACAATACCAAAAAAATTGAAATAAAGTACTTCCCATAAGATACATAAATCAACTACAAGTGCTGATAACCAACCACCAACACATGCAGTAAATAACACTGACCCAACAACACACAAATATCCCACCAATCATCATAACATGCAAACAATAGATCCAAAAAAATGGCTACTTACCACAAAAAAGTTCCAGCGCTACACACTAGGTCAGCAACCCCAATCCCCCCACCTCCGCCAAACAAACAAACAAAAATACATCCAAAACAAACCAGCCCCCCCCCCTCCCTCAACCTTAACCCAATTTAACTTAGAAGACATATCCATACCAAACAAAAGAAGCCACAAATTAAATTAAATGACTTACCACTCAACAAACAGCAAATGACACCACAATAACATAAACACAACACAAACTTAATTCTTAACTCACTGAAACCAATTTCTGTTCTTCTATAACAGTCATGACCGATAAATGCACACTTCAAGCAGTGAACCCAATACACCACATAATACACGGACCATACACACACCACTTGAGGACACCTCCAACTGCAACAAGACGACAGCTACAAACACAACACACTCATAAACTAAACTCTGCACCGTCATGACGTCACACACCACAACATGCTTACGTCACGGATCAAAGCCGACGGGTTGGGTTGGATGCCTCTGTTGATCCAAATGTTTTTATCTTCAGCCCTTCTATTGAATATGTTGTTGTTGTTGTTCCCTTCTATTGAGGATGAAATTATGAAGATATGAAGCATGACAGTGGGGATGAATTATTCAATGTTGATACAAGTGGTAACTCCTCCACAGATTCTTACCATGACAGTCTTGAAGTCATGTACCTCAACAAGTGTAACATGTAGTCTTGTGTCAACAAGATGTAATTGATAGTCTGTCCGAGGAAGAAAGGGTGGTGACAAATTTGACTAGAAAAAAAATCATTTTAGTCCACTTAATCACACATTTGAAGACTTTTCCTTAGGACACAGCAATCAGCCAGGGAATGATCCAAGCTCTCTGTCATTCTTCATGTTATTTTTCAGAGAAGATACTGTACTGACTAATACACAAACAGGAGGTTTGGAGTCCCTTGATGTCTCTTTCACACGTGTGAAGTGCACAGGAGTGAAAGTACCGCATACACTGCATCAGACAGACAAAAATTATAAATGATCCTCTGTTTATGGTATTGAAATATTCATAAATCAATAAAGATATTTCACGCACTTGGATTTACATTTCTTTGAAGATTTTATTGCACAATTGGGCATAAAACAGATCATTTTCTTTCATTTCATGAACTGATGGTTTTAAAGTTTCCTTGAGGTGTATGAGTCTCAGCTTTATCTTTAATAATTGTAGAAGCTGAAGAAATTAATTAAAATTTCTATCACAGCCATGACTTGAACCTTTTTTCAACTTTATTCAATTGACTGTATACATACAAATAGAGCACATTAATAAGAAATGACACATTATATTTAGTTTCAGATTTTCTTTTTAAAAATTTCTCCTTTATTACATTTTTGTTGACTATCTTTTCAGTGTTGGGAGTTCATTTTGGTTTTACATTTAGGATATTTTTCCATGTGTGTGTGTTTTTGTAATGCTTTCAGTCTTTTTATGAAGTTTTTGAGTTAGGTTTGTTGACTTCTTTCCTCATTGATGATTAATGGCAGCAAATAAACAGTTTTATGTTACTAGTGTAGGTCGGCTCAGTGACAGAGAGCTGTGACATCTCTCCCCCGCCCCCCTGCCCACACATCTAGTACAGAAAAGGCTGCTCCAGGTACCCCATCCCCACCGCACCTCAAGGTGGCACTCTGGAGCCAGTTGACTGTGGCCAACAAAGCTTCCAGCTGCATTTGGACTGTGGCTAACTCCTCGTGCATCCGCACACAACAGACACAGTCCCTATCCATCTAGCTAATATGTGATTTACTATAAGAAGCTTAAGGAAACCTACTGCCACACTAGGTTAACAACTACACTCTAGGTGGCAGAAAGGACACTCAACAATGAAAAACAATAAATATTTATGGTAGAAGCTAGATCTGGTGCTTATTTTGCTGCTAGGGCTATCAAGTGGATACTACAGGAAAAAACAGTGACCTACAGTATACTGCTAGGGGCTATATAGTGAATGTTATTTATAAATGTTAAACAGTAACCAGCGGTAAACTACACCTACTGGTTATCCCTCACATTTACAGTGTAAACAAATGTTTATGTACATGCGAAAATGACCTAAACTATAAAAACGGCTACATTCAATGTATCGAGTCGAAATGACACAAATAAACGTAAATACTGAGTATTGTACACTGACAGATGCAGGTACAAATCAAAACCTTTAGCTAACAATAAGAGTTCAGAATGAAAAGCACAAATACGAGTTCTACTTTATAGGAACCCATAGGCTCACAGTACACGATCACTAATGCCCACAACAAGCTAAGGAAAATAAGCAGACGGCGAGGAGAGTATTAGATTTCTGCTAACTAAACCGTATGTAAGAATGGCTCAGAAGTTTTATTGTAACATTGATTTACTCAGACATTTTAGTGTAACACCAATTTACCACGTATTTTACGTCTACTTAACTGTTAACGCTAGTCAAACGTATGCAAGTGGCGTTAGAGTTCACCGTCAGTATCACTTTTCCTAATAAAACGTATAAAAACTGCTACCTTCAATGTAACGAGCCTAAATGACACTAATAAGCGTGAATACTAAGCATCCAACACTAACTTAAACTGATTAACCCTCGTATTTATAATGTAAACAAACGTTCACGTACACGCGAAAAATGACCTAATAAAATGTATAAAAACTGCTATGTTCAATGTATCGAGTCTAAATGACACTAATAAACGTAAATACTGAGTACTGTGCACTACTTAATTGATGATCCCGCACATTTAACAATGTAATTTAAGAATGTAAACAAACGTTTGCGTACACGCGAAGCTGTCCTTCGCTTTTCCTATTCAAACGCAAATAAAAACTGAAACCTTCAATTTATCAAGTCTATTTCACACTAATGCACGCAAATACTATAGAAAATACAGAAAAAACTGTTAATTACATATCTCGTAACACTCACTGAAAAAGACGTAAAATTCTGCTGTTGGCCACACGAGCGACAAGATTCACGCTGGTTTTGAATGCATCTGCTGGTTCTGCGATACTGTCACCCTTCGTGTACTGTGTAGTCAGCAGCAACCTTGGGGTGTTGTGGAAATTTGTGTGTGATATTCTCCAGGTAATTTATAAGCGTTTATAAACTGCAAACACGAATAAGTGAAGAAATGTGTTTCGGAAGTAAATTAACATGGTACTTAACTTCTATCACAGTAACAGTTGAGTTTGATGAGTGTACTAGTTCGCGAATATCTTGTGATGACTGCTGTTTGAGGCTGCTGTCTTTTTTATGTTTTAATTTTTAATGGGTACATAAGGATGAGAGTTTATTCCGTATTTAATTGTGATCACATCACCTATAGTGTGCTTGGTGACGGAGTGTGAATGTTGTAATTTTTCAGGTTATGTTCGTAACAACTAAATACCTGAGTTGTTAGTGCTTGTTTTTGGCCTGACCGTTAAAATCGCTACGTGTATCTTCGTAAAAGAAACGGCTGAGTGTGTGACGTGCTGTCAGGAGCAGTTTGTCTACGAAGTAATCTCCTCATATACTTCGTGGCTAACGAGAAAAGGCGGACAGTTAAATTCAAAGGTTGTCCATGTTAGTATGGTTATTTTGACTTACTTAGCAGTAATAATGATTGTGATGATAATTTTCTGTGATGTGATGTAGACATAAAGCGGCTCCAGATCTTAGGGCTAACGTAAGCATTTTTTAAAGTGCCCACAGTTACATCATTTCATGGTTCGAGTATGTTCGCATGAAAGGAAATGCTGCAATTCTGTTGCATTTTGTTAGTTTTCACTGTGCTCTGATTATTCGTGTCGTTAGTATTCGTGTAATCATATGTAAATACCAGTTTGTTGTAGTGTGTGGGTTTTAATGGAGTTCTGTGTAAGAGTACTGCAACATCATTTACGAACTGGCGAGATACAAGGTACAGATTAACTATAATCTGCCTAACGTAAAGCATTACATGTCATCAGAACTCAATAGATCATTCATCATATTTACAGTTAGTATGAAGTCGTTTCAGTAAATCAGTTTTGTTAGAAAATGCTATCCAATGTTTAATCTTGATGGTAATCAAGAATGAGAACTTCTGCATTGCGATGTGCAGTCTACAGTGCAGGTATTGGTTTCCTTTAATAGCAGGTAAAGATTCTAAAATGATGACACTTCCTGTAAATTGAGCATACATCCGTGAATGAATACAGATGAAGTAAGTTTCAAGGTAATGCCTACGTTGAAAATGCATATTCACTGACAAACAATCCGTATATCCGGATTTTCTTCATGTCCCTATCACACTGAAATTAACACAATGAACCAAGTATAGAATGAAATATTTGATGTTATTAAGTAATATTGCTGCAATCTATTGACTGCTGTGATTGTTTGTAATGCTGAAGTTAATGCATGCACACAAAATTACACATCTTCCATAATTGTCACAACAGGATGGTATCCATGAGCCAGTGTTACAAAGAAGCAGTAGCAAATTTAAATGCTCAGTTTTCATTGCGTGTTGTTTTATGATTGTTCTCAATCTTCATGACCTGCAAAATGTGAATGAGTTTATATCAATGAACACACTTTTCCTCAGCCACTTTGCATCTGTTTCGTGTGTAATCACCCATTTACTGCACGCAATATATGAGTGACAATACTGCCTTTGAGCTATACCTCATGGTAAAAACAGAAACTGAGTGGGCCAAAAACTTTTCTTATCTGATTGCTTTTTCTTTTCAGACTGTAGAACTGAAGCGATGGACCAGGAGCCAACTAAGTGGATAAAAAAAGATGAAACTGATGAAGTACAAACTGAGTTACACTTCATAGTAAGTGGCTTACTTGTATTTCTTAACAGGGTTTCATTAATTTCTGTGTGCAGTGTGATGCGTGAATACGTACAATTGATGTCATACAGCTGGAAACATGAATAATTCGGTTTACTAAACTGATGAACTTACTGTCTTAAATATGACATTTTGCACAGTGCATTGAAATAAGCCTTGTATTAAACCTCACATAGAATTGAGCAAGAGTTTCAATTTAATGGTTAGTAAACATGCAAAACTTTTTTAATGCACAACCCAATTATACTGATAAACTGGTTGCCATAAAGTGGGTATATTCTGCTCTGATACACTTCTTTTGAATGACAACCTTAATGTGCAACTTAAGAATGATTATGACTGTAGTGAAGCTTAGCAGTGCCATTAAATTTATAAATGGTATGGCTGCAGTTAATGCATTATTGCGGTGTATCGTGGTATGGAATGAGAATTGTAATTATTTACTGATAATGTAAAATAAATTATTTATGAATAATTTTGAAGTGACACTTGCATGGTCACTAATCTGAGAAGTACATTTTGTGTACTTTGAATATGTGAACCATATGTAAGTAGAACTCTCAGCAGTAAAGTTAAATTTCAGACAAATATCACATGGAAGCATAAATTGTTACACAGCAGAATGAATTTGTATGTTTTTTCAGCAAAGTTTTGATGAAGCCATGGGGCTACACATTAAATATTGACAGGTTTGTTCATAACCACTTTCTGCATTTGCTGCACATTGTTACTCATATTGTTTGTGAAACTGTCACAATGTTACAGTTACTGGTGTAAATAATCTTACATATACATCTCACTTGAAATCTGACGTAGTGCAACCGGTTGTAGGGTATTCACCTATCAGCAGCAAACAAATTCACTTGGTGCCACTAGTATTTTTATCCTGCAAATGAGAATTGAGCGCACTGACACAATCACGCAAACTACTTGTGAACTATCTGTGCTGAAAAAATCTGTTTCAACATACATCTTGAGTGCAACTGCAGAAGTACTGGGATAGCATTAATGCAGCATTTGCATTTGAATATATGTGAGTACTTCATTATAGATTATACAAACTATGTGAACAGCTTGCAATTCATTTGACAAGCATTATCACAACAGTAATCCTAAACAATCACTGTGAGGAAATGATAGGAAAATAAATATACTAAATTTTATTAAATACAGTAAAAGAGTGGTTAGACCCAACACAGTTCAGGCTTTGGCTTTGAACCCTGATGTAATGATGGATTGGCATTCAGGATGATATGTATGCACAAGACACATCATGTAAATGAAAAGCAGTTTGAAGATCCATTGACTTTGGACCTAAACTGGAGAACTATTCAAAGGCTACAAGGTTAAAATGTGGTTCTAGACCCACTCCCCCCTTGTAACATTGGTTGTAGTGGGAGTCTGATTCATAGTGCATCTCAAGGCTTAGCCTATGTTCAAAAGTGGCAGTGTGGCTGTGAGCTGACAAAGTCTAGAAATGTGAAAGCGAAGTAAAGGATATGGTAACAAATTGATCAGTAGCACAGCCTAATGTTAACCAAAACATCCAAATGGTGCCCATAATGTAACTTTTTACCTACAAGAAGTCTTCTCATACTCGTGTGCTGTGGTAGTTGATGAACTGAACTTCCCTATGACCTTAACATTGTATCAGTTGAAAGCCACCTTCTTTGCCAAATTAATTAAATGTTAATTTTTAATTGGTGTATATTTTGGGCATGAGCACATGCTGGAAAGTAATGACACAAAATTTCTATTGGGAAATTATTGAAGCATTTTAATTAAAACAAACTTAATATTTAACATATTTATTCTTCATGTTTGTATATTTATTTCTAACATAGTCACCGTGGCACTGAACACCTTTCTCCCAGTGAGACACCAGGTTGTTGGTGTCGTCACTGTAGAATGCTTGACTTCGTTGGCAGACCCACAGCCTCACCTACGCTTACACTAATTCATCACTATCAAAGTTGAGTCCCTGAAGGTGTTCTTTAAGTTTTGCAAACCGTTGAAAAATCATTGGCTCAAACCGGGTCAGTATGGAGGATGATCAATAATAATGAATCAAAGGCGTCAGACTGTTGCAGGTGCAAAAAAAAAGTTGTGTATGGTCTGGCATTGTCATGCTGAAGGAGAGGGTGCTCCACATGTGGATGAACTATTTGAATTGGTGCTCTGTTGTCTGAGGGTTTTCTCACATGCCGACACAGTTAAATAACACACACACCCTTCAGTTCAGAACTGTTCATCAGGAGGGTGCTGCATACTGTGTCAGCAAAGTGGTAACATCAACAGTGTCATATGCATGACAACTGATATTAAGAACAGAATCAAAATTTTGGAGGCATTATTTTCTGGCACACCCTTGTAATAAATTGATGCATTTTACAGTTGCCTCAAATGTTGCGGAATGGTTCCCTTGGCATTGCCCAGCATCCACTTGGAAGTCATAATCCTAAATCCATATACACAGCAGCCAAAACATTATGATCACTGATCTACTGTCAGTATAAACTCATCCAGGCAATAGCATCTCACCTTGTCTTCTAGTCAGACACACACACGTTGCATGGAGTATCAGTGAGCATCTTGTCTTGTTGTAAAATAGGAAATGCGCACAATCTGAGTTTGACCAAGTGCAGATTTTGATGGCCTGAAGGCTTGGTATGAACGTTTTGGAAGCTGCACAGCTTGCCGGGTGTTGAAGTAGTACTATGGCAGTTGTCTTCAACACATGGCAAAACAAAGGTGAGACCATGGCCAGACGTTATGGGGTTGGGCAAGTACTCCTCATCACAGATGGTAGACATCATAGGCTAGGCAGACTGGTAAAACAAGACAGGCAACAAACTGTGATGTAACTAACATCAGACATTAATGCTGGGCAGAGTACAATTGTGTCTGAATGCACAATGCTCCAAACACTCCTAATGATGAGTCTGTGCCGCTGATGACCCACGCCATGACATCGACAACAACTGAAATAGGTATGTAACTATTGGCGCTGGATGTTGGCACAATGGCCGAGCACTGCATGGTCTGATGAATCCTGATACCTTCATCGTGCCTTTGGGAGGGTGCATTTCCGTCACCCACAAGGGGAACAGCCTCTTGACTCCTGTACTGTAGGGGCCTCCATTATACTCTGGGAAACAACCACGTGGGCACCCATGGGTCCAGTGGAGCTTGTGTGAGGCACTGTGTCACAAAAGAAGTATTGTAAACTGGTTGCAAAGCACATCCACCCCTTCTATTGTTCTTGTGCTCTTCAGTGGCAAGACTGGATTGATGCAGCTCTCCATGCCACTCTATCCTGTGCAAGCTTCTTCATCCCCGAGTAACTACTGCAACCCACATCCTTCTGAATCTGTTTAGTGTATTCATGTCTTGGTCTCCCTCTGATTTTCATCCTCCACCCTTCCCTCCAATACTAAATCAATGTTCCCTTGATGGCTCAGAACCTGTCCTACCAACCAGTCCCTTCTTCTATACGGTGGCGCACGAAATGTGTTACCATTAAATTTTTGAATATAAACTTTATTGTCAATACAATCCGAAAGGAACATATGCTATAATGAAGAGCCGTCCATGGAGATTTGTTCTAACTCAGTACATGCTCAATATGCCCACCATTTTGATTCCCAACTTTCTTCAAAGGAACGCTGAAGTTAGTGAGTACCCTACAGCACATGTCTTCCCTAATTTCACTGAAAGCTTAAAGAATAAGTCTTCTGAGCTCCATTAAATCACGTGGACATTTCAGGAAATTTTTTTCCTTTAGGTACCCCCAAAGAAAAGAGTCACATGGATTGAGGTCTGGACTATTGGGGGGCCAATTTTGTCCATCATTGAAGCAACCTGGAAACCTGAGTGAAATGATCTGCATGTCGAAATGCTTGTGTAAAAACTCCAACACAGTGTTTGCAGTATGTGGCCTTGCTCCATCTTGCATGAATCACTGTGTGTTGAAGGGCAAGGCAGTAGCAAGAAGCTGAGGAATAAATCTTTTGCGAAGCATGCTCAAATAACGTTCGCTGTTCAGTTTCTTCAAAGAAAAAGGGTCCAGTAAGTCCGTGACTGGAAATTGCTGCCCACGCTGTAATCCTCGGAGCATAATGTCATTTATGAAGCACTTGTGGGTTTTCAGTGGCCCAAAAGTGTACATTTTGTTTGTTAACCACACCATCTAAATGAAAATGTGCCTCATCTGAAAACCAAACGTTGTTGAGAGTTTCTTCCCTATCCTCCACCCACTGAGCAAACAGTAGTCTCTGCTGCTTGTGTTCTTCAGTGAGCTTCTGTGCACAGGTCATCTTGTATGGGTAAATGTGGAGGCCACTTTTAAGAATGCATTGAATGGAGCGACTGGGTATTCCCAGTTGCACTGCTGCCTTTCTACACCATTTCCCGGGACTTCTCTGTACAGCAACTCGTACTGCTTAAATATTCTCTGGCGAACAAACAGGCTTAGGCCGAGGTCGCTTCGATTCCAATACTGTTCCTTCCTGTACAAATTTATTGTACAACCCATGAATGGTCTTCTTGCAAGGGACCCATCGTGTGTTAAACTGTTGTCGAAAACGCCTCTGAGTCACAACAAGGCTTTTCGTTTCATGAAAAAGTAACACAATTGCCGATCGTTGCTGTGTTGTCAGTCTTCCATTGTCAGCCATTGCTGGTTACTAGTCTCCTAGTGGCAGTATCGTGAATTACATGTCATTTCGTAACTCATTTGTTTTTCCAAGCTCTGCTGGTACTGCTGTAGAGATCCCAGCGGAGTATCTAATGTGTGGTGTAAATTGTAAAACAAACAATTGGTAACACATTTTATACGCCACCCTATAGTTAAGTTGTGCCACAAATTCCTCTTCTTCCCAATTCTATTCAGTATCTCCTCATTAGTCACATAATCTACCCATCTAATCTTCAGCATTCTTCTGTAGCACCACATTTCGTCCATGTTTCACTTCCATACATGGATACACTCAATGCAAATACTTTCTGAAAAGACTTCCTGACACTTAAATGTATGCTCAATGTGAACAAATTTCTCTTCTTCAGAAATGCTGTCCTTGGCACTGCCAGACTACATTTTATATTCTCTCTACTTCAACCTTCGTCAGTTATTTTGCTCCCCAAATAGCAAAAGTTATCTATTACCTTAATTGTCTTATTTCATAATGCAATTCTGTCATCATCACCCAATTTAATTTGACTACATTCCATTATTCTTGTTTTGCTTTTGTTGATGTTCGTCTTATATCCCTCTTTGAATGTGCTGTCCATTCTGTTCAACTGATCTTCCAGGCCCTTTACTGTCTCTGACAGAATTACAATGTCATTGGCTAACCTCAAAGTTTTTATTTCTCCTCCCTGGATTTTAATTCCTACTCAAAATTTTTCATTTGTTCCCTTTATTGCTTGCTCAATATGCAGACTGAGCGACACTAGGGATAGGCTAACACCCTGTCTCACTCCCTTCCCAACCACTGCTTCCCTTTTGCTCCTCCCCTTTTATAACTGCCATCTGGTTTCTGTACAAATTGTAAATAGCCTTTCACTCCCTGCATTTGACGATTGCCACCTTCAGAATTGAAAGAGAGTATGCCAGTCAACATTGTCGAAAGCTTCTTTAAGTTTACAAATACTAGAAATGTGGGTTTGCCTTTCCTTCATCTATCATCTAAGATAAATCATAGGGTCGGTATTGCCTCACGTGTTCCAACGTTTCTACGGAATCGAAACTAATCTTCCCTGAGGTCAGCACCTACCAGTTTTTCCATTCGACTGTACAGAATTTATGTTAGTATTCTACAGCCATGACTTATTAAACTGATAGATCGGTAATTTTCATGCCTGTCAACATTTGCTTTCTTTGGAATTGCAATTATTATATTCTTCTTGAAGTCTGGGGGTATTTTGCCTGTCTCATACATTTTTCTGACCAGATGGCAGAGTTTTTTCAAGGCTGGCTGTCCCAAGGCTATCAGTAGTTTTAATGGATGTTGTATCCTCCCAGGGCCTTGTTTCAACTTATGTCTTTCAGCACTGTCAAATTCTTCACGCAGTATCGTACCTCCCATTTCATCCTCATCTACGTTCTCTTCCATTTTCAAAATATTGCCCGCAAGTGCATCGCCCTTGTATAGACCCTCTATAGGTCTCTTCAGTATTCCAGTAGGCAGTGTTTGTCTTACCCCTAGTCATATATGCCTCTACATCCTTAAATTTGTCATGTTACCATCCCTGCTGAGCCATTTTGCACTTCCTGTCGATCTCATTTTTGAGACGTTTGTATTCCTTTCAGCCTGCTTCATTTAATGCATTTTTATATTTTCACCATTCATCTATTTCATTCAGTATCTCCTCTGTCACCCAAGGATTTCTACTAGCCTCGTCTTTTTACCTACTTGATCCTCTGCTACTTTCACTAGTAATCTCTCAAAGCTACCCTTCCTCTTCTGCTGTATCTCTTACCCATGTCCTTGTCAATGGTTCCCTAGTGCTTTCTGAAACACTCTACAATCTCTGATCCTTTCACTTTATCCAGATCCTATTTCTTACAATTCCTACCTTTTTGCAGTTCTTTCAGGTCTGGATAGATATCTGCTTATTACACATTACAACCTTCTCTAAATGTCAGCGGTATCTTTCAGTCAGCAGACAAGATTGGCCTGTATGCTTTTGTGCGGCATGTGTCACACTTCATGCTTCCACTTCACTATCTCATCAGAAACAGTGGACGTAGGAATGTTCAGGAGTGTGGAAAGCTCGCATACAGACATGTGACACCAATGACACCCTATCACCTGACCACATTCAAAGTCAATGAGCTCCGCGGAGCGCCCCATTTTGCTCTCTCACGATGTATAATGACTACTGAGGTCTCTGATATGGAGTAGGTGGCAGCACAATGCACCAAATATGAAAAAGTAAGTTTTTGGGGGTGGCCTGAAGCTTTTCAGCGCATAGTGTATGATGAAGTTGTGCTCTGTACAAAATTCTACCAGACGGCTTCCTCTTTCATTCCTTACCCACATTCCATATTCACCTCCTCCTTTTCCTTCTCTTCCTTTTCCTACTATTGAATTCCAATCACCTATTATGTCTATTAAATTTTCGTCTCCCTTCATTATCTGAATAATTTCTTTTATCTCATCATACATTTCTTTAATCTCTTCATCATCTGGGGACCTAGTTTGCATATGAACCTGTACACTACTGTAGTAAGTGTGGGCTTTGTGTCTATCTTGGCTGCAATACTGCATTCACTATGCTGTTCATAGTAGCTTACCCGCACTCCTGTTTTTTATTCATTTTTAAACCTACTCCTCCATTACCCCTATATGATTTTGTATTTATAATCCTGTGTTCATCTGACCAGAAGTCTTATTCCCCATGCCATCATACTTAACCAATTCCCACCATATTTATCTTTACACTATCCATTTCCCTTTTTAAATTTTCTAACCTGCCTGCCTGATTAAAGGGTCTGACATTCCATGTTCCAATTTGTAGAACATAAGTTTTCTGTCTCCTGATAATGATGTCATCCTGGAGATCTGAATGGGGGACTATTTGACTTCCGGAATATTTTACCCAAGAGGACACCATCATCATTTAATGGACAGTAAATTTGCATCCCCTCGTGAAAAATTACGGCTATAGTTTCCCCTTACTTTCATCCGTTTACAGTACCAGCACAGCAAGGCTGTTTTGGTTAATGTTACAAGACCAGATCAGTCATTCACCCTGACTGTCGCCCCTGCAACAGGAACACAGTGGTGAGTTCCAATTAATGTGTTGGCCACCCAACTCGCCAGCCCTGAACCTGGTTGAACAGATCTGGGATGTGATTTAACATAACGTCAGAGATCATCCCCCCTTCCAGAATTTATGGGAATGAAGTGGCCTGATTGTATAAATATGGTTCCAACTTCCTCCAGTGATCTATGAAGGCCTCATTGCTTCTGTGCCACTATGTCTCCCTACTTTTGTCTGTGCCAGAGGTGTACATACCAGCTTTTAGATGAGTGATGATAATGTTGGGCTGATCAGCCTATGGCAGTTACCATTATTGAAAGAAGGTTGTATTATTGTAATGATTGTTGGTATAATGATACTGCCACATAAAGTTCGGCTAAACAGTACATGCTGCCCACGAGCCCTGCATGACTCACCCTCCAGTCCAGCTTCAAGACACCGACTGCCCGTGAGATCCACTGCTGTTCCTCTACACCCATTGTTGCTCCACAATGCCCACTGGTGCCACGAGCTCTGAGCTGTGAGAAGTGACATCTGCCAGGCACATGGGGCTCGAATTCGAAGAGGGAGCCCACCATGGTTCAGCCTCCTCCACCAAACCAAAATCCCCCGTCCCCACCGTTAAGGAGCCCTTTACATATGCCTCTCCTTGATATGAGTAATGTGCATGTGTGAGGCTTTACTCGTCCATAAATTCAGAACCAGGAGGTTTGCCGAACTCACCACCCTGACAATCTAACAGGGTCCCAACAACTGAGGAGCTAGCTTGCTATCGAACCCTAACTCCCCCTTTTCAGCAATATTAGGGTTTCGGACAATTTTGGTATTATGTCTAGTCTGGCTCCAGTTGTGCTGTGTTACTGCTAGGGTGACTTGTTCTTGAAGCAAATCATTGATTGACTACAGGTTGACAAGAGGAAAATTGACTTGATGTGCTAACATAAGGGATAGTGGAGCAGCCTCCAGGGACTTGGGTTGTGCAGTGTTAAAGATAAAATTGAGCCACGTTGTCTGAGCCTTGTTGTGAAAGATAAGCACAGCCTTCAACTTGCAGTTCACCTGGTCAGCAAAGTATGCCGGTAAAAGGATTTGTGGTCACATCTTTAATTCCATTGTCAAAGCAGAACCTCACAAATAGCTGGGAAACAGAAGCTATCAAGCATCCTCAGTGGCCTGGAAACAGAAAAAATTCATAACAAATGCTGGCCAGCTGCCAGGAATGTCATTTCTCTGCTTGGAATGTGTCAAAAAAAACGAGAAAAGTCATCCATGATAGCTAGTAGGTCCCTAATACACACACACACTTGATGAAGTGGACCTATATAATCCATACAAAGTTAATCCATCAGGCATTCCTAACAGGTAGGCTCTAAAAGCCACTTGAGGGAATTCAAGTTGGGCTCAGCTCCCTTACGGCTCTCACACTCCTCCACCAACCTCTGAACAGTCTTATTCTGGGAGTACCAGGTGACATGTTGAGTGATCTTGACCCCACCAACCTCCAGGCTTGCTTATACAGGGAGGACCAGGTGATGTGTCGTCTGATCTTGACAACGGTTTCATAAATGCCTATGAGGGTATTATGGAAATAATGAGCCAAAACCTAACTAAGAGCTTGATTGTCAGTCTCTAAACAAAATTCCTGGTGTTCAAAATAAAATCTGAATTTCTTAAGGGCAAACATAACCGCCAAGGCTTCCCATTCATACATAGAATATTTCATCTCCGCAGGTGAAAGTTCCCAAGGTGCATTGCTATAGGGCATCTACATGCAACACGTCCCCTGCCATTCTGTTCCTGTAGGAGGACAGCTACCACTTTCTACTCCAGAAGAATTAGGTGTCTGTCTGCAAGAAGAACATGACCTCAAAATTTGGTATGTCTAATACTAGTGGGTTACTAAGCACCACCTTAATGGCTTCAGAAGATTCTGGATGACTTTCATCCCGTGTGAAATTTCTTAAATCGTTAAGGCACCCCACTAATTTAATAAAATTCGGCACAGACTTTCGAAAAAATTTGTCATGCCAGGTCTTGCATCTGAGTCTATTGCATAGATATGAGGCATGTACCAAGGAGTTGGGAACTGGGGCAGGCTAGAGATGGACAAGTATACTTCATATGTTGGGTGGGTGGTGGAATATCACTGTGGGAGGGATGGGGAGGATATTTGTCATTTCAGTTTTGACTGTCTCCCGACCTGTCCTAAAATATCCTCACTACTGTCTTCCCCAACCCTCCCATAATGATATCTTGTTGCCCACCAGTCCTAGACAATACTCTTATCCATCACTACTCCTCTCTTGCTCCTAGCCCCTTGCCTCAAGGCTTATATTCCTGCAACAGACCTAGAAGCCATATCTACTCCAGACCTATCACTGGCATCTCCTATTTGATCAAAGACAGAGCCACCTGTGAAAACAGCCATACGATCTACCAAATAAGCGGTAACATCTGTGGCACGTTCTATGTGGGCACGACCACTAACAAGCTACCTGTTTGCATGAAAAAGCTACTTTGTAAAAGGGGAGAAAGGGATAATGTGACCAATTTTAGACCTATTTCTATGCCAACAGTGTTTGCTTAAGTTATTGAAAAGGCTGTGTATGTAAGGATAATTGATCATTTTATTTCACATAATTTGCTATCGAATGTCCAGATCAGTTTTAGAAGTGGTTTAACAACTGATAATGCTATATTCTCTTTTCTCTGTGAGGTACTGGATGGATTAAACAAATGGTTTCGAGCACTAGCCATCTTTTTTTAATCAACTAAGGTGTTCAGTTGTGTTGATCACAAAATATTGATACAGAAGTTAGACCATTACAGAATACAGGTAGTAGCTCACAGTTGGTTCACTTCTTCCCCAACCCCTACCCTACTATCCCTCCCACTCCTCAAACTGTGCTGCCTCCTTTTACCTGTCACTCACTTCAGCAGTTGTTGCTCATGTCAAACACAGTCACAGTCGGGCCTTAATAGCCACAGACAGTAGCCGTGTGTGTGTGTGTGTGTGTGTGTGTGTGTGTGTGTGTGTGTGTGTGTGAGAGAGAGAGAGAGAGAGAGAGAGAGAGAGAGAGAGAGAGAGAGAGAGAGAGTGTTCTACTTGTGAGGAAGGACTTTGTCGGAGATTGTGCATACTTCTAGTGTCCTTTTCATTGTGCCGGCCCACAACTCGATGACTCTCTACGTTACGAGTAGAAATCTATCCTCTATATTATTGTTCTTACATCCTGGACCTTCCATTGATCAATCAATAAAATTTGTAACTATACAAGCTCTCAGGTAATGTAGTTACCATTAACAAAAAGTTATATCAAATGAGTATGTGAACCAACTACCAGACCACATTAAATGAAACAACTGAACATATACACTTGACAGCACAGAAAGTGCCCCACCCCTCAGAATTCTAAGCCTTGTCATATGCATGATTTGACAACACAGGATGCAGACACTGTAAGATGTAGACATTGTCTTTCACTTGAGTTGTTAGAGTGTTGTACCACTCGTGGTCTAGTGGTAAATGTCATGCAATGTAGATGCAAAGTTGTACGCTCCAGTCTATTCATTCCTTTATTTTTTAACTGCAGTTTGACTGCCTGCTAAAAGTGTGAACCTGATGAAACCTCAAAGGTAATCTGCTTCACTTTCTAACCACACAGTAATAACAAAAGAGCCTTTGGCTGCATCAAGATCACAACAGTTTATGCTTAAACGTTTCCTCACCCTACATAACCACTGCAACCCAGCTGCTCACCACCAGGCATCTGACACTGGTTGTAGTCCGAACAGATGAATGTGGTGCATCTGCGTTTGGAGTAAATTTATGCTCTCACACTGATAAGCATGAAATTATTTATTAGCATAGTTGGATTTTCTGCAGCACGAGGAAGATATCTAATATTTGTGACATACTGTTTGCTGTGGGTTTAACAGAGGGGTGAATGCACCTTGAAGCATTTGTGTGAAGTGTGGAACGATATTAGGAAAACCACATCAGAAAAGCATTTTCTTGTTTCTTTCATTCTGGCATGAATGAATTTCCACATTCATGAAGTTTCAATAATTGACATATGTGATGAACTGTTACCATTTAACTTTCGTACAACATTTGCATTCAACTGCCAAAGTTAAGAAGTCAATAGCAGAAGTACGACATGCCACAATTAACAGCAACAAAAATCAAACTGGTGTCTATTACCGCATTTTCGTTTCAGTGTCATCAGTTCACTCATAGAGCTTCCCTATGCCATGGCTATCAACAATGAGAAGATGCTGTTATAAAAGACATGGCAAATATGGAGGCTCCTTCACCTGTCAGTTAACCCCAAAATGAAAAATATGTCTGAAGTGTTAGACCCTTTCCTCTTGCATCTATTTCATAACACTTAAACAATATTCATAAGATTCAACTACACACAATCCAGTTCATAACTACACATCAAATATTGGAAGTTCAAATAAGAAAATGACAACTGATAAATATATTCACAATAACCTACACATGTGTAACTGCATGGTGTCCACCCCATTTATCAAAGTTATTTCATGCGGAGAATCAAACTACACAAAGAAACAATTTAAATGCGAGAGCAGCAAGGTGCCAAAAATACGTCGCAATGAGCTCAACTGGTCAGATGGTGGCTGGCATCAAGAGACCAGTAGCAGATAGCTGGTTGATGCTCTATGGAAAGAAAACTCTCGACTATAATCTATTCCGATCTTGATGCAGCCATGAGCTCTTGCACAGAAGATTAGAAAGTGAAGCAAATTATCCCTGAGTTTCTATCAGACTGGTACATTAAGTACACAACCGAAATGTGGTTAAAAAATAAAAGAATGAGAGGACTTAAACTCTCAACTATGCCTCTACATTGGGCGACATTTACTACCAGATACAACACTGTAACAGCTCGAGTGGAAGACAACATTTCCTCCAGACACATACAAATACTATAGTGTTGCCCGATTGTGTAGACGGCCAGACTTAGAATTCTTAGAGGACAACTAATTTTTGTGCAGTCAAATGTAAACAATAGGTTTATCTGGGCTTGCCCAACTTGTACAATACAGTATTAAGTATTATATTTACAGACTGCAAGAATGAAAGACGTAAGCAAGATATAGACAACATTTTAAAACCCCAATATGTCTGATAATGTTAGTAATCTTCCAAGGTGTTGAGATGCCTCAGATCACCAGTTATTTTGGCAACAGAGAATGTTGCTGTCTTCAGCTGATTTCTGTGGGATGGACTGTTACACAACTGAGTTCACTGGGTAAAAATATAGTTGTCTATTGTGTTGAAACTAAATAAAACAGCACGCATCTGCAGGATATGTGCAACAAGGAGTGGAAACCAACTGCTGACTGAAAACTACCTCAGTATGAAAGCCATCTTGAAATACAAACTGTGGTTGGTTAAGTATCCCATAATGAAGGAAAGAAAAAAAAGTTCTTGTCCTGGCAGAGAGTTGACAATGATATGAAGAAAAGTTTGTTTTAGTTATGCTGAATAAAATTTGTGTGAATATTTCTATGTTCTAGATTTGACCAATTTCTTTTTACATAGTGAGTTAATTGTGAGCACGTTTTACCATGCATTCATACTATTGATTCACCTCAATAGGTAATTAATTCCCTACCTTCAGTGTGGATGTACACTTACATTCAACCTCCAGTGTGAATATAAAATCAGCGAGAAAGTACGACATGGACAGGGACTGCTGATAGGTGCCACTGGGTGGCTGTGAGAGTCTGCTGGGGAGCACGATGAGATAGTCTGCGTTTTTGCAATAAACACTGTGTCCAGGTGGCATTGCGGTTAATGTTACTGCCTAGTAACCAGAAGATCATGGGTTTGAGTCCCTCTACAGCACACATTTTCACTCATCGCTGCTGATCTTCTGTTTATGTGGTTTGTCCTTCTTCAGTATTCTAGTGAGACAGTACTTAATCTTAACATCTACATTTGTCAAACCATTGGCCATACTTGCATAACCAGTTGATATTATCATTCACAGGCTCAGTAGTTGTAGCTGACAAGCTATGGAAGAAATACATTTGTGCAGATGCTTCAGCTGTTGATCTGCACCTCCCCCAACATGCTGTGGTTGTCCACAGCAAAGTCTCCATAACTATTGTTGTCCTCCCCAACCACGCCATCTGCACAGCAGCTATGGTCTAGGTTATTTTGTGTGCACTGAGCAAGACTTCAGGAAGTATTGCAAGCTATTAGAACAAAGGTGACTGACTTGTTTATCCAATGAACTTTCAGTACCTTCAAAACCACCATAAGGGTGACTCTTCACATTATGGACCAATTTCATACACTTTCCTGCTTAAGGAAGTACCAAGATCATTGTGAAATGTAGAAGAGACCA
Organism: Schistocerca piceifrons; assembly: GCF_021461385.2. NCBI lineage: Eukaryota > Metazoa > Arthropoda > Insecta > Orthoptera > Acrididae > Schistocerca > Schistocerca piceifrons. The sequence continues at coordinate 951,802,374 of NC_060149.1, forward strand.
TTCTCACCTAAGGGAAGAATGCAGTTTTCAACATGTGATTTGATCACATAGTGTAAATATTTCAACAAACTATCTGTTGAGGATATAAATCATACATAAGCTTCAGAATATACACATGTAAGAAATAAGCATTTCAATCTAGGCTCAATGCTTCAATGAGGAGTATTCAAAGGAACATTAATTGCTGTGTATCAAATGAAAAGTATACAAACAGCTTTAAGGTATTACAAACAATGTCTGAAATTTATTTAATCATCCTGTGAGATGCAGTAGTCTTCTTACAGTGTCAAAATGTAAGCTTTTGACAAAGCAAGCTGGGATCTTCTTACTTCCTCTTGTTCTGCCCATGGGCTCTGCTAACCAGGCACCTCCTAGTGTACATGATGCAGTGGATTCACCCTCACCGCAGGGTGAGTATAGGGAGGTAATGCATTTGCATCAATCAAGGCGGAGAGCCAATGAGGAGACCGGTCGCTTGGCCTCACCCATTCGCCCTTTAAGTAAATATGTGGCTGCTGCTTCAGTAGGATATGGGCAGGTCCACAGGAGGAGGGGTTTATTAGTTATTGGGAACTCCAAAATTAGGTGCATTGTGGAGCCCCTTAGACAGACACTGTTCAGGGCTGGAAAGAAAGACAATGTGCATTCGGTAGTGTCTCGGTGAGCCTCATCCAAGATGTGGAGGCAGCTCTGCCTGCAGCTTTCGAGCATGCAGGGTGCAGTAGTCTGCAAGTTGTGGCTCACATTGGCACCAATGATTTTGATTTCTGTCGCCATACTCAGTTCATACAGGTGGCCGGGGGAGGGGGGGGGGGGGGGGAGGAGGAGGAGGAGGAGGAGGAGGAGGAGGAAGACGTGGTGGTGGTGAAGACTGCTAGCCTCGGTGTGGGGTGCAGGCAGAGCTCGCAATTTGCAGCATTGCTCCCAGGGGTGATTGGGTCCTTTGGTTTGGAGCCGAGTGGAGGGTCTCAACCAAAGGCTTCGTTGATTCTGTGATTGTCTTGACTGCAGATTTCTAGACTTGCATTATCTGGTGGGGATTTGGGGATTTGTAAGACTCCCTCTGTCAGGTCAGGGGGTGGTCTACATGAAGGAAGCAGCTACTCAGGTAGCAGAGTGCTTATGAAGTGCACATGAAGGTTTTTTTGACTAGACAGTAGTTTGAAGTACTCTGAAGAACACTCCCCGGTCAATACGCAGCAAAGGATGTCAGACCACTTTAGGTCTAAAGAAACTTCGACTGTCAAAATTTTATCAGTAAGCCGTCAAAGAATTCATAACAAAATTTCTTGAATTGCCTGCCCTACAGGAAAGCTCTCATGCTCAAAGTATTCTTGAGACCAACAGCTCACTGCAACCTAAAGTGGAAAGATCTGAGAGATTTAGAAAGTCAGGGAACATATGTCATAAAGATATTACCTCTATTGAGGTTGAAGTGGAATGCGACAGTGAAGTTATCTGGTCCCGTATAACAGATGGATGTTTTTAGTGGTGACCCTATTCCACTGTGACAGTTCTTAAAACATCAAAGAAAGACCACAGCCAGTTGCGCATAAATTCCCAGACCATGCAATACTAGTTGGAGGTGACTTTCACCTATTGAGTATAGACTGGTATATCTATGGATTCATTGCTGAGGATACTGACAGACAGATGGCCAAAATAATTTTGAGAACATTTTCTGAAAACTCTTTTGAGCAGTTAGCTTGGTAGCCCATACGCAATGGAAATATCTTAGATCTTGTAGCTACAAACATGCCAGATCTTACTGACAATATCAGTATAGAAATGGGGATTAGCAATCATAACTAGCAATTAACCATGGTTATGAAAGATATTACATCAAGTAAGAAGGCTAGGAGAGTGTTTCTTGTAGATAAGAGTAGATAAGCAGTTGTTAGCATCTCACTTAGCCAGTGAATTAACGTCACTTAGTTCCAGTAAGATGCAAGTAGAGGAGTTACAGGTAAAGTTTAAACAGATTGTAAATCATGGTCTGGAGAGTTATGCACCTTGTAAGTGGATAAAGGATGGAAAAGCCTCTCCATGGTTTAATAATGAAATTTGGAAGATGCTATGGAAGCAGAGGTTATTGCACCCTCAGTTCGAAAGAGACCGCAAAAATGACAACAACAAAAGGTTAATAGAGATTCGTAAGTTTGCGAAAAGATCTATGCACAAAGCATACAACAACTACCACCGTGATACCTTGGCAAAAGATCTTGCAGAGAACCTGAGAAAATTCTGGTCCTATGTAAAATCCCTAAGTGCGTCTTACGCTTCTGCTCAGTCCCTTGTTGAACAGTCAGGTGTGTCAGTTGAAGACAGCAAAATGAAAGCTGAAGTTTTAAATTTCATATCCAAGAAATCATTCATGCAGCAAAATCATACAAATATACAGTCATATGACCATCGGACAGGCTCCTGGCGCAGAGAAACAACTGAAAGATTTAAAAGCAAATAAGGCACTAGGTCCGGATGTACTCCCAATTTGGTTTTACAAAGAATACTCCACAGCATTATCCCTTATTTAGCTTGCATTTATTGCAAATCTCTCGTCCAGCACAAAGTCCCAAGTGGCAGAAGGGTAAAGGAACACGCCTGCAAAATTACAGACGAATATCAGTAACTTCAGTTTGTTGCAGAATCCTTGAACATATTCCCAGTCTGAATATAATAAATTTTCTTGAGACTGAGAAGATTATGTCCACAAATCAGCTTGAAAGAGCATTGCCCGTGTGAAACTCAGATCAACCTTTTCTCACATGATATACTGTGAACTACATATGAAGGGCAACAGGCAGAGTCCATAGATTTCTGGAACACATTTGACACGGTGCCCCACTGCAGGCTCTGAATGAAGGTACAAGCATATGGAATAAGTTCACAGATATGTGAATCGCTCGAAGACTTCTTAAGTAATAGAATCCAGTATCAGGGACAATGGTATCATCAGGAATGCTCCAGGTACATGTGATAAGATCACTGTTGTTCTCTATATACAGATAAATGATTTAGAGGACAGGATAGGCAGCAATCTGGGGTTGTTTGCTGATGATGCTGTGGTGCATAGTACTGTACTAATTAAAAGTTATCAACTGAAAACTTCACTATTATACGAGATAGGAAATTTAGAATGAGCTGAGCGGAATAATCTGAAGCAGTGACACCACTCACCGGAAAGCACTCATTCCATTATCTGTGAGAAGATATTTTGATTCACTGGAAAATAATTCAATTAAAATATATACACACTTAAAATTTGGAACCAGGCACACTATTATTTTTTGTGTCATAATATCTGTTTACTTCTGAAGTTCCCCTGTGTATTATCATAGACATTATTTTTGTGGACTGAATGGCATCCTTTATTAATATGTAAAGTAATTAATTAAAAACTTAATAAAATTAACATAAGGCATTATACATTTAAATATGACTGTCAAACTTTTAGCTGGCGTGTTCCTAACATGGATGAATAAAGTGGTTGCATGAATTTTTCTAAAGGAATAATCCACAACATATTTCATAAACCCAATTTCGTTCTGAGTATACAGCCCATCCAAAGTAGTAAAACTTAACCTAGTCATTTTCAAATAATTACAAGATTCCGAATGCAGCAAAAATCTTTACACCACCCTTTATAAGACCAATCCTACCCAAAGTAGTCAGTCAGTGGCAATCTCTCACATGATTAACCTATCTGCATTCATATTATCAAACGTCAGTCCACCTAACATCTTCATTAACATCTTTCTTTTCATTTTCTACAGTCTTTGCAGTGACATGCATTACCTTTAACTTTTTGGAAACATTCAGTAGGCAGCATATGGGTTGTGTAATTGTGTCAACATTATGAAAGACAGTGTACATGGGTTACATTCCTGGAAACTGGATGTATCAAACTGTAAGCACCAGGAATACAGTGGTTAAGTTAATATGTCACTCTTCATCTGATGAAATGCTCTGTGTTTACATCAACACTGTCACACTACCGTTTCGGATTGTGGGTTATTTTTACCGGTAATAAACATTTATCAGAGATCTGAGAGTGGTCATCAATTTGACTTCAAGGAATAGATACTCAAAATCAATTATAGTATTTATTTTGGCATACATTACAGGACAACTTTCCACAGAACTGGTGTTCACTAATAGTGCGATCTTCCGTCAATGAGAGAGCAAATGCACAATACAAAGTTGCAGCTAAGCAATGTCCACGGATGGTTGTCACAGCAACTGGAAACTGTGTCACAAACAAAACTTAGTTTCTGTGTCATTATCAAAAAATAGGAAATGAAAGTCTCTAGTCATTTGTGAGTAGATGGCTTCAAGCAATTCTTTTTGTGCTACACAGTTCTGTTTCTTTTCTTTCTAATCAGATTTTTTCAAGATTCTAAATAATACATGATCACAATAATATCTTTGTAGTATTTGCTTTCAATTCAGCACATTAAGGTCATAAATCCATTTTTCTTTGTGGTAGCATACACACAGTGAGCAATATGTGGAAATGTAACATAAGAATGATAAGGACAGGACATGTACAACTGACTTTTGCCTTTGTTGATCTATATTGTTAACTGTTCACAAACTGTGCTCTGAGTTGTTGCTTCAGATCATGATACGTGTTTGTATTACATCTGAACATTCTATCATATAATTATCATTAATTATTTTGATAAAAACTTTAATTTTTTTATCACTTACCTGCAGCAGTAAAGGTTCACTATTCACTGTCAACATTTTTAGTTGTTGGTATTAATGTATGGGGACTATAAACAGAAAGCAGGAATGATGTGACAGCTAGCTTATATTCATCTTACATTTAAAATAACATTTTAATTGTTATGTCTACCACAGTTTCGAAACTCGTAGAGGTGACAAAAAGAATGAAATCTTCACCTCTCAAGAAAATGATCAGTGTTACCCCCACCAACCAGTAGTCACTTTCCTGGCACCTGGCAGGGCCGATGGGTGAACACTGTCACACTGCCGGTACGAGAATGGTTGGCCTCAGTGGCATCTAGTACTTCGTAATAAAGGGTGTAAAACAGGATCACACTAGTCCAGCCCATCAACACAGAAACGCTGTTATTACTAGACCAAATGGTTAGTGGTTTTTGTTTTACTTAAATGTTTGACAGTTGGATACAATACACAACTTATTTCTCATATAGACATAAAATCATGTTAATGCTGAGAAACAAATATGCTTTCAGTTTTTGTCTTATCCTTGTCTGGGGATGCAATTTTCAGCTCCTTAGTGATTCACTGAACATCCCTCAGAAAAGTCTAACACATTCGAACTGTGGCATCTCAACTCTTGTTTGTATTATCTCCATTCACTAATACTACTTTGACATGCGTGTAGAAATGCAAGTGTCAGTTGTGAAAAGCTTAAAATGCTGTAGGAGGGACAAATAAAATTGCAGATCAGTTACTAAATCCATTTACAACTCCACATCATGTCATACAAAAATGTGCACATCAGGAGCAATGTTTTCACTGGCTGTGATTCTTGTGAATTGCTCTTTTCCTTCCTTGTTTTATGGTGTAGACATATAGTTGTAAACATATAGTACGTTGACAGTACTGTCTCTCCTTTCCTGTTATGCTGTGTGACACTTTACAGTTCAGCATATCAAAAGGCAAGGGATCTTGCAACTTATGCCACTGAATATGTGAGACTATATGTCTGCTGCAGGCAGGAGCAGGAAAATACTATGATGGTGAAGAGAAGTGGTGAGATTAGTTTGAAGATACAGAAATAAACATATCAGTCTTATCATGCGGAGATGATAGTTTTTTGTGTGTGTGTGTGTGTGTGTGTGTGTGTGTGTGTGTGTGTGTGTGTGTGTGTGTGGGTGCGCGCGCGCGTTCGCCGTCACATATCTCTTTTGTGTATCCGGAGGTGGACTCTCTCAAAAAATTTAATTTAGTATTACATAAACGTCAATCAAAAATAAATATAAAATTAGACTTTATTACAAATCATATAACACTGTTCCCTGATTACATTAACATTGCATTGGATTTCTCAAATTTAAAGAACTTTTCTATGAATTATATAACATAGAATGCATTATTAATCATGTACAAACAAAACCAGAAGGACATAACTTGAACAAATCAGACTATATTCCAAATTTTTCTGCCTTAAAAATTAAGTAAGACGACAATATGATTATTACACAAAATTTTCTTCTTCTTACTTTCAAATAACGTGTTATTATCTCTTAGGAATCTTTATTACTTCCAAGCAAGTTAAAAGATTTCAGTGCTAGTTCTATTTCACACATTTCTGTACTACAGAAAAATTCATCAGATCATTAAGTGGGTCACATTTTCTTCTTATATTATGGTTGTGGTACATTTGATTGTGAGAAAGTTATGACTGAAGAGAGAGAATGTTTGGTTGTGGTCAATGTCCCCACTTTCTTAAAAAGGCTAAGACAGGAGATTTCTCGGGTGATGAGACACATGTTGTTGTTGTTGTTGTGGTCATCAGTCCTGAGACTGGTTTGATGCAGCTCTCCATGCCACTCTATCCTGTGCAAGCTTTTTCATCTCCCAGTACCTACTGCAACCTACATCCTTCTGAATCTGCTTAGTGTATTCATCTCTTGGTCTCCCTCTACGATTTTTACCCTCCACGCTGCCCTCCAATACTAAATTGGTGATCCCTTGATGCCTCAGAACATGTCCTACCAACCGATCCCTTCTTCTGGTCAAGTTGTGCCACAAACTTCTCTTCTCCCCAATCCTATTCAATACTTCCTCATTAGTTATGTGATCTACCCATCTAATCTTCAGCATTCTTCTGTAGCACCACATTTCGAAAGCTTCTATTCTCTTCTTGTCCAAACTATTTATCGTCCATGTTTCACATGTAACTCTTTAATAATCTCATTTTGGGTGTAGACATTTTTCATTGCCCATTAACCGCCTTAGAAAACATTTACAAATCCACAAGTAAATGAAAATATTTCATTCATATTAGGAATTATTCTGATGGCAAGTGTTTCAGAGCACATACTTTTAATTTTCTAAATTAGGAGCATGTGCAACTCCCAATTTTGCTACAATCAACACAACACATCACTATTAACCACCTATACTATACAGCTTGATAATGGCATCCCCTTGGGGATAATATTCTGGAGGAGAAATGCTTTCCCTTTTGGATATCCCAGTTGGTGAATACTGAGGAGGAGGTCACCAGAAAAACATTTCAATTTTGTAATGGAGGGAAGTTCGAGGGGAGGGGGCAGGGGTAACATTATAAAGGGAGAACAATTTTTGACAACAGCATGCAGAGCCAAATGGATGCAGACTGCTGCAGTTATACGAAAACAAAAAGATCTGTACAGAAAAGACAAACAAGAAGAGGTGCACCAAATAAGTCTTGGCCTTCAAAGTAACCACTGTTAGCTACAACACACTTCTGACATCAGTTGTAAAGCTGTTGGAAACTGTCAACAAATTTTCTTGTGCAATCGCTCAAAGCACTGTGGTCACACACCGTTGCATATCTGTGGCATAGCAGGTGATGAGGCCTGGTGCTACCAATAAGATCCTGAGACCGAGTGACAGTCCGTGGCACAATGTTTGTTGTCTTCCCCACCTCCCAAAAAGAGTCTTCTGTCAAAATCCAAGATTAAAGGATGTTGATTGCTTTTTTCAAAAGCAAAGTCTTGATCTATCATGAATTTCTATCTGAGGGAGGTGAGGGAAATGTCTGTCGATCAGTCTCTGGATCGTACTGGTAGCACCCGGTCTCACCTCCTGTAATGATGCGATAAATCCAACAACGCATGACCACGTTACTTAAAACTATTCCACAAGAAGTGTTTATGAACAGTTTTCAATAGCTTTACAATTAGTGTCACAAATGTGTTGTAGCTAATGGTGATTACTTTGTAACTCTCATTTTCTTTATTTTCTGAGACCATTCATCGAACTTTTTGGATGTACCTTGTATATTTCGGAGTATAATAGCACACTGTAATGCATAATGGTGATAGGTTTTCATTATCATGTTCTTGTGTTTAAAAAGATGGTTTATGTCACCTTACCTTATGTAAACTGCCTTTCAAAAGAGCTGCCCTGTCTTTCATTTTCTTGTACTTCTCAACAAATCCTTCAATCTGCCACTAGAACAAAACAAGAAAGAAAATTGTTGTGAACAAAACCACAGGAATTTGCCCAAGTATTCTATCTATAGTAAAATTAACTTGAGGAAGCCGCTTGGTCCAAAACTACTTGTAACCACCTGTCAAAAGCCCAAATAGCCATCTTTCACAGTGAGGACATGCATGGAGAGTGTCAGTGAGGTTCCAGAAGGTACCAACAGGGATGTGGACCCACTCCAGATCCACTATCATGGCCAAGTGTGCTATGTTTCACAGCCGAGGGCCAAAGATTCGTGGCAAAAACAGTATCAAAGTAGTCACCGCATATTCTCAACCGGGTTTTGAATTCAGCCTTAGGGTAGAGGAGGGGGCAGGGAGCGGGTAGGGGGAGGCAGGGGAGCATGAGCACAGTGAACTCCCTCTGGTGCTCGTGGTACCACACACTTACACTACGAAGTGTGTGACATACTCCATTGTTCTGCTGGTAGACGCTATCTTGCCAAGGGAAAATAAATTGCACGTATGAGCGGATGTGGTCCCCAAGGATTGATGCTTACTTGTGTTGAACCACTGTGCTTTCCAGAATGATGAAATCACCCAGGGGAGACCACAAAAATATTCGCAACACCTTAAACCCCCTCCACCGGCCTGAACCCTTCAACAATTGTTGCAGTGCCATACATGCCAAAAGCCGTCTGTCTGATGGAGCATAAAACATGATTCATTTGAAAAGGCCATCTTCTGCCACTCAGTGGCATGCAAATTCATGCCTTTCTCGATGATGGACAGCAGCCAGAATACGTGCATGAACCAAACCATTGTTGCAGAGGCCCATATGCATCAACATTTGTTGAACGGTCATTGAGGAGACACGGTTGGTAGCCCCTTGGTTCATCTGGCCGGTCAGTTGCTCAACAGTTGCATATTCATTCACCCACACATATCTTTGCACCACAGTTGCCTGCGTGCCGGTTTTGGATGGCACTAATTCGCTATGCACAGTATACTTTCACCACGCTGGCATGTAAACAGTTTACAATCTTAGCCTTTTTGGAAATGCTTCTACACTTGGCCCAAAAACCAATGATGTCCGATAAATAGCTCTGTTTCAGCATTATGACAACATCTGCACTCTTTTCTGCATCACCCCTTGACCCACTTTATATATACTCCAATGCTAATGCTGGCATCTGCCGTCTGTGAGTGGTTACTGCATGTTGATACAAAACATAGGCAGTGCTCACATTAATGTGACTGAACTGTGTATAAAATTACAAAGAGACAGATGGGGTGGGCAGTACTTACCTTTAGAAGGTGGAATTTCAAGTACTGCTGATGGACACTTGTAAGTGTATGGGGCGAAAAAAAAAAAAAATTCGAATTCATTAGTTTCCTGATGTCTGAGGGACCTCTTCCAATCATCCCCAAGCTATCAATCTTTCCTCCTTGGGGAACATCAAAGTTATGAGATATCTCCCTTCCTCATTCCCCCTCATTTTGTGTGTGACAATCAGCAGCACTGGCAATTTCACCTCCTAAATATAAGTAGTGGTCGGCCATAGTGTATCACTGGAATTATATATTTTTCTGCTAGCAAAAATTACACCCCATACAGAATTGCAGTCAAATAACATTAGATATAATTTTTATTTACCAAGCAGCTGTAGATACAGGCATACACAGTGAAGTATAACAGCGCCATTTTTCGGGTTCTTTCCAATGAAGAAAGTACAGAAGCAGGAAAAGTAACTGAAATTAAATGGAAAGAATGAAAGGAAAAACAAGTGCTCTTACTGAGTTGTTCACCTCCTCCTTGCTCCAGGAACTCTTGAGAACTTTTTCTATTTAATCTCAGTATGCATTGTTTCATCCAACCTGTCTTCTCTTTTCAAATAAGGAAAATCCAGGATGGAATATAACAATATTATGGAAATAAGTCACCACTCGCCGTATGGTAGAGATGCTGAGTCACAGATAGGCACAACAGAAAGACTGTCACAAATAAGAAGCTTCCAGCCAGTAAGGCCTTACTGGCCAAACCTTCTTGTTTGTGACAGGCTTTTAGTTGTGCCTATCTATGACTTAGCATCTCTGCTTTATAGTGAGTGGTAACTTTCCTTTTCATAATATTGCTACTTTCTTCTCTTTTGGCAGATTAATATAACTCCAGTTTCAAAAAAAACTTATGTTTTCCTTGACTAGGTTTTCCTCGTCTGTGTTAATGTCTTTCTTGATGCTTGGTAATCAGTTTCTATCAATATTTGATATAACACTTATATGTTTGCCAACATAGGAGATTTCAAAATACAGGGTGTACATAAAGTCTAGGAACAGTTTCAATTATTTACTGCACAGAAACCAAACACTGTACAGATATCACACATATGTCATTTCGAAGATAAACACTGAAAGTTTTTTTTCCCCCTATGTTTAGAACCAAGTACGGTAAGAAGCTAACAACAAGAAAGGCCATGTACCACCGGCACAACAAATTCCTTATGACAGGTAGCTTGTGCCTGACGAAGAGAAGCGGACATCCTAGTGTGAGTGCAGTGAATGTGGAGCACTTACAAGAGATATTCATAAGGAGTCCTAGGAAATCGGCGCATCGTGCATCCTTCGAACTGGAAATGACTCCAATGACAGTGTGGAAAGTCCTGCTACAGAAGCTGTCTATGAAACCATTAAAATTGGAGCTAGCGCAGAACGTCAATGGCAACAACAAAGACAAGCATTCTGAGATTTATTCACAGTTGTAACAAGTGAATGGGGTGGGTATGGCATTGTTGAACACTTCATTTTTAGCAACCAAGTAACTTTTCACAGTACTGTGAAAGTGAACAGGCACAACTGTCGAATCTACGGTATGAAGCATCCACACAAATGCACTGAATTTGAGCGTATTCCCCAAACATAGGTGCCAATGCTAAGGAAAAGGTAATGTGGGTTAGAGGGCAGAAGGAAGAAGTAGTAAACCAGTTCAATCAGAAACTCGGATATATTAAGTGGGACTGTATATATAACTGTCAAGTGGGAATAAATAAAACTGAAACTGCTTTTAAGAGCTTCATTAAAAATTATTTAGATTTGTGGTATTCTTGTTCTCCTCCTATAAAAATCAATCTTAAAAGCCAACCTATAAAGAAAAACATTAAGTGGTACACAGATAAACTTACCAATATGAGGGAAAATATGTTATCATTGTACCACATGTATAAAAATTCTCATAAAGATGGAACGGAGCAGAAAGATGATTTGTACAAAGCATATCTTGAATGTAAGAGAACCTACAGAACTAAGCTTAGAATGGCAAAAAGAACAGCATACAAAAGATACATTGAAGGGGCTCCTAATAAGTGCAAAGCTGCATGGAATGCTGTTGCACAAGAGCATTGCAGGAATGATGAGCATCGCATAGCTCTTGACCCGGATAAAGTTAATCATTTTTTCATGGACTCTGTAAGTTATATTAGGAACAAAATTGAAACAACCACCAATGCAAGTGATCTACTTAAGCAACAACAACCTGCAAACAATACATTTACATGGAGGACAATCGCACCCACTTGGATTACAAAGGTAGTGGCAAAGTTCTCAAACTCCCAAGAGCATGGACTGCTCTTGGTTGTCCAATTACATAATTAAAAAAAACAGTGCATATAATTAGTGAACCATTGGCCTTTCTGTTTAATAGGTGTCAAAAGTTTGGAGTCCATCCCACAACTCTAAAAATATCAAAAGTTATCCCAGTGTATAAAAAAGGGGACAAACATGATCTCAAAAATTACCAACTAGTTTCAATAGTTCCCATTTTCTTGAAAATACTTGAATCTCTTATTTATAACCAACTGAACCACTACTTTGAGTCGCATAACTTACTCTCTAATAGTCAATTTGGCTTCCGCAAGGGAAAAAATACCACCACTGCTGTTCTTTCAATTGTGAATGAAGTAATAACAACCTTTGAGAATAAAAATAAAGCCTCACTTCTTTTATGTGATTTAAGTAAGGCATTAGACTGGATTTCTCATGATATCTTAATTGCTAAACTCAAATTCTATGGCATACAAGATTCTGCATTGGCAGTAATTGAATCATACCTAAAAATTGGAAGCAGTTTGCCTATGTCAGAAACAGAGACTCACAGTTGCTAGAAGTTAAGACAGGAGTCCTACAAGGTTCTGTCCTTAGGCCCTTCTTTTTTATAACTGCAGTCAATGATTTACCTCATTGTATCCCCACTTTTGTTATTTGGTTATGCTGATGCCACAACTTTGTTTGCTCAGCACGACAACATATCAGTTCTGCAAGATGACATGGAAGCAGCACTAAATTGGTTCTCACCCAATACACTGCTTTGCAATCCTTATAAAAACCAACAGATTACACTGGGATTGTCAAAAGGGGTATAGGTGAAAGCAGTTAAAATTCTAGGAATTCATGTAGACTTTAAGTTAATGTGGGAAACACACATCAACCACACCTGCGCAAAATTGTCTCGAGTTACGTATTTAATGTGGAAACTGAGGAGCCTGGTGACAAGAGAATATTTATGAGTTATTTATTTTGGACTCTTTCAGTCACAGATAGAGTATGGACTGCTGATATGGGGACTCTCTTCACATCACTGAACTTCTAAAAATTCAGAAGAAAGTGATAAGGCCAATGAGCAATTCTGGTAGATCAGAGCACTGCCGACCACTGTTCATTCAGCTGAAAATATTAACCGTTATTAATTTTTACATATACACCTCAGAATTGTAAGCAAAAAAAACAATATAGCAGTTTTTGAAATGGGGGAAAACATGCACCACCATAATACCAGAGGCAAAACAAAATTAGACATACCTAGGCACAGGCTGACAAGAACAGCGAATTCCCATCTAATCAATAGTCTAAGAATATTTAATAAACTTCCATTTTCTTCTCGGTCGGATCACATAAGTAGCTTCAAGATCAAGCTGCTAAATTGGTTACTAATCAATCCTTTTTACAATGTAACAGAATTTACGAATATAAAATCAATCAACATTAATTTTCAAGGATTTCATTATGTGGTGTCACTGAAAGTATTTATCTTATGTTATGGTGTATGTTATCATCTATGGGCGCTATTTGCAAAGCTCATTTAGCTTTAAGGTACTATTCACGGAAAATGTTATATGATATCCATTTAAATTGCCTATTCCACCTCAGGTGGTCAATGGTGAACAAAGAATCTGAAACTGTACTGCAAAGGTAAATGTTTTTTGTGTCTTGTCACGTCAAAAATTGTATGGGCCATTCTTCTTCACCAAGAGCACTGTCACTGGAAATTCCTACTTGTACATGTTGCAGCAATGGCTGATGCCTCAAATGAGATTGGACTCTCTGTTCATCTTTCAGCAGGATGGGGCTCCACCCCATTTTCATCGTGAAGTTCCTGGGTACCTGAAAACGGAGCAGTCACATCGATATCTCGGCCATGCTACAGAAGGGGAAATCTGTTTCATGAAATGGCCCTCCCGATCACCAGATCTCACTCTGTGTGACTCTTTTGCGTATGTACTACCTCTACCATATGATGTGGCAGAGCTCCGGGAGTGAATACGGGAAGTGACTGCCACAGTCGACGATGCCATGCTGGGATGGGTAAGGCAAGAATTTGATTACCGTATTGTCATCTACCTGATCACTCATGGTTCGCATATCAAATGTTTATAGAAAAAAATAAACTTTCAAAAAGTTTCTCTTCGAAATGCAGTATGTATGGCATCTGTACAATGTTTAAATAAATAATTGAAAGTTTCCTTGATTTTATGTACACGCTGTACTTGAACATACACTGTATGGCAGCACATTCAAGATAAGAGAATCAGGTGTAAACAATGGTTTACAACTGCGAAGAACACAATCTCAAAGAAATAAGTATTATGTCGTGGAAATAATGTCTGTCTGTCTAACAAACAGTATGCAGAGACAGGAAAAATCCATTTTATTTTATGGTCAATTTCAGAGTTATTTTTGCCTATTTGTTGCTGTTTTCTGCCAACTCTAGTATTACTTTCTGCCAATTTTGATGGTATTTTTCAGGAGTTTGGTATCACTTTCCAATAGCTTATTTTTGAAGTATCAAACGGCTTATATCACTGTTCCAGCACTATGAAAACGAAAATATACCTCTTAACTACATTACATATGGCATCACAGAAGAAAAAGGAAATCATTTATATGAAACCCATTAAATGTAATCAATTAAAGAAACCATACACTGTCAAAAGGTTTTCAAATTAAAGTACTATTATAGCTTCAATGGTTTCTTTGAAACCTTTTACCACCAATTGATCAGTACTTCACAACAATGCAAAAATAGCAGTGTAAAGTGTAAATTTTTAACATGGGCAAGGAGAAGGCCACAAATGCAGTTAACCAATTCAGCTCATATTTGGCAGCCTGCTTCTATACAACATAAAATGAAGATCAGTTTTGAGAACACCATCCCTACAGTTCATGATGTGAATTTGATTCAAAACTGACCAGATCGATATACAATTGAAAATGGAACACTTTTAATCATCATAGGTGGTGTCCAGAAGCAAACTTTTTTCCTAGGGATTTGCAAAAGAAACTACTACAACTGCCACTTATGTACTCGTAAAGTAAATGCTATTCAATGAAAGTACTGCTGATGCAACAATCAAGGCATCTGGCTGGGGAGCAGAGAACCTGTGTTCAATTCTGAAATGCAGTCTGCTGGATTTTTTGTCATCTTTCTTTTCCTTATTGAAATTAGTAACAAAAGGAGGGTTAATATGGCAGTTATTAAGGAATAATAACAAGGAGGTAAATAAATTTCTCAAACAACTTGGATTGGTGAAAAATTAAAATTCAAGGCCTCATATGAAAACAAATGTCGCGAGGGACCACAGACAGCTTAATATGCTATGCTAGTTTACAATGAGCCGTGGTACAGAACTTTATTTGGAGGTTTCAAAACTGCAATGTACATCTGGAAATCCAGCAGGAATTTCACAACTATCCACATTCCACAACAATTCATAGCATAATTCATGATCAATTTTCAGCACCAATTTTTTAGGTGATGTTGCATGCGTGGTATGCATTAGAATTACACTGGAGATCCAAAGAAACTGGTACACCTGCCTAATATCATGTAGGGGCCCACAAGCACGCAGAAGTGCTGCAACATGGCATGGCATGGACTTGACTGATGTCTGAAATAGTGCTAGAGGGAACTGACACCATGAATCCTGCAGGGCTGTCCATAAATCAGTAAGAACACAAGGGTGTGGAGACATCATCTGAACAGCACATTGCAAGGCATCCCAGATACACTCAGTAATGTTCATGTCTGGTGAGTTTGGTGACCAGTGAAGTGTTTAAACTCAGAAGAGTGTTTCTGGAGCCACTCTGTAGAATTTCTGGATGTGTGGGGTGTCACATTGTCCTGCTGGAATTGGCCAAGTTCTTCAGAATGCACAATGGCCATGAATGGATACAGGTAATCTAGAAAGGATGGTTACATAAGAGTTACCTATCAGAGTCGTATATAGACATATGATGGGTCCTGTATCAGTCCAACTGCACACATCCCACACCATTACAGAGCCCCCACCAGCTTGAACAAGTCCACTGCTGACAAGCAGTGTCCATGGACTCATGAGGCCAGCTCCATACCCATACACATCTATACACTTGATACAATTTGAAATGAGACTCATCCGACCAGGCAACATGTTTCCAGTCATCAACAGTCCAATGTCGGTGTTGACGGATCCAGACGAGGCATAAAGCTTTGTGTCATGCAGTCATCAAGGGTACACGAGTGGGCCTCAGCTCCAAAAGTCTATATTGATGATGTATCGTTGAATGATTTGCATGCTGATACTTGTTGATAGCCCAGTACTGAAATGTACGGCAATCTGAGGAAAGGTTGCACTTCTGTCACATTGAACAATTCTCTTCAGTCGTCATTGGTCATTTTCTTGCAGAATCTTTTTCCAGCCACAGCGATGTCAGAGATCTGATGTTTTACCAGACTCCTGATATTCAAGGTACACTTGTGGAATGGTCAAATGGAAAAACCTCGCTTCATCACTACCTCAGAGATACTGTGTCCCATCGCTCATGCACCGACTATAGCAACATGTTCCAACTCATTTAAATCTTGATAATCTGCCATTGCAGCAGCAGTAACCTAGCTAACAACTGTGGCAGACACTTGTTATCTTATACAGGCATTGATGACCGCAGTGCCATATTCTGTCTGTTTACATCTATCTGTATTTTAATACACATTCCTATACCAGTTTCCTTGGCACTTCAGTGTAATTCCCAAAAACGAAATATTTTTAAATGTAACCCAAGTCAGTTTTCTGCCAAATCTTCAGAATGAATGATGTGGTGGTGTGAAAGCTGCTTTCATTATATGTTCTTCGTGTCACAAGCATATTTGCTTCAAATGTTTATATGACAAGTACCACCCATGTAGATGTTCAAAGGTAAGTGAAGGCATGTAACAGTGAGTGAAAGAGCCTTTGTAGGGCAACCAGGATTAAAATTATAATTCTTTCTAATCCAAGTCATTAAAGAAATTTATTTCCCTACCTTGTTATTATTTTTCACTGATTACCTTTTCACTTTCCTATTCCTACTAGA
Source organism: Schistocerca piceifrons (assembly GCF_021461385.2). NCBI lineage: Eukaryota > Metazoa > Arthropoda > Insecta > Orthoptera > Acrididae > Schistocerca > Schistocerca piceifrons. The sequence goes on from NC_060149.1 coordinate 951,819,167, forward strand.
TTCAATACAGCAAAAATACTAATGAAAAAACTGCAGAATGCATTTGGAAATTAAACATATGTTCTCTTCTCCTCAGCCACATGCCTTGATCACTACGTCAGTGGCAGTTCTTTTGAACAGTGTTTACCATAGGCATACTCAGTGTCTTTCTTCGATTCTACGAAATGGGAATATGCTGAGCAGCACCCCCCCCCCCCCACATGATGAAAACACCCAATTTTCAATTACCTATTGATTTCGTCAAATTTGAATCAATCAATTACGAGTGGTTTCCTCAAATATAAGGATGGGGGAGCTTTTTGAGCCAAAATATCTCAGTCCTCTGTTTTAGGTTTATACAAGCACCCTGCCAAATATGACTCAAATTGGTTGGCCATTCCAAGACCTTCCCCTTGTGAGGACCAAATGTCTTCAGCACAACACCAGACATCTGACAATGTCCACATATCCTGCTTGCATGGGAAGTTGCTTCCCATCAAATTATAAAGGTATTGCTACCCCTTCAGAATATTTCAAAACTGAGACCTGCCATCCTATGCACACATAAACTATTTGCTGTGTCAGCATTAACATAATTCATCATCATCACACTAGAAATAAGAGCCCAGGACTGTGAATAAGACTAAATATACAGATCTGTCACCATAAGAGTTGTTAGCCTAATATGAAGGTGCAACATAGTGCCTTTCTCGGTTTTCTTCACCTCGCCATGAAGCATTCGTTCCATTCATATTTAACAAAAGCTGGCTGGTTTTAGCATCAAAAATTTGTATTTCTCATAATAATGAAGCAGTCTTCAATTGTAACTTGGAATATAGGTACTGTTTCATCCACTGACATCAGAGTTCTCAATATTTTTGCGTAACAAACTGTACCAACAATGAGACAGTTTGGTGAGATCTGTAAAGTGGAGCATCAGTTAAATAGAATTTTTTTGCAGGACACAAACACAACATGAAATATAGCACATAGCACTTTAGCTAGCACGTAAATCAAATTTGCGCCCAATTGGTCAGGTTCTCGCCACCGTACACAGCAGCGAACAGAGGGTGTCATGCTAACTGAAAGTACGAAGATTGCCTGGAAAATAATGTACCACATATTTTCTCAATCAGCAAAAACTGTATGAATGTGACAGTTAAGATATACATTATTTGAAGTTTCCAAATTGCACACACAAATATCCCATTTATTCTGACAGGTATCATACCTATAGCAATGTTTTGAAATGGTGTCTCTATATGATGTAAGCTACAAGCAGCGTGTCGTCATTGAACTTCTCACAGCAAAGAATAGAACCTTTGAGAATATTCCCAATTGTTTGCATCCTGTTTATGGAGCATCTGCAATAGACAGAAGTTCTGTTAGTCACTGGGCAAAGAGAGTGAGGCCATTACGAGACATTGGTTCGGCAGAGCTCCAAGATTTGCTTCATTCAGGGAGCCCATTCGTGGCTTTCAAACTTGACCAGGCACAGCTTGCTGATGTGCTCATTCACAAAGACCAATGCAGAACAACTTGGCACTTGTCAATGAAGCTGTCACTCAGGAAGGAAACTAAATCTTCTCACTCTTTGATGTGATGCCAAGACACAGTACCAATATTTCTGAAGCAGATTGAACACATTAACCAAACCCAAAAGGGGCTTCCAATGATTTTGTCACCATAATAACCCAGGTGAGTGACTGATTCTATATGATAACGCTCGGCCTCACGCAAGTTTGAGGACTTCAGAACCATCATTAAACAGGGTTGGACAGTATCATCTCATCCATCCTACAGCCCTGACCTAGCGCACCTCCAACTTCCATTTGCTCGTCCCATTAAAGCATCACATTTGTAGATGACATTTTGAGGATGACAAAGATGTGATTCTTACAGTGGAGAAATGGCTTCAATACCAGAACAAGGAGTGGCACTGACAGGGTACACACACCCTTGTGTCTCGATGGAGGAAGGCCATAGAAAAGGGCAGCAATTGTGTGGAAGTATAGGGAATGTAGAATAAACAACATTCTTTCTGTTGTATATTTATCGTTGTGTTCAATAAATAATTACTGAAGGCAAACAAATGTAGTGCCTCACTTTTTGGGTAACCCTCACATTTATTTTAATAGTTATTCCATATTATTTTTACTACTTTGTGAATGAAGCTTGTGGTCAAAGCACGAATTGTTGGTAGTGAAATTTAGCAGTGAAAAAGAGAGGGATGGCTGTACTGAGCTGAGAAGACACATTACATTTCAATGATCTGTCACCCTGATGCTACTCATAAACATTTACCTCAAGTCAGTTACCTTCCTGTAGTTTCTCCATGTTAACAAACCTGCTATGCACTGCCACCATGTCTTGTCATGTGACTTTGTTTCCATTTGCAGAGGATTGAGGGCTGTAAGACAGCTCTCTAGTCTTCAAGCCACAAAATAACATAACTGCCTCTTAAACAACTCTTTTGTATTTTGTTACTCTTATGTGACATTCATATACATTGAGTAAACAGATCTCATTAACGAGAACAACATTTTCAAATTAAATCTCATAACAACACAGAAGAGAGTGACATTGCTCCTTAGCCTTGTTAAGCTTATTCTGGGTGTTGATATTGCAGACAGTGCCTCTTCCTCTCTGCCTTACAAAACACTGCCAAGCCACAACCCCAATAAGTAAATAACCCCTTCGTAGCAGGAGAAGATGTTCCATATCTGTCACACTTTGATGATGTCCTAAGCCGACAATTCTTTCGTCATTTCTGCAAATATTACACAGTGGGGAGTACTTTATATATTAACTAGCTAAAAAATATTTTTAAATGAACATCTTTATCTCATCATGAGGAAGAGATTTGACATGTTTTTATGGACAAATAACATGTCTTGCTGGGCTGGGATCTATGTTATGTTAAAAGATACCAGATGCCATGTTAATTTACATGTTCACAAAACTTAAGTGTCACATTCAGTGTTTTTCATATTTATACTTTTGTAATTTGAAAATATATTAAAACTTCCTGGCAGATTAAAACTGTGTGCCCGACCGAGACTCGAACTCGGGACCTTTGCCTTTCGTGGGCAAGTGCTCCTCCATCTGAGCTACCGAAGCACGACTCACGCCCGGTACTCACAGCTTTACTTCTGCCAGTATCTCGTCTCCTACCTTCCAAACTTTACAGAAGCTCTCATGCGAACCTTGCTGAACTAGCACTCCTGAAAGAAAGGATATTGCAGAGACATGGCTTTGCCACAGCCTGGGGGAGGTTTCCAGAATGAGATATTCACTCTGCAGTGGAGTGTGCACTGATATGAAACTTCCTGGCAGATCAAAACTGTGTGCCCGACTGAGACTCGAATTCGGGACCTTTGCCTTTCGCAGGCAAGTGCTCTACCATCTGAGCTACCGAAGCACGAGATACTGGCAGAAGTAAAGCTATGAGTACTGGGCGTGAGTCATGCTTCGGTAGCTCAGATGGTAGAGCACTTGCCCGCGAAAGGCAAAGGTCCCGAGTTCGAGTCTCGGTCGGACACACAGTTTTAATCTGTCAGGAAGTTTCATATCAGCGCACACTCCGCTGCAGAGTGAATATCTCATTCTGAAAATATATAGTTTAAATGATGCACCATATTAAAGTCTCGCAAACACCCATTTTTACACAATAGTTGTGTAAAAGGCTCAGGAAATGTCACATCCGTGGCTAAAACTGTTATTGGAAAGTAGTTTCTTTGCAAGGTGCTACTCCAGTCTCCGTAAGCAAGAAATTACTATTACTTCATTTTACAAATGGGCTCCCATTCAGTCTGTCGCCTTGCTGCTGATACAACAATGGGCCAGTTCATGATGGACTAGGATAAATCATCACTGTAAAGACCTACCTACCAACCAAATAATGCCACAGGATCACTTGACTTCAGACACTGACTGCTATCAGAGCTGAAGAACATCTCTCTCTTATGTTCCAAACCGCCACCTATAGCAAACACTAAATGGCTCAGTTTCTTTACCTTGGCTCCTTTACCTTCTGCTCCAAGATGGTTCTGGAACTACCTTCTGTTGTCCTCCTGACAATTCTCACAATGTAATCCCTATGAGCAATTAAACTGATACAGTTTCCTTTTCCCAACATGACTACGTATATTGATTACAAGTCCACATCGCTAACCAATCCTGACGACACCCCCAAGTGGGTGTAAGAACTGGCATCTGAAGTGAGATGCCAAATTTGACCAACTTTCAGCTTTGAGGTGCCCCATACAAATTACTAAGCCGTGAACAGATGTAAGAATCCATCATGCAGGACAGTCCGGCTCCATGCTGCGGTGCAACAGACAAGTGCTTAGCACAGTCAGCCCAAGCTGCCCACCACAGTCTACCCAGGCCTAATGCCACGCTGACATCACTGCCATTAGGCAAGGAAATTCAACCTCGTCTGCCTCCTCTATCATGGTCGCACGAGGCCACATCATGATTATGATGTCCCGATGCCACCTCGACACCGGGCATCGCCACTGCATTGCTGCCCAATCAATTGTCAATGAACAATTTAATTGTAACAATCAAAATAATCAATTCCTGACAATATACTGTAATTGTATAGCTAAAAAATCCATTCACCAAGCAACGGTTGGTGTCTTCCTTTATCATCCCATCTGTTAAGTCTCCCCTGACCTTGCATTCTGGGTGACTTTTCAGAACCCCACCCCTTTCCCTAGACGTCTCAAGTTCCCTTCCCTTCACCCCTCTCCCTACCCGTTCAATCTTTATCCTGGAAGGAGGGGCCACTGGCTTCAAAAGCTTGCATAAGTAAAACCTTTCTCCTGCCATCACTTGGTGACTGGATTTTTTTATCTATCCAATTACTACATATTAAATGTGCAAGCTTCACTTGTAGGGGGAAATGCCTCTGGACCAATGCTGCCACTGACATCATCGAGGTCTGTGATCAAATTTTGTGTGTGTGTGTGTGTGTGTGTGTGTGTGTGTGTGTGAGTGTCTAGTTTAAAGCAATTCCCTCAACCACGTCACAGAGGCAACTAGTGATGGATCCAACATATTGCAAACACAGGTGGAGCAACTCCGTGTGAAAAATGATGATCTGCAAAGGCACCTTAGTGAGGCATTAGTAAATGTGATGCTGCGAAACAGCACTGTGCCTGGAGCTAGCCTAACTTCCCTATTTCTGTGTTCCCATAGGCGGTTCTAAACTAGATGTAAACATTGACACAGTAGTACAAAATGTAATGGATACAGGGAAACTGTCACCATCGACTGACGAAATGTTTATAGGAGTACCAGCACGAAATTGCAAGGAGTGGCCCATGCTTATGTAGATTCAAGGAAGGGCTGAGAAATACCAAGGCATTTGACATCCTTGCAGAATGCGTTGAGGATATGTACAGAGATAAATACAGTCAGCTACTATCAGGACAATCTTTCCATCAAATATCAAAATTCTGGAGAGGATTTCGAGTGATTTTCTGACCGAATAAGAGTTGTGTGTTGTCGTACATATGTACTAACAGAAAGTAATGAAAGGAATGAGATACCACTCAGGAAATCAGAAACTTGCTTACAGATTCACTCATTCGCAGGATTGACACCACAGGTACGTGACAAGGTGAAGTACACTGAGTACACTAAGTTAGGCTACACAACTCACAAAGGAGGTGCAACAATTCGTCTAATCATCCACCGGGATAAAGCCCACTTGATGTGCATTCGTTGCCAAAGTGTGCTACACTCGTTGCAAATGACAAAAAGTTACACGGCTCCTTAGTGTTTGGCACCAGCATGTGCTTGTTTTAGAAAAATCAGACACGAGAGAGAAAACTGTCCATCTCTACAGCACTGGTCAGCTAACCAAACAGGTCAACGAGGTGCTCGAAGTAAAGTGAATACGCGAAATGTGAATGGGAGCAGTTCTGCCACTGCTCCTTGCTCCCCTTCTGCAAAGCCAATCCAGTAAGAGAGATAGGAATTGCTCAAGTTTGCAAGATAAATGAACAGCAGAACTTCTACCTTCCTCATCAATACAGGCATACAAATAAATGTTTTGTTTGTTAAATATACTCACTGTCAACTGTACCCCATTCTAGCTGACTTTGCAACTTCATCTGAAGAAAAGAAACAACTTCTGTCAAACTTCTTAATGTACCACAAGATTCCTACATATGATACCAAGCCAATAGCCTGGAAACCATATTGCATATCTTATCACTTGCAGCCTGCAGTAGACAAAAATGCCTCAGATTTACTAAAAGCTAGAGTAATTAAACCTTCTTTCAGTTCCTGGTTGTCACATGCAGTGTGTACATAAAGTCCGGGAACACTTTCAATCATTATTTATTGCAAAAGAACTAAACATTGTACAGGTCTCATACATATTGCACTTTGAAGAGAGACTGTGAAAGTTTTTGTTTTTTACAAACATTTGATATGTGAACCATGAGAGACCCAGCACATGTCAGTATGGTTAATTGATACCTTGCCATACCCATCCTAGCATGGCATCGTCGACTGTGGCAGTCGCTTCCCGTATTCTCTCCCGGACTTCTGCTGTATCACGTGGTAGAGGTGGTACATACATCAGATCTTTAATGTGTTCCCACAGAAAAGACCCACATGGAGTGAGGTCTGGTGATCAGGAAGGCCATTTCATGAAACAGCTGTCCCCTTGTGCAGCACGGCCAATCCACCAATGCAGTAGCTCCGTGTTCAGGTACCCACAAACTTCAAGATGGAAATGGGGTGGAGCCCCATTCTGCTGAAACATGTCCAAGTAGGAATACCTAGTGACGGTGCTTTCAACAAAGAAGAATGGCCTGTAGAGTTTTCGACGTGACAAGGCAAAAAAAATATTTACCTTTGGGGAATCACGCTCAAATTCAATGCATATGTGTGGATGCTTTGAATCCCATATTCAACATTTATGCCTTTTCACTTTCCCATTTGTCAAACTACAACATACCTCAACTCACCATGCTTGTGACTAGCACCAACTATCGGCAAATTACCAAAATACGCTGTGGCAGTTGTAATGCTATTGTAAATATAATACTGCCATTAATATGTATATTTTAAATTTTTTGTTCCGTAATAATTTTGAAAAATTAAGTAAATACTATAACGAGAGTAAGCTTTTGTTAAGTGCAGTTTATCTGTTAAAAATAACCTCTTTGATGTAGGTGGAATAAATGTATTAAAACATATTTTGTAAGTAATTATGTAATATTTCAAGTACAACTGTAACAGGCAAAGTACTTTACTTAGAAGTGTATCACAGTATGAACCATCCTTCTTCAATCAGTGGAATATAAGTGTTAAGTGTACCTTTGTGTTTAACCATAATTTAGCAATTTCATTTACCTCAGTAGGGTCCTTACCTAAACGAATTTATTCCGAGTATTCTGATGTTTATTGAAGCTTGAATAATAGTAAATTACTGGCAATAGTATTGTTTTGGCAGTAAATTCTGAAAATCATTGTTAAATACTAAAGTTTGCACATATCGGTTTAAGAACCACCGCTTTGCGTGACCATGAGGATAAGTTTTCAATAGCATTTTTGAAAGTAAGATAACATAATTGTTTAACTGCAACAATCTTAACAGAATTTGTTCATGTTGCTTCTCCATGTCAAAGAAAGCCAGACAAATATTGGTGTTAGTTAAATGTTAACAAATAAAAGTCCTAAAGAAATGAAATCTAGTCGTGTTAAATAATAGTTTTGGTCATATGAATAATAGCTATAAATTTAATATTTTTTTGTATCCTTGTTGAAACATGTGTGTGTTTTCTTTAAATAATTACTGAAGTATAGTGGTAAATTCCATAAGTAACAGAAAGTGGGATTAATAGTACTTACTGCCAAATGACCCAAGTAAATGGAAATTAAGTGGTTGTTTTTCAGTTACATAGTAAGTGAAAGCAGTTATTTATTCAGTGTCGAAAATTGACTTCATCTTTTTGTGTGGACACTGGGCTGGCGGCCGTTTTATTAAGCGAAACAGTTTATTGTTATAACAGGCTTTGTCTGATAAAAGGTTTCCAAAAGTAATTATTCTCACTGCTTTTCCCACAAACTGTATGATTCAGAGAAAAATAGTTCGATAATTTACCATTAGGTTGAACACGGTTAAAATCAGTCTCCGAGAGTCGATGGTTTGGAGTGTGCCTGTCACTACTTACTACACAGTTCTGACATTCCGAATCGCGGATCTTCCATCTTTACAGTGGTAGAACTTTAACGTTCTGGTACTGTATTGACGAGAACGCGAAAGAACCGTTGCATGGTACACATGAAAAGAGAACTTTCATGGTTTCTCTTCAAAATGACATACGTATGATATCTGTACAATGTTTTGTTCTTGTGCAGGGTGTATACGCGGACAAGGAAAAAAAATTCCCGGATTTTTCACGGATAAAAATACACTTCCTCCATGTTAATTGATAGTATATTTTCCCTTATCAATCCTTTGAATGGTTATGGTTTTATACATGGGCATAGAATTTCCTGGCACAATAGAAAACGAAACTCAGGGAAAAAGACAAGATTTGGAAATATCTTTCATGTGCAGCAACATGCATGCTGCGTATTTTCGTATTGCAAAAGTATACATTGGAATTCCACCAAACACCATATGTTACTTCCCAAATCACTGAAATCAAGATTGCGATGCGCTTTTGTAAGCCAGTCATAGCTCATGTCACGTGATCTCGCCAGCCGATATTCAGAGCATAGGACACGTGATGTAGTCAGCCAGCAGCAACATCACTGTTAAGTAGCACGAACACACAAACAGGGAAAGTTAATAGTTTAAATTAATATATATGGTGTTGCTACAAGAAAAGCAAAGCTGTCACATAATATTGGTTAATATGCTGCAAGAGAAGTTAAGCTTTCGCATATAACGTTGATCTTTTTTGTGTGTGTTGCACTTTGAGATACATCACACAAATGTGCCAGTAAAATTTACAATAATGAGATAAATGTCTGATCTTCAGGGTTCCAAATTCTTCTAAATGACTCATCATCAAAGAGTTGATTTTTAAATGAGTCAAACGCTCTTTAATTTAATAAATTCATGGCACATTCTTGCACATAGTTCAACTTAAGTAGAAGGATATTTACTTTGAAAGTAATGCTTTTGAAACCACTAGTCGCAATATTTTCCCGCGACCTGTCAGAAATAGGTTTGTTTCAGCAGTTGCCAGACAGCGCAAATAACAGGCGACACAGCTATCATAACATAGGAAGCCCGTATGTGGGTACGTGTTAAACACTGAAAGATCATACATTATGTCATAAAAGAAACAAGACATTAGAAGATACTCCATGAGCATCGGAATTTTGTGAACCATATTAAAATGTGCACATTTAAAGTGCACACTCATATGTCCAGATTTCCAATGAAGTAGACCTCAACCTGATATTAAGCTTTTCAGTGTGGCTTTCGCGATGTAAATTTTCTTGGAGCACCAGTATTGTACTATATCATATTTGGTTCTTAATTATGGCATAATGCCATATGTGCTAGGGGGGGAAAAAATGCAGCGAACAGTTGAAACCAGCCAGCACTGTGGAATTAAACATCTCGTTTCAAATACATTGACTGCCACTGCAGAAAAGGTTAATAAAAGCCAAATTTCTTTAGCAAACAGACAAAAATAACTTCATTGTTCCACAAGGTGATTAATGCTTGACTGTCAGAAAGGTAGAAATAAAATAAAATCTGAAACTAATGCCATATTTTAGCCTTCCATAATTATGTGAATGTATTTTAATTCACTTGATAGCTCCCGGCCACAGACATCCGTTTTGTTTTGATTTGACGTGAGAGTACATGAAGGGGAAACAGCAAAATCACTAAATGTAGACACGGATCACGTGGAGACTACCCACTACAACTCTACTCTGACTGCTCTGCGCATCAGCCCCAGATCTACGATATTTGCGTACCGGATCAATACTAAAAAAATCGAATTTTCAAAAATATGTTCATCTTGTAGCGCACATCTTTCTGAAAAGTCTGAAGCATAAAACATGTGTGTTCGAGGAAATGTAAGACATATTATTTGGTCTTAAGTATGCCAAAGTGCAGTACCATGCCTCTTGACAAATCATTCTTCTAACGCATGTCACTGTATTTCACTCTGTGGAATTGAAACGTGTATATTTTGTAATGGATGCCATCAAACTATATTCAGGACAGTGGAAATTGAAATGTCCTGTGGGGCCTCGCCTGTTCCCAGTCAACCAGTTTGACAGCCTGCCCCTTTTCAAAAAACAAAATCTCACAATTAATAGCGGATGGGATTTTTTGTAATCAGGAGAACAAGAACTCTTCAGAAAATCTGAACTATTTATTGCCTATTGGCTAATAACTTGCTGTTTTGTGTGACATAAAATTAAATATAGGATACATAAAACCAATAAAGACAAGAGATAATCAAGAAATGACGCATTTCTTCATTCCTTAGCTCCTAGCATTTTTTCTCTCTAATCTCACTACAGCTTTACATGGTGCGCTTTCCTTTCTGGGAAAGGATCTGCAGTATTACCTCATCAAAGTTCGTGAAACATTTTGATACATGAAAAATCAAAATGTCATTATCTAATAGTCAAAAAGCTGCTAACAGAAATAATACCCAAGACTGGTGTGGTTTCTCGATCTGATTACATCTATTTTGTCGCTGTCTGCTAGATAAAACAAAATAGGCCTTTCTAATATGTCAGCAGTTTTGTAACACACACCAAATAAACAAGACTGTTTTGGCACCATTGACCATTTTTATAACACTACAGGATATAATTCATGAAGTACCAATATCAAATGCCTATTAGGCCTACTACAAACAAAAAAACTTAATGTTAGGAAATAGTTTCACTTTCATTCATATGCACCAGTTTCTCAAGCATGAGACCGAAAAGTAGTATTACGAAATTTTTATATAAATTTGGGATCATCTTATTCTCCCATAATTTGTCCCCGTTTCTTCTCCTTCCTCGTTCCACAAACAATATTGTCACCACCAATTCTGTAGCTATTCATGCCATTGTCAAAATTTGTTCGCTGATTAACTTCACTAACCCTGCCAGAATCAGACGTTAGGTTATCCCACAATTATTTTCCGGTTAGGCGTTTTACGTTTTTGTGCAACACGTTTTCCATGTTCCTTCCAGAATAGAACTTAAGTGGCTGCTAGACGAGAACTGTGCTACTGGTCCTTACTAGTGTAGCGATATGGCCAAAAATTTTCTGTCAAAATTTCATTTCCTTTGATACATAGAGAAGATAATACATAATCTTTCTCACCTGTTATTCCTGACAGTTGTTTATTTCCACTCTGGTAGTCTGAATCTATGGATTTCGCTAGTAATTATAACAACACTGATCTTTCACAAACCCAATCAACCACATAATCAGACAGCAATTGGCATTCATCCGTTTGGCTTTAGTCCGCTCAGATCGTATAGCCCTGTCCCATCTACGGGAAGTTTATTTCTAGATGCGATGAGACATCACATACACTATGCATGCATTCAAAAATCTACTTATGATTCAGTCAGAAATAAACTTAAAATGTGTTCAAAAATGTTCAAAATCCAATAGGGATGCGTTTCAAAATCATATGAATAATCAATAGACAAACATGCGCTGCATGCTAGGCGCTTTGCGATACAAGTTTTTTTCCTCAAGAATATGAATTTGGCACCCCCTTTTCCCGGTAGCATCTAGCTGCTTGATGCGACTGCTTGCACAGCCAACATGCACATTCCTGTAGCCAGAATTAGGAGAATCTACTACTCAAAAGCAACTCAACTGCGCATGCGCATGAGCCCGCTCGTAACTGCTAAAATGAATCTAATGTAAACAGTTGTGACTTCACGCTCATCGGAGGCAATTTGTTGTTATGAAGCATTTCATAGTCTTCCTAAAGCCTTTGAAACATTTTGCATTTGGCAGACACTTGCACGAGCACTGTGTGTCGTCGTTGTATATGGCGCATTTCCTTTGCAATTTAAGTAATTTTCGTTCTTTTTCTCTCGTTTATCTTTTATTGTCAAAGAATTATTCTGCAGTAGTGGGGTACAGTAATATCCTTTGTTAGAGTATCGGTTCTTACCAGTCAAAATTACAAAAAATTAACTGAAAACAATGAAAAATACCTAGAATTCTAAAAAAAACCGGTTGTCCCGGGTCGTATACACCTTTTTTATGTACGCTCGTTACAGTGGTAGTCCCCAACAAAACCAGTTACAGAGGAAAAGCTTGCAGCATTTTTTGCAAGGATTGATGATATTTTCAATCATCTTGTCAAATGCAAATTCTTCACCATGCTCCAGCTACTATCAGATTCATGTAGCTATTAAAGATGGGGAAAAAGGCAACTTTTGTTGTACCCTGTGGGCATTATGAATATCAAAGAAAGACCTTCCCCCACCACCTCCCCCCCAAACACCTGCCTCTCCCCCTCCACAAAATTTTAACATTTTGCTGATTTACTTTTAGGAGGTTTAAAGCCAACCATGTGACTAGTATACCTGGATAACACAGTTGTCTTTTCAAATTCAGTGAGAGAACATGCAAAGTAACTAAAAAACATACTAACCCATTTTAGTGATGCTAATATAAATTTGAAATTCAAAAACTGCGATTTTGCACTATCATAATTGCACTATCCAGGCCATATAATTTTAGCAGATGGTCAAGACCAGAACCACAATTAAAAAATGCAGTGAATGATTTTCCAGCACCGAGGAACATTAAAGAATTGCAACTGATTTCTCAGGTTAATAAATTACTATCTCCGTTTTGTGGAGAACTATCCGGTCACCATAAAATGGCTTGCAAAATTACTAATGAAGGGAGTTGCTCCTGTCTGGACAATGGATAGCAGGAGGGCCATGCTAAAACTGAAAGACATTCTTAACAAGTGCACCTGTTTTGGGTTATCGGCATTTTGCTCTACCTTTAATCTTGTTGTGTGATGCTAGCAATGTCTCAGCTGGTTGTATTTTGAGTCAGATACAAAATGGTGAAGAAAAACCAATTGGTTATGCTTCACGTCAGCTGTAGCAGCTGTGCAAAATTACACCACCACACAAAATGAACTTCTGATTCTTGTTTTTGGCACCCATTACTGTCAGTGTTACCTATAGGCATGACAGTTCACAGTAATTGCAGATCGTGTTGCTTTACAGTGCCTTTTGAGTTTAAAGGATCCCAGCAGTGGACTTGTTAGATTGGCCTTAAAACTCTGTGAATATGACTACATAACCAGACTTAAGCCTGGAAAGTTAAATCAGAATCCAGGCGCCTTGAGTACAAAAATTAAGATCCTGCAAGTAGATGATGTGCTTACTGAGGAATTAAAGAAGGCACAAGAATCCCGAGACTACTGGCAAGTATATACTGCGACAAAGTCATGAGTGTATACAGACACATCATAATGGGGAAAGTGTCACAAATAAATTAGGATATTATGTTCAAAATTGTCTTTTTGCAGAGAGTGCAAGAACAAAAACCAAATGTACCTCTTCAAACTATATCTGAGGTAGCTGGACCTTTCAAAGTCTTAGCACTCTATATTGCAGGACCATTTGCCTTAACAGTAAAAAGTAACATACATTTTATCTGTCGCTGACCGTTTCTCTCATCATCTTATTGTGTGATCCACTGCAGACATGGCCGCTGAGATCGTTGTGAGAGCACTGGTAACTTATTTTGCACTATAATCTAGAAGTCCAGAGGCCATTATAGCAGACTGAGGGACAAACATTATGGCCAATCTTATCATACAGTTATCTTGACTGTTTAAAATAAAGAAGTTCAGAGCTACGTCTTTTCATTCTAAGAGTAATGGCAGGGTTGAACACATTCATAAAACAGTACCTAGAATCTTATCTTATAACATGATTAGCTTCCCTTCAGACTGGGATTGTCTATTACCATATGTGATTACCGTCATACAACACCAGAATACATGAAACCACAGTGTCGATTCCCTTTGAGGTTGTTTATCACCACAAAATCCATTCATGTTTCAAGACTTATAAGCTGTCACCCGAAATGAATTCCAACAAAGTGAAGTACCTGGCTAAAAGATTAACATTTATTTTGAAGAGAATTCAGCAGAACAATGCAGCTGAACATGGAGACAGCTCCATAGTTGAAAGGATGCTAGGATGCTGATATACCCATTAGGAGATCATGGGATGTTATGACAAACTGCCATGAAATTGGGCAGAACTAAGAAATTTACATGACCATGCACTAGACCATTACAGATTGTTCAGCAGAACAATGCAGCTGAACATGGAGACAGCTCCATAGTTGAAAGGATGCTACGATGCTGATATACCCATTAGGAGATCATGGGATGTTATGACAAACTGCCATGAAATTGGGCAGAACTAAGAAATTTACATGACTGTACTTCACATTGCCTGTCAACGTTGAATTACAAATCAGAAGATTATAGCTCAGTTTGATCGCTTGACCAAGTATAAAGATATACCTATAGCATCTACTGTAGTGGATCCAGCAAATCTCAGAAATGTTTAGAACAGATTTTGGTATAATTTACATTCTGTTACCCCATCAATTTACAGTCTAGGGATTATGCTGTACCCTGTTTACATAGAAAACATCAACCCAGTCACATATGTAGTCTGATACCCATATCACCATACTTTTGATAATAAACATTGGTGCAGTATTAAGTCGAATTGTTTTTATAAATCAGGAAATATTCCATCTACCTTATTCCCTCAATCTTTGTCTTTGAGGATGGTATGTGGAGTAAAACAAATAAATAAATACAAATAAGTGTAGGGGGGTGTTGTGTGATGGAGGTTTTCAGAATTCGTGCTTGTTGGTTTGGAGGAGGTCATTCTGCTTGAAATAACTGTAAATATTTGTAGAGGTGTTATACCTCAACAGCATCTGAGTGTTGGTCCATAGGTTCAAGCGATTGCCACAGTATATCTCTTTTTTATTTTTAAAACCAGTTTTAATATAATATTTGAGTTTCCTTTAATACCTGTAGTATTTTTAATTTTCTTATTTGCTACAAAGGCTACACTTGTATTTACTTCCACTCTTTTCATCTGTAATAAAACATACGGCCTGATTTTAATTCCATTTGGTCTGGATTTTTTTCAACGCTTCTGATAACCTTTCTACATATTATTTGGTCTTCATTAGCTCCTCTTGCAACTCCACTAACCTAAATCGTGATCCCAGAGTTCTGCAGTTTATTGTCACTGTTTCAGAAGTTGTAGAAACATTTGTGTTTCTAAGGCCCAAGTGATCAAATGCAGAAGTAGCTGTATGTGCCCTGTGGTCTGAGGCTATTGCCCGAGTTTCCTAAGTACAATTTTATATATTCAGCATTACCCATTCTGTATAAGAGTACAACTCTTGATTCTTTAGATACTTTGGAAAGTTGAGGCGAAATTGACGTAAGATAGTACTTATACTGTGCATGCTTTCAGTGATGACATAGCATAACGCTCAAATCTTAATGACTTTTTTTCCATTTATGGACTTCTTTTTTACTTTCTGCTCTGTTGTGGTTAATATAAAATTAGTACCAGACCTAAAATTTTGACAGAGTTAAGTCTCTTCTTGGAAAGTTTTGTGTTGAAACTTCAATGCAAGCGAGAAAAAGTTTATTTTCTACCAGTTATAAATTTTCTCTAGATTATTTATTAATGTACCATAAACCTTGTTATAATGTTGTATTTTTTATCTTATCTTGTGTCCTGTCTTACATTTGTAACTTATTTTACATTTATACTCCTCTACTTCATTGTGTGCAGTAGTCTGTTACAATATCTTACTTATTGATAGTAGTAGTTCCTTTTACCCTATTACTAATTGTTTCACCTCTCCATTAATTTGTTATTTCAAAATAACTTCTTTCTTTTATAATCCCATGTTAAGGGTTTCAGAGTCTTACATGCTTACAGATTTGTTTTGTTACATTACTGATTAACAGAAAATTACTTCTGAAATGTTCACTTTCTATACAGAATGATTCATATTTTGTGTACATGGTTTGAGTTACACTAAAACAAACAGAGTAGTGTCAGAAATTTGACCCCATGTTACTTCTACAGTAATTGAAAAAAGGTAGATGAAATATCTCATGTATAAAATTTACTCTGTGAGCTATTGATTGATACTGTTTTTGGAGATAGCAATATTATGTAGATCAAAATATGGAGTGACATATGTACCAGGCACATCAATGCTGCCCCTAATGCATTGTGTGCGTGCTGTGGTGCCAGTGATGAAAATTAAGTAGTGAGGCATGCCATTATTGAGAAATAGCATCTCATATGAAATGGCAGTCAATTAGATACATTGTCATGATGGTTTTTCACTCTAGTAGGCAACCTGATAAGAAAACTATGAATAATTATGCTGGAAAAATCAAAATGGTTATTATACAGGGTGTTACAAAAAGGTACGGCCAAACTTTCAGGAAATATTCCTCACACACAAAGGAAGAAAATATGTTATGTGGACATGTGTCCGGAAACGCTTAATTTCCATGTTAGAGCTCATTTTATTACTTCTCTTCAAATCACATTAATCATGGAATGGAAACACACAGCAACAGAACGTACCAGCGTGACTTCAAACACTGTGTTACAGGAAATGTTCAAAATGTCCTCCATTAGCGTGAAAGCGAGGCGACACAGAACTGTCTGATATTGCAGTCAATATTTGTTGATAATGTCTGCTCTTGGCACTTATGTGAGTCTGTATTTGGGGTTACAAAATCATGTCTCTTTAGCAAGCAAGCTTAGATTCAAATTATTACTATCAGCTAGTTGCATTGATCAGTGGTTGCCACCTAAGTTGATCATTAACAGATACTAGGTGGTCAATTCACATTTCAAAATGAATTGATATCGTTGATTGGCATAGCACATATACAATGAATTAATTAATTCCTTCGAATGACACAGGCTTCAGTTAACGCAGCATGATGTTTTGTCTGTTGAAAATTATTTCCTTTAATATTAATGTGGAATACTACTACATCATCATCATCATCTTTATTGTTATTCTTATTGTCCAGGGATAAGCCATACTTGGTTCACTTCTTGTGATGCTTGGTTCGAAATCGCAGGACACTACAGTTTTTCCTTAACTTAGTTTTTAATAACACAGTTTTTTTTAATATGATTCACTACTATGAATGGACACACTTGTTTTTGGGCATGATGCAGTATGAAACTGACCAACTGAGCTATATACAAAATGACAATTTCAGGGCCTACCCTCCAAATAAATTTCTTGGCCAACCACTGTCTCATCTGTCCATAGTCCTTTAACTGTTGTTGTTGAGTACTGTCTTCATGTTCTGCTGGTCACCAGGTACTTTTGACGAGTTTAAGCACAGCTTGTGGGTTTTCCTTGAGCGCTATTGATGAGTTAACTTAAGCCATCCTGCTGCCCCCTGACCACTAATGACAAGTATAAATGTGCAACTTCACAGGCAGCTGTGTACTGTTCATGAATTTAAGTGCACAATAGAGCTCTGAACCTATTTTTTAGCAGTTTCTCACAGTTCTGGCTACTAAGTTGGTAGTAGTAGTAGTACTGTGTCTACTACGATATTATTTCACTGCATTCAATTTTACTTCATCTTACTGTTCATCAAGATTAGAATAAAAATGTTTGGGATTACGGAAATGTCCAATTCCACCCGTATGCTTTGACCAATGACGTCACCAATATGGCGGACACGACCATTCACTATGTCTCCAATATGGCGCCTATGAGACACACACACACACACACACACACACACACACGACAACATAAAACCAATCAAAATTTCCCCAATTCCACTACATTCACAATATGCACAGGAATCTGTCACTTCCCTTCATCTACATAGCTCAACCACAATTACCGATACCACAAAAGAAAAATTGACATCTAGAAAAATTGCAACACTGCGACTACACATACCATCAAAAATAGGAATCGGACACTTCACTTGACCTATATAGGTCAACAGCAGCTCACAATACCAAAACACGTAGCTATAACGAGTCATTGGAATTGGACACTTCCCTTGACCTATATAACTCAAATACAACTGACAATACCAAAAAAATTGAAATAAAGTACTTCCCATAAGATACATAAATCAACTACAAGTTCTGATAACAAAACACCAACCACCAACACATGCAGTAAATAACACTGACCCAACAACACACAAATACCCCACCAATCATCATAACATGCAAACAGTAGATCCAAAAAAAATGGCTACTTACCACAAAAAAGTTCCAGCGCTACACACTAGGTCAGCAACCCCAATCCCCCCACCTCCACCAAACAAACAAACAAAAACACATCCAAAACAAACCAGCCCCCCCCCCTCTCCCTCAACCTTAACCCAATTTAACTTAGAAGACATATCCATACCAAACAAAAGAAGCCACAAATTAAATTAAATGACTTACCACTCAACAAACAGCAAATGACACCACAATAACATAAACACAACCATTCTTAACTCACTGAAACCAATTTCTGTTCTTCTATAACAGTCATGACCGATAAATGCACACTTCAAGCAGTGATAACCAAATGAACCCAATACACCACATAATACACGGACCATACACACACCACTTGAGGACACCTCCAACTGCAACAAGACGACAGCTACAAACACAACACACTCATAAACTAAACTCCGCACCATCATGACGTCACACACCACAACATGCTTACGTCACGGATCAAAGCCGACGGGTTGGATTGGATGCCTCTGTTGATCCAAATGTTTTTATCTTCAGCCCTTCTATTGAATATGTTGTTGTTGTTATTCCCTTCTATTGAGGATGAAATTATGAAGATATGAAGCATGACAGTGGGGATGAATTATTCGATGTTGATACAAGTGGTAACTTCTCCACAGATTCTGACCATGACAGTCTTGAAGTCATGTACCTCAACAAGTGTAACATGTAGTCTTGTGTCAACAAGATGTAATTGATAGTCTGTCCGAGGAAGAAAGGGTGGTGACAAATTTGACTAGAAAAAAAATCATTTTAGTCCACTTAATCACGCATTTGAAGACTTGTACTTAGGACACAGCAATCAGCCAGGGAATGATCCAAGCTCTCTGTCATTCTTCATGTTATTTTTCAGAGAAGATACTGTACTGACTAATACGCAAACAGGGGGTTTGGAGTCCCTTGATGTCTCTTTTACACGTGTGAAGTGCACAGGAGTGAAAGTACCGCATACACTGCATCAGACAGACAAAAATTATAAATGATCCTCTGTTTATGGTATTGAAATATTCATAAATCAATAAAGATATTTCACGCACTTGGATTTACATTTCTTTGAAGATTTTATTGCACAATTGGGCATAAAACAGATCATTTTCTTTCATTTCATGAACTGATGGTTTTAAAGTTTCCTTGAGGTGTATGAGTCTCAGTTTTATCTTTAATAATTGTAGAAGCTGAGGAAATTAATTAAAATTTCTATCACAGCCATGACTTGAACCTTTTTTCAGCTTTATTCAATTGACTGTATACATACAAATAGAGCACATTAATAAGAAATGACACATTATATTTAGTTTCAGATTTTCTTTTTAAAAATTTCTCCTTTATTACATTTTTGTTGACTATCTTTTCAGTGTTGGGAGTTCATTTTGGTTTTACATTTAGGATATTTTTCCATGTGTGTGTGTTTTTGTAATGCTTTCAGTCTTTTTATGAAGTTTTTGAGTTAGGTTTGTTGACTTCTTTCCTCATTGATGATTAATGACAGCAAATAAACAGTTTTATGTTACTAGTGTAGGTCGGCTCTGTGACAGAGAGCTGTGACATCTCTCCCCCGCCCCCCTGCCCGCACATCTAGTACAGAAAAGGCTGCTCCGGGTACCCCATCCCCACCGCACCTCAAGGTGGCACTCTGGAGCCAGTTGACTGTGGCCAACAAAGCTTCCAGCTGCATTTGGACTGTGACTAACTCCTCCTGCATCCGCACACAACAGACACAGTCCCTATCCATCTAGCTAATATGTGATTTACTATAAGAAACTTAAGGAAACCTACTGCCACACTAGGTTAACAACTACACTCTAGGTGGCAAAAGGACACTCAACAATGAAAAACAATAAATATTTATGGTAGAAGCTAGATCTGGTGCTTATTTTGCTGCTAGGGCTATCAAGTGGATACTACAGGAAAAAACAGTGACCTACAGTATACTGCTAGGGGCTATATAGTGAATGTTATTTATAAATGTTAAACAGTAACCAGCGGTAAACTACACCTACTGGTTATCCCTCGCATTTACAGTGTAAACAAACGTTTACGTACACGCTAAAATGACCTAAACTATAAAAACGGCTACATTCAATGTATCGAGTCGAAATGACACAAATAAACGTAAATACTGAGTATTGTACACTGACAGATGCAGGTACAAAACAAAACCTTTAGCTAACAATAAGAGTTCAGAATCAAAAGCACAAATACGAGTTCTACTTTATAGGAACCCATAGGCTCACAGTACACGATCACTAATGCCCACAACAAGCTAAGGAAAAGAAGCAGACGGCGAGGAGAGTATTAGATTTCTGCTCAGAAGTTTTATTGTAACATTGATTTACTCAGACATTTTAGTGTAACACCAATTTACCACGTATTTTACGTCTACTTAACTGTTAACGCTAGTCAAACGTATGCAAGTGGCGTTAGAGTTCACCGTCAGTATCACTTTTCCTAATAAAACGTATAAAAACTGCTACCTTCAATGTAACGAGCCTAAATGACACTAATAAGCGTGAATACTAAGCATCCAACACTAACTTAAACTGATTAACCCTCGTATTTATAATGTAAACAAACGTTCACGTACACGCGAAAAATGACCTAATAAAATGTATAAAAACTGCTATGTTCAATGTATTGAGTCTAAATGACACTAATAAACGTAAATACTGAGTACTGTGCACTACTTAATTGATGATCCCGCACATTTAACAATGTAATTTAAGAATGTAAACAAACGTTTGCGTACACACGAAGCTGTCCTTCGCTTTTCCTATTCAAACGCAAATAAAACCTGAAACCTTCAATTTATCAAGTCTATTTCACACTAATGCACGCAAATACTACAGAAAATACAGAAAAAACTGTTAATTACATATCTCGTAACACTCACTGAAAAAGACGTAAAATTCTGCTGTTGGCCACACGAGCGACAAGATCCACGCTGGTTTTGAATGCATCTGCTGGTTTTGCGATACTGTCACCCTTCGTGTACTGTGTAGTCAGAAGCAACCTCGTGGTGTTGTGGAAATTTGTGTGTGATATTCTCCAGGTAATTTATAAGTGTTTATAAACTGCAAACAAGAATAAGTGAAGAAATGTGTTTCGGAAGTAAATTAACATGGTACTTAATTTCTATCACAGTAACAGTTGAGTTTGATGAGTGTACTAGTTCGCGAATATCTTGTGATGACTCTGCTGTTTGAGGCTGCTGTCTTTTTTATGTTTTAATTTTTAATGGGTACATAAGGATGAGATTTTATTCTGTATTTAATTGTGATCACATCACCTATAGTGTGCTTGGTGACGGTGTGTGAATGTTGTAATTTTTCAGGTTATGTTTGTAACAACTAAATACCTGAGTTGTTAGTGCTTGTTTTTGGCCTGACCGTTAAAATCGCTACGTGTATCTTCGTAAAAGAAACGGCTGAGTGTGTGACGTGCTGTCAGGAGCAGTTTGTCTACGAAGTAATCTCCTCATATACTTCGTGGCTAACGAGAAAAGGCGGACAGTGAAATTCAAAGGTTGTCCATGTTAGTACGGTTATTTTGACTTACTTAGCAGTAATAATGATTGTGATGATAATTTTCTGTGATGTGATGTAGACATAAAGCGGCTCCAGATCTTAGGGCTAACGTAAGCATTTTTTAAAGTGCCCACAGTTACATCATTTCATGGTTTGAGTATGTTCGCATGAAAGGAAATGCTGCAATTCTGTTGCATTTTGTTAGTTTTCACCGTGCTTTGATTATTCGTGTCGTTAGTATTCGTGTAATCATATGTAAATACCAGTTTGTTGTAGTGTGTGGGTTTTAATGGAGTTCTGTATAAGAGTACTGCAACATCATTTACGAACTGGCAAGATACAAGGTACAGATTAACTATAATCTGCCTAACGTAAAACATTACATGTCATCAGATCTCAATAGATCATTCATCATATTTACAGTTAGTATGAACTCGTTTCAGTAAATCAGTTTTGTTAGAAAATGCTAACCAATGTTTAATCTTGATGGTAATCAAGAATGAGAATTTCCACATTGCAATGTGCACTCTACAGTGCAGGTATTGGTTTCCTTTAATAGCAGGTAAAGATTCTAAAATGATGACGCTTCCTGTAAATTGGGCATACATCCGTGAATGAATACAGATGAAGTAAGTTTCAAGGTAATGCCTACGTTGAAAATGCATATTCACTGATAAACAATCCGTAAATCCGGATTTTCTTCATGTCCCTATCACACTGAAATTAACACAATGAACCAAGTATAGAATGAAATATTTGATGTTATTAAGTAATATCGCTGCAATCTATTGACTGCTGTGATTGTTTGTAATGCTGAAGTTAATGCATGCACACAAAATTACACATCTTCCATAATTGTCACAACAGGATGGTATCCATGAGCCAGTGTTACAAAGAAGCAGTAGCAAATTTAAATGCTCTGTTTCCATTGCGTGTTATTTTATGATTGTTCTCACTCTTCATGACCTGCAAAATGTGAATAAGTTTATATCAATGAACACACTTTTCCTCAGCCACTTTGCATCTGTTTCGTGTGTAATCACCCATTTACTGCACGCAATATATGAGTGACAATACTGCCTTTGAGCTATACCTCATGGTAAAAACAGAAACTGAGTGGGCCAAAAACTTTTCTTATCTGATTGCTTTTTCTTTTCAGACTGTAGAACTGAAGCGATGGACCAGGAGCCAACTAAGTGGATAAAAAAAGATGAAACTGATGAAGTACAAACTGAGTTACACTTCATAGTAAGTGGCTTACTTGTATTTCTTAACAGGGTTTCATTAATTTCTGTGTGCAGTGTGATGTGTGAATACATACAATTGATGTCATACAGCTGGAAACATGAATAATTCGGCACAGTGCATTGAAATAAGCCTTGTATTAAACCTCACATAGAATTGAGCAAGAGTTTCAATTTAATGGTTAGTAAACATGCAAAACTTTTTTAATGCACAACCCAATTATACTGATAAACTGGTTGCCGTAAAGTGGGTATATTCAGCTCTGATACACTTCTTTTGAATGACAACCTTAATGTGCAACTTAAGAATGATTATGACTGTAGTGAACCTTAGCAGTGCCATTAAATTTATAAATGGTATGGCTGCAGTTAATGCATTATTGCAGTGTATCGTTGTATGGAATGAGAATTGTAATTTATTTACTGATAATGTAAAATAAATTATTTATAAATAATTTTGAAGTGACACTTGGATGGTCACTAATCTGAGAAGTACATTTTGTTTACTTTGAATATGTGAACCATATGTAAGTAGAACTCTCAGCAGTAAAGTTAAATTTCAGGCAAATATCACATGGAAGCATAAATTGTTACACAGCAGAATGAATTTGTATGTTGGCAGCAAAGTTTTGATGAAGCCATGGGGTTACACATTAAATATTGACAGGTTTGTTCATAACCACTTTCTGCATTTGCTGCACATTGTTACTCATATTGTTTGTGAAACTGTCACAATGTTACAGTTACTGGTGTAAATAATCTTACATATACATGTCACTTGAAATCTGACGTAGTGCAACTGGTTGTAGGGTATTCACCTATCAGCAGCAAACAAATTCACTTGGTGCCACTAGTATTATTATCCTGCAAATGAGAATTGAGCGAACTGACACAATCACGCTAACTACTTGTGAACTATCTGTTCTGAAAAAATCTGCTTCAACATACATCTTGAGTGCAACTGCAGAAGTACTGGGATAGCATTAATGCAGCATTTGCATTTGAATATATGCGAGTACTTCATTATAGATTATACAAACTATGTGAACAGCTTGCAATTCATTTGACAAGCATTATCACAACAGTAATCCTAAACAATCACTGTGAGGAAATGATAGGAAAATAAATATACTAAATTTTATTAAATACAGTAAAAGAGTGGTTAGACCCAACACAGTTCAGGCTTTGGCTTTGAACCCTGATGTAATGATGGTTTGGCATTCAGGATGATATGTATGCACAAGACACATCATGTAAATGAAAAGCAGTTTGAAGATCCATTGACTTTGGACCTAAACTGGAGAACTATTCAAAGGCTACAAGGTTAAAATGTGGTTCTAGACCCACTCCCCCCTTGTAACATTGGTTGTAGTGGGAGTCTGATTCATAGCGCATCTCAAGGCTTAGCCTATGTTCAAAAGTGGCAGTGTGGCTGTGAGCTGACAAAGTCTAGAAATGTGAAAGCCAAGTAAAGGATATGGTAACAAATTGATCAGTAGCACAGCCTAATGTTAACCAAAACATCCAAATGGTGCCCATAATGTAACTTTTTACCTACAAGAAGTCTTCTCATACTCGTGTGCTGTGTTAGTTGATGAACTGAACTTCCCTATGACCTTAACATTGTATCAGTTGAAAGTCACTTTCTTTGCCAAATTAATTAAATGTTAATTTTTAATTGGTGTATATTTTGGGCATGAGCACATGCTGGAAAGTAATGACACAAAATTTCTATTCGGAATTTATTGAAGCATTTTAATTAAAACAAACTTAATATTTAACATATTTATTCTTCATATTTCTATATTTATTTCTAACATAGTCACCGTGGCACTGAACACCTTTCTCCCAGTGAGACACCAGGTTGTTGGTGTCGTCACTGTAGAATGCTTGACTTCGTTGGCAGACCCACAGCCTCACCTACGCTTACACTAATTCATCACTATCAAAGTTGAGTCCCTGAAGGTGTTCTTTAAGTTTTGCAAACAGTTGAAAATTCATTGGCGCAAACCGGGTCAGTATGGAGGATAATCAATAATAATGAATCAAAGGTGCCAGACTGTTGCAGGTGCAAAAAAAAAAAAGTTGTGTATGGTCTGGCATTGTCATGCTGAAGGAGAGGGTGCTCCACATGTGGATGAACTATTTGAATTGGTGCTCTGTTGTCTGAGGATTTTCTCACATGCTGACACAGGTAAATAAAACACACACACACACACACACACACACACACCCTGCAGTTCAGAACTGTTCATCAGGAGGGTGCTGCATACTGTGTCAGCAAAGTGGTAACATCAACAGTGTCATATGCATGACAACTGATATTAAGAACAGAATCAAAATTTTGGAGGCATTATTTTCTGGCACACCCTTGTAATAAATTGATGCATTTTACAGTTGCCGCAAATGTTGCAGAATGGTTCCCTTGGCATTGTCCAGCATCCACTTGGAAGTCATAATACTAAATCCATATACACAGCAGCCAAAACATTATGATCACTGATCTACTGTCAGTATAAACTCATCCAGGCAATAGCATCTCACCTTGTCTTCTAGTCAGACACACACGTTGCATGGAGTATCAGTGAGCATCTTGTCTTGTTGTAAAATAGGAAATGCGCACAATCTGAGTTTGACCAAGAGCAGATTTTGATGGCCTGAAGGCTTGGTATGAACGTTTTGGAAGCTGCACAGCTTGCCCGGTGTTGAAGTAGTACCATGCCAGTTGTCTTCAACACATGGCAAAACAAAGGTGAGACCATGGCCAGAAGTTATGGGGTTGGGCAAGTACTCCTCATCACAGATGGTAGACATCATAGGCTAGGCAGACTGGTAAAACAAGACAGGCAACAAACTGTGGTGTAACTAACATCAGACATTAATGCTGGGCAGAGTACAATTGTGTCTGAATGCACAATGCTCCAAACACTCCTAATGATGAGTCTGTGCCGCTGATGACCCACGCCATGACATCGACAACAACTGAAATAGGTATGTAACTATTGGCGCTGGATGTTGGCACAATGGCCGAGCACTGTGTGGTCTGATGAATCCCAATACCTTCATCGTGCCTTTGGGAGGGTGCATTTCCGTCACCCACAAGGGAAACAGCCTCTTGACTCCTGTACTGTAGGGGCCTCCATTATACTCTGGGAAACAACCACGTGGGCACCCATGGGTCCAGTGGAGCTTGTGTGAGGCACTGTGTCACAAAAGAAGTATTGTAAACTGGTTGCAAAGCACATCCACCCCTTCTATTGTTGTTGTGCTCTTCAGTGGCAAGACTGGATTGATGCAGCTCTCCATGCCACTCTATCCTGTGCAAGCTTCTTCATCCCCGAGTAACTACTGCAACCCACATCCTCCTGAATCTGTTTAGTGTATTCATGTCTTGGTCTCCCTCTGATTTTCACCCTCCACCCTTCCCTCCAATACTAAATCGATGATCCCTTGATGGCTCAGAACCTGTCCTACCAACCAGTCCCTTCTTCTATAGGGTGGCGCAACGAAATGTGTTACCATTTTGTTTTTGAGTATAAACTTTATTGGCAATACAATCCGAAAGGAACATATGCTATAATGAAGAGCCGTCCATGGAGATTTGTTCTAACTCAGTACATGCTCAATATGCCCACCATTTTGTTTCCCAACTTTCTTCAAAGGAACGCTGAAGTTAATGAGTACCCTACAGCACATGTCTTCCCTAATTTCACTGAAAGCTTAAAGAATAACTCTTCTGAGCTCCATTAAATCACGTGGACATTTCAGGAAATTTTTTTCCTTTAGGTACCCCCAAAGAAAAGAGTCACATGGATTGAGGTCTGGACTATTGGGGGGCCAATTTTGTCCATCAATTAAGCAACCTGGAAACCTGAGTGAAATGATCCGCATGTCGAAATGCTTGTGTAAAAACTCCAACACAGTGTTTGCAGTATGTGGCCTTGCTCCATCTTGCATGAATCACTGTGTGTTGAAGGGCAAGGCAGTAGCAAGAAGCTGTGGAATGAATCTATTGCGAAGCATGCTCAAATAACGTTCGCTGTTCATTTTCTTCAAAGAAAAAGGGTCCAGTAAGTCCGTGACTGGAAATTGCTGCCCACGCTGTAATCCTCAGAGCATAATGTCATTCATGAAGCACTTGTGGGTTTTCAGTGGCCCAAAAGTGTACATTTTGTTTGTTAACCACACCATCTAAATGAAAATGCGCCTCATCTGAAAACCAAACGTTGTTGAGAGTTTCTTCCCTATCCTCCACCCACTGAGCAAACAGTAGTCTCTGCTGCTTGTGTTCTTCAGTGAGCTTCTGTACGCAGGTCATCTTGTATGGGTACATGTGGAGGCCACTTTTAAGAATGCATTGAATGGAGCGACTGGGTAATCCCAGTTGCACTGCTGCCTTTCTGCACAATTTCCTGGGACTTCTCTGTACAGCAACTCGTACTGCTTAAATATTCTCTGGTGAACAAACAGGCTTAGGTCGAGGTCGCTTCGATTCCAATACTGTTCCTTCCTGTACAAATTTATCGTACAACCCATGAATGGTCTTCTTGCAAGGGACCCATCGTGTGTTAAACTGTTGTCGAAAACGCCTCTGAGTCACAACAAGGCTTTTCGTTTCATGAAAAAGTAACACAATTGCCGATCGTTGCTGTGTTGTCAGTCTTCCACTGTCAGTCATTGCTGGTTACTAGTCTCCTAGTGGCAGTATCATGAATTACATGTCATTTCGTAACTCATTTGTTTTTCCAAGCTCTGCTGGTACTGCTGTAGAGATCACAGCGGAGTATCTAATGTGTGGTGTAAATTGTAAAAGAAACAATTGGTAACACATTTTGTATGCCACCCAATAGTTAAGTTGTGCCACAAATTCCTCTTCTTCCCAATTCTATTCAGTATCTCCTCATCAGTCACATAATCTACCCATCTAATCTTCAGCATTCTTCTGTAGCACCACATTTCGAAAGCTTCTGTTCTCTTCTTGTCTAAACTATTTATCGTCCATGTTTCACTTGCATACATGGTTACACTCAATGCAAATACTTTCTGAAAAGACTTCCTGACACTTAAATGTATGCTCAATGTGAACTAATTTCTCTTCTTCAGAAATGCTGTCCTTGGCACTGCCAGACTACATTTTATATTCTCTCTACTTCAACCTTCGTCAGTTATTTTGCTCCCCAAATAGCAGAACTTATCTATTACCTTAATTGTCTTATTTCATAATGTAAATCTATCATCATCACCCAATTTAATTCGACTACATTCCATTATTCTTGTTTTGCTTTTGTTGATGTTCGTCTTATATCCCTCTTTGAATGTGCTATCCATTCTGTTCAACTGATCTTCCAGGCCCTTTACTGTCGCTGATGGAATTAAAATGTCATTGGCTAACCTCAAAGTTTTTATTTCTTCTCCCTGGATTTTAATTCCTACTCAAAATTTTTCATTTGTTCCCTTTATTGCTTGCTCAATATGCAGACTGAGCGACACCAGGGATAGGCTAAAACCCTGTCTCACTCCCTTCCCAACCACTGCTTCCCTTTTGCTCCTCCCCTTTTATAACTGCCATCTGGTTTCTGTACAAATTGTAAATAGCCTTTCACTCCCTGCATTTGATGACTGCCACCTTCAGAATTGAAAGAGAGTATGCCAATCAACATTGTCGAAAGCTTCTTTAAGTTTACAAATACTAGAAATGTAGGTTTGCCTTTCCTTCATCTATCATCTAAGATAAATCATAGGGTCGGTATTGCCTCACGTGTTCCAACGTTTCTACGGAATCGAAACTAATCTTCCCTGAGGTCAGCACCTACCAGTTTTTCCATTCGACTGTACAGAATTCATGTTAGTATTCTACAGCCATGACTTATTAAACTGATAGATAGGTAATTTTCATGCCGTTCAACATTTGCTTTCTTTGGAATTGCAATTATTATATTCTTCTTGAAGTCTGGAGGTATTTTGCCTGTCTCACACATTTTTCTGACCAGATGGCAGAGTTTTTTCAAGGCTGGCTGTCCCAAGGCTATCAGTAGTTTTAATGGAGGTTGCCTCATCCCAGGGCCTTGTTTCAACTTATGTCCTTCAGCACTGTCAAATTCTTCACGCAATATCGTATCTCCCATTTCATCCTCATCTACGTTCTCTTCCATTTTCAAAATATTGCCCGCAAGTGCATCGCCCTTGTATAGACCCTCTATAGGTCTCTTCAGTATTCCAGTAGGCAGTGTTTGTCTTACCCCTAGTATGCCTCTACATCCTTAAATTTGTCCTGTTACCATCCCTGCTGAACCATTTTGCACTTCCTGTCAATCTCATTTTTGAGATGTTTGTATTCCTTTCAGCCTGCTTCATTTACCGCATTTTTATATTTTCACCATTCATCTATTAAATTCAGTATCTCCTCTGTTACCCAAGGATTTCTACTAGCCTCGTCTTTTTACCTACTTGATCCTCTGCTACTTTCACTAGTAATCTCTCAAAGCTACCCTTTCTCTTCTGCTGTATCTCTTACCCATGTCCTTGTCAATGGTTCCCTAGTGCTTTCTGAAACACTCTACAATCTCTGATCCTTTCACTTTATCCAGATCCCATCTCTTACAATTCCTACCTTTTTGCAGTTCTTTCAGGTCTGGATAGATATCTGCTTATTACACATTACAACCTTCTCCAAATGTCGGCGGTATCTTTCAGTCAGCAGACAAGATTGGCCTGTATGCTTTTGTGCTGCATGTGTCCCTTCATGCTTCCACTTCACTATCTCATCAGAAACAGTGGATGTAGGAATGTTCTGGAGTGTGGAAAGCTCGCATACAGACATGTGACACCAATGACACCCTATCACCTGACCACATTCAAAGTCAATGAGCTCCACGGAGCGCCCCATTTTGCTCTCTCACGATGTATAATGACTACTGAGGTCTCTGATATGGAGTAGGTGGCAGCACAATGCACCAAATATGAAAAAGTAAGTTTTTGGGGGTGGCCCGAAGCTGTGCAAAATTCTACCAGACGGCTTCCTCTTTCATTCCCTACCCACATTCCATATTCACCTCCTCCTTTTCCTTCTCTTCCTTTTCCTACTATTGAATTCCAATCTCCTATGTCTATTAAATTTTCGTCTTCCTTAGTTATCTGAATAATTTCTTTTATCTCATCATACATTTCTTTAATCTCTTCATCATCTGGGGACCTAGTTGGCATATGAACTTGTACTACTGTGGCAGGTGTGGGCTTTGTGTCTATCTTGGCTGCAATACTGCATTCACTATGCTGTTCATAGTAGCTTACCCGCACTCCTGTTTTTTATTCATTTTTAAACCTACTCCTCCATTACCCCTATATGAGTTTGTATTTATAATCCTGTATTCATCTGACCAGAAGTCTTTTTCCTCATGCCATCAAACTTAACCAATTCCCACCATATTTATCTTTACACTATCCATTTCCCTTTTTAAATTTTCTAACCTGCCTGCCTGATTAAAGGGTCTGACATTCCATGTTCCAATTTGTAGAACATAAGTTTTCTGTCTCCTGATAATGATGTCATCCTGGAGATCTGAATGGGGTACTATTTGACTTCCGGAATGTTTTACCCAAGAGGACACCATCATCATTTAATGGACAGTAAATTTGCATCCCCTCGTGAAAAATTACGGCTATAGTTTCCCCTTGCTTTCATCCGTTTACAGTACCAGCACAGCAAGGCTGTTTTGGTTAATGTTACAAGACCAGATCAGTCATTCATCCTGACTGTCGCCCCTGCAACTACTGAAAAGACTGCTGCCCCTCTTAAGGGACCACATGTTTGTCTGGCCCCACAACAGATACCCCTCCGTTGGGGTTGCACCTATGGAACGACTATCTGTATTGCTGAGGCACGCAAGCCTCGCTACCACTGCCACGGTCCATGGTTCATGTTAGGTCCACTCCTTCGTGACGATCATGTTTCCCATTGAGTAAACGTTTAAGTGTCAGGAAGTCTTTTCTGAAAGTATTTGCATTGAGTGTGTTATTTTTCATGAAAACAATGCACCATTTCACAAGGCCATGAGTGTGATCGAGTGGTTTCAGGAACACAGTGGTGAGTTCCAATTGATGTGTTGGCCACCCAACTCGCCAGCCCTGAACCTGGTTGAACAGATCTGAGATGTGATTTAACATAACGTCAGAGATCATCTCCCCTTCCAGAATTTATGGGAATGAAGTGGCCTGATTGTATAAATATGGTTCCAACTTCCTCCAGTGATCTATGAAAGCCTCATTGCTTCTGTGCCACTATGTCTCCCTACTGTTGTCTGTGCCAGAGGTGTACATACCAGCTTTTAAATGAGTGATGATAATCTTGGGCTGATCAGCCTATGGCAGTTACCATTATTGAAAGAAGGTTGTATTATTGTAATGATTGTGATGGTATAATGATACTGCCACATAAAGTTCGGCTAAACAGTACATGCTGCCCACGAGCCCTGCATGACTCACCCTCCAGTCCAGCTTCAAGACACCGACTGCCCGTGAGATCCACTGCTGTTCCTCTACACCCATTCTTGCTCCACAATGCCCACTGGTGCCACGAGCTCTGAGCTGTGAGAAGTGACATCTGCCAGGCACATGGGGCTCGAATTCGAAGAGGGAGCCCACCATGGTTCAGCCTCCTCCACCAAACCAAAATCCCCCGTCCCCACCATTAAGGAGCCCTTTACATATGTCTCTCCTTGATATGAGTAATGTGCATGTCCATAAATTCAGAACCAGGAGGTTTGCCGAACTCACCACCCTGACAATCTAACAGGGTCCCAACAACTGAGGAGCTCGCTTGCTATCGAACCCTAACTCCCCCTTTTCAGCAATATTAGGGTTTCGGACTAACACTGTGTCCCCAGCCTTTCCAATGAACCATTTAGCCCTTGACTAACAGATGGATAACCTGTGACAGGCAATTTTGGTATTATGTCTAGCCTGGCTCCAGTTGTGCTGTGTTACTGCTAGGGTGACTTGTTCTTGAAGCAAATCATTGATTGACTACAGGTTGACAAGAGGAAAATTGACTGGATGTGCTAACATAAGGGATACTGGAGTAGTCTCCAGGGACTTGGGTTGTGCAGTGTTAAAGATAAAATTGAGCCACGTTGTCTGAGCCTTGTTGTGAAAGATAAGCACAGCCTTCAACTTGCAGTTCACCTGGTCAGCAAAGTATGCTGGTAAAAGGATTTGTGGTCACATCTTTAATTCCATTGTCAAAGCAGAACCTCACAAATAGCTGGGAAACAGAAGCTATCAAGCATCCTCGGTGGCCTGGAAACAGAAAAAATTCATAACAAATGCTGGCCAACTGCCAGGAATGTCATTTCTCTGCTCGGAATGTGTCAAAAAAACGAGAAAAGTCATCCATGATAACTAGTAGGTGCCTAATACACACACACACTTGATGAAGTGGACCTATATAATCCATACAAAGTTAATCCATCAGGCATTCCTAACAGGTAGGCTCTAAAAGCCACTTGAGGGAATTCCAGTTGGGCTCAGCTCCCTTACGGCTCTCACACTCCTCCACCAACCTCTGGACAGCCTTATTCAGGGAGGACCAGGTGACATGTTGAGTGATCTTGACCCCACCAACCTCCAGGCTTGCTTATACAGGGGGGACCATGTGATGTGTCGTCTGATCTTGACAACAGTTTTATAAATGCCTAAGAGGGTATTATGGAAATAATGAGCCAAAACCTAACTAAGAGCTTGATTGTCAGTCTCTAAACAAAATTCCTGGTGTTCAAAATAAAATCTGAATTTCTTAAGGGCAAACATAACCGCCAAGGCTTCCCATTCATACATAGAATATTTCATCTCCGCAGGTGAAAGTTCCCAAGGTGCATTGCTATAGGGCATCTACATGCAACACGTCCCCTGCCATACTGTTCCTGTAGGAGGACAGCTACCACTTTCTACTCCAGAAGAATTAGGTGTCTGTCTGCAAGAAGAACATGACCTCAAAATTTGGTATGTCTAATACTAGTGGGTTACTAAGCACCACCTTAATGGCTTCAGAAGATTCTGGATGACTTTCATCCCGTGTGAAATTTCTTAAATCGTTAAGGCACCCCACTAATTTAATAAAATTCGGCACAGACTTTTGAAAAAATTTGTCATGCCAGGTCTTGCATCTGAGTCTATTGCATAGATATGAGGCATGTACCAAGGAGTTGGGAACTGGGGCACGCTAGAGATGGACAAGTATATTTCATATGTTGGGTGGGTGGTGGAATATCACTGTGGGAGGGATGGGGAGGATATTTGTCATTTCAGTTTTGACTGTCTCCCGACCTGTCCTAAAATATCCTCACTACTGTCTTCCCCAACCCTCCCATAATGATATCTTGTTGCCCACCAGTCCTAGACAATACTCTTATCCATCACTACTCCTCTCTTGCTCCTAGCCCCTTGCCTCAAGGCTTATATTCCTGCAACAGACCCAGAAGCCATATCTACTCCAGTCCTATCACTGGCATCTCCTATTTGATCAAAGACAGAGCCACCTGTGAAAACAGCCATACGATCTACCAAATAAGCGGTAACATTTGTGACACATTCTATGTCGGCATGACCACTAACAAACTATCTGTTTGCATGAAAAAGCTACTTTGTAAAAGGGGAGAAAGGGATAATGTGACCAATTTTAGACCTATTTCTATGCCAACAGTGTTTGCTTAAGTTATTGAAAAGGCTGTGTATGTAAGGATAATTGATCATTTCATTTCACATAATTTGCTATCAAATGTCCAGATCAGTTTTAGAAGTGGTTTAACAACTGAAAATGCTATATTCTCTTTTCTCTGTGAGGTACTGGATGGATTAAACAAATGGTTTCGAGCACTAGCCATCTTTTTTTAATCAACTAAGGTGTTCAGTTGTGTTGATCACAAAATATTGATACAGAAGTTAGACCATTACAGAATACAGGTAGTAGCTCACAGTTGGTTCACTTCTTCCCCAACCCCTACCCTACTATCCCTCCCACTCCTCAAACTGTGCTGCCTCCTTTTACCTGTCACTCACTTCAGCAGTTGTTGCTCATGTCAAACACAGTCACAGTCGGGCCTTAATAGCCACAGACAGTAGCCGTGTGTGTGTGTGTGTGTGTGTGTGTGTGTGTGTGTGTGTGTGTGAGAGAGAGAGAGAGAGAGAGAGAGAGAGAGAGAGAGAGAGAGAGAGAGAGAGAGAGTTCTACTTCTGAGGAAGGACTTTGTCGGAGATTGTGCATACTTCCAGTGTCCTTTTCATTGTGCCGGCCCACAACTCAATGACTCTCTACGTTACGAGTAGAAATCTATCCTCTATATTATTGTTCTTACATCCTGGACCTTCCATTGATCAATCAATAATATTTGTAACTATACAAGCTCTCAGGTAATGTAGTTACCATTAACAAAAAGTTATATCAAATGAGTATGTGAAGCAACTACCAGACCACATTAAATGAAACAACTCTACATATACACTTGACAGCACAGAAAGTTCCCCACCCCTCAGAATTCTAAGCCTTGTCATATGCATGATTTGACAACACAGGATGCAGACACTGTAAGATGTAGACATTGTCTTTCACTTGAGTTGTTAGAGTGTTGTACCACTCGTGGTCTAGTGGTAAATGTCATGCAATGTAGATGCAAAGTTGTATGCTCCAGTCTATTCATTCCTTTATTTTTTAACTGCAGTTTGACTGCCTGCTAAAAGTATGAACCTGATGAAACCTCAAAGGTAATCTGCTTCACTTTCTAACCACACAGTAATAACAAAAGAGCCTTTGGCTGCATCAAGATCACAACAGTTTATGCTTAAATGTTTCCTCACCCTACATAACCACTGCAACCCAGCTGCTCCCCACCAGGCATCTGACACTGGTTGTAGTCCGAACAGATGAATGTGGTGCATCTGCGTTTGTAGTAAATTTATGCTCTCACACTGATAAGCATGAAATTATTTATTAGCATAGTTGGATTTTCTGCAGTAAATAACTTTAGTAAACCAAGTGAACATGGAGCTACACAAAAGGTATGAGTGTATTTATCAACTGTCATTTTCTAATTTAAAATTCTAGTATTTGACTTGCAGTTATGAATTGGATTTTTCATAATTTGATCTTTTTAACATTGTTTATGCATTATAAACTAAGTAGCACGAGGAAGATATCTAATATATGTGACATACTGTTTGCTGTGGGTTTAACAGAGGGATGAATGCACCTTGAAGCATTTGTGTGAAGTGTGGAACGATATTAGGAAAACCACATCAGAAAAGCATTTTCTTGTTTCTTTCATTCCGGCATGAATGAATTTCCACATTCATGAAGTTTCAATAATTGACATATGTGATGAACTGTTACCATTTAACTTTCGTGCAATATTTGCATTCAACTGCCAAAGTTAAGAAGTCAATAGCAGAAGTACGACATGCCACAATTAACAGCAACAAAAATCAAACTGGTGTCTATTACCGCATTTTCGTTTCAGTGTCATCAGTTCACTCATAGAGCTTCCCTATGCCATAGCTATCAACATTGAGAAGATGCTGTTATAAAAGACATGGAAAAATATGGAGGCTCCTTCACCTGTCAGTTAACCCCAAAATGAAAAATATGTCTGAAGTGTTACACCCTTTCCTCTTGCATCTATTTCATAACACTTAAACAATATTCATAAGATTCAACTACACACAATCCAGTTCATAACTACTCATCAAATATTGGAAGTTCAAATAAGAAAATGACAACTGATAAATATATTCACAATAACCTACACATGTGTAACTGCACGGTGTCCACCCCATTTATCAAAGTTATTTCATGCGGAGAATCAAACTACACAAAGAAACAATTTAAATGCGAGAGCAGCATGGTGCCAAAAATACGTCGCAATGAGCTCAACTGGTCAGATGGTGGCTGGCATCAAGAGACCAGTGGCAGACAGCTGGTTGCTGCTCTATGGAAAGAAAACTCTCGACTATAATCTATTCCGATCTTGATGCAGCCATGAGCTCTTGCACAGAAGATTAGAAAGTGAAGCAAATTATCCCTGAGTTTC
Source organism: Schistocerca piceifrons (assembly GCF_021461385.2). Taxonomy (NCBI): domain Eukaryota; kingdom Metazoa; phylum Arthropoda; class Insecta; order Orthoptera; family Acrididae; genus Schistocerca; species Schistocerca piceifrons. Next base: position 951,855,341 of record NC_060149.1, read on the forward strand.
TATCAGACTGATACATTAAGTACACAGCCGAAATGTGGTTAAAAAATAAAAGAATGAGAGGACTTAAACTCTCAACTATGCCTCTACATTGCGTGACATTTACTACCAGATACAACACTGTAACAGCTCGAGTGGAAGACAACATTTCCTCCAGACACATACATATACTATAGTGTTGCCAGATTGTGTAGACGGCCAGACTTAGAATTCTTAGAGGACAACTAATTTTTGTGCAGTCAAATGTAAACAATAGGTTTATCTGGGCTTGCCCAACTTATACAATACAGTATTACAGTATTATATTTACAGACTGCAAGAATGAAAGACGCAAGCAAGATATAGACAACATTTTAAAAACCCAATATGTCTGATAATGTTAGTAATCTTCCAAGGTGTTGAGATGCCTCAGATCACCAGTTATTTTGGCAACAGAGAATGTTGCTGTCTTCAGCTGATTTCTGTGGGATGAACTGTTACACGACTGAGTTCACTGGGTAAAAATTTAGTTGTCTATTGTGTTGAAACTAAATGAAACAGCACGCATCTGCAGGATATGTGCAACAAGGAGTGGGAACCAACTGCTGACTGAAAACTACCTCAGTATGAAAGCCATCTTGAAATACAAACTGTGGTTGGTTAAGTATCCCATAATGAAGGAAAGAAAAAAAAGTTCTTGTCCTGGCAGAGAGTTGACAATGATATGAAGAAAAGTTTGTTTTAGTTATGCTGAATAAAATTTGTGTGAATAGTTCTATGTTCTAGATTTGACCAATTTCTTTTTACATGGTGAGTTAATTGTGAGCACGTTTTACCATGCATTCATACTATTGATTCACCTCAATAGGTAATTAATTCCCTACCTTCAGTGTGGATGTACACCTACATTCAACCTCCAGTGTGAATATAAAATCAGCGAGAAAGTATGACATGGACAGGGACTGCTGATAGGTGCCACTGGGGGGCTGTGGGAGTCTGCTGGGGAGCACGATGAGATAGTCTGCGTTTTTGCAATAAACACTGTGTCCAGGTGGCATTGTGGTTAATGTGACTGCCTAGTAACCAGAAGATCACGGGTTTGAGTCCCTCTACAGCACACATTTTCACTCATCGCTGCTGACTCTGTGTAAAGTCTCGATGCAGCTAATATCATTAGTCCCTTCCCTTTCTCTGCCTTCCTCTTCCTCCAACTACAACTGCTGTCATAGCTGCGGATTCAGTGTGGTGTGTGTTCTTCCAGAAATGTCCAAAACAATAGACACCATGCTCATATAATAACTGAAAGTACTTCCTCAGGCTTCACTACTTCGGAAAAACCAGAAGAAGAAGAAAATGAACGTTATATTTTTAGGTAATGCCTGCTGAAATGGTTATCAGGGGATGACACACAATCCCCATGTGTGACATTTTCTTTATTTTACACTGACAGTACCATATTAAGTGGTGTTGGCCATTATGACATATTTTTTGTTTTAGGAGATTTCCTTCTGGCGGCACACAGTCCACCTGGTTTCAATTTGAATGATCTTCTGTTTATGTGGTTTGTTCTTCTTCAGTATTCTAGTGCGACAGTACTTAATCTTAACATCTACATTTGTCAAACCATTGGCCATGCTTGCATAACCAGTTGATATTATCATTCACAGGCTCAGTAGTTGTAGCTGACAAGCTATGGAAGAAATACATTTGTGCAGATGCTTCAGCTGTTGATCTGCACCTCCCCCAACATGGTGTGGTTGTCCACAACAAAGTCTCCATAACTATTGTTGCCCTCCCCAACCACGCCATATGCACAGCAGCTATGGTCTAGGTTATTTTGTGTGCACTGAGCAAGACTTCAGGAAGTATTGTAAGCTATTAGAACAAAGGTGACTGACTTGTTTATCCAATGAACCTTCAGTACCTTCAAAACCACCATAAGGGTGACTCTTCAAATTATGGACCAATTTCATACACTTTCCTGCTTAAGGAAGCACCAGGATCATTGTGAAATGTAGAAGAGACCATTATCACCTAAGGGAAGAATGCAGTTTTCAACATGTGATTTGATCACATAGTGTAAATATTTGAACAAACTATCTGTTGAGGATATAAATCATACATAAGCTTCAGCATATACACATGTAAGAAATAAGCATTTCAATCTAGGCTCAATGCTTCAATGAGGAGTATTCAAAGGAACATTAATTGCTGTGTATCAAATGAAAAGTATACAAACAGCTTTAAGGTATTACAAACAATGTCTGAAATTTATTTAATCATCCTGTGAGATGCAGTAGTCTTCTTACACTGTCAAAATGTAAGCTTATGACAAAGCAAGCTGGGATCATCTTACTTCCTCTTGATTTGTTATCTGCCTCCTTAAATTCATTTTTTTTTTAAATTTTTGACCAATTACCATCAAAATATGTAAATGTAATCTGCAATTTCATAAAAGAGAAAGGTTGGCCCTCAGTTTTAAAGAATATAGCACCAGATCTAAATTTGTGCTCCGTTTTATGTATGTAATTGATTTTCTAATTTATTTTGACAATTTATTGTTAATATCTTTTGCTATAGGATGAAATCAGTAACTGTTTTGTGGCTTAGATTCTATTGCTGACTTACAAACATATATAAATTCTGTACTAATTATACACATTTGGAAAAAGAATCACTAGGATTCTTGAAGTATTTATTTGGCTCTATTTGAAAATATATTAACAAATCCAGCCCTTCATTAATTCCAAAGTAATAACAGGTTTGTAAAAAGTATTGTTTCTATATCTATATCTGTTAATTTCATCATTTAAACAAATAATTCGGCTTAACCCCTGTGTAGAACAAACTGTTAAAAAGAACCAATTTTTCAATGTATTCAGTTAATTTAATGATTTATGTTTTAATTGTAACTTCTGCAACTTAAACACTGAACAATGTGTAGTTTCAGTGCCTATTACTGAGATGATGTATAAAGGCCCAATTTTTGGTCCCGAGACAATCAGTCCACGGGCGATTTTCAGACGAGAAACCTGCGCTGGTTAGGTCAACAACAATGCATCAACGTAACTGTGAAATACGTGTAATAGGTCATGTGTTAAAACAATGACAGTGTTTATTCAATATGTAGCATATTATTCTGCAATAACTGTGTGACCAGGTTTTTACTGCTCATAGGTGTTCAACAGTAAACTACGGTAGCAGTATGCTGATGTTTGCCTGAATACTATTAATGAGGTTCATCGAAAGTTAAACAATAGTGCACTGGCCATATTAACTGTGTTTATTGGTAGGTCGTGAACAGTGAAAGTAAAGAACTAGGAATGCAACTGTGCACCTGTTGGCTACATTATTTACAGTAGTCAGTGTTGAAATTCCACTCCCCATTTTTCAGTCAGTAACACAATGCAATATGTTGACACCAAGGACCATGAACAAACAGATAAAGCAGGTGAACATCATGCATGGTTCCCTTCTGGGTGATGATTATCATAACTGGGCACAAAAAACTAGGACTCACGAACTATGAACACTATCTCAAGAACAGTTTACAATACAGTGATTATAACGAAGGAAGTGCAACAGCAAATCAGCGAATGGGTTTCATGGCCACAGTATGACAGCAGCCAATCAGCTAGTGGGTTCTATGGAAGCAGCCATTGAGTACAGGAGCAGCAAATCAGCACACACATAGACGCAGCTGTGCAGACGATGAATCGAGATGATGATTACTGCTGCTGCAACTCCAGCAGCAGCAGCAGCAGCAGCCGCAGAAGACGAGTGAATAAGAATAAGGTAATTTCATAAAAAAGTCATTTTATATTAAATTATGAATGGCCTTAACGAACGAGACAGTGTGATGAGAGAGAAGGGACAATGGGGAACTGGTTCTGTAAATGACATGCACGTAACTTTGAATGATGGGGACAAAAGCCCTATTGTAGATGAAACGATAAAAGCGTCATGTACACTGTATGGTGATGGAAGTGAAATGGATGAAAACAGTACTGAAGTGGATGAAATCATTAAGGTTAAGGGGGAGTAGTGAAAGTCAGTGAGGGCAACAGGTTAGGGCAGACAAAAATTGGAATGAATGTTAAAAGAAATTATGAGTAGTATGTGTACGAAAGAAGACATTATTAAGGTGGAAAAGAAAACTCATAGCATTAGAACTGACATGGTTAGCTTCAAGGATGAATTGGAGAAATAAATTAAAAAGGAGATTAAGGTAGTCAGCTCTAATCTTTCAGAATTAAATAAGAAGGTTGAGGCAGTAGCTAACGGTTGTGATGAAAAGATAAAGAAAGTAGCACATAACACTGATGAGAAATTAACATTAATGAGTAGTAAATGTGTAGAAGACAGAAAGAAGCTTTGTGATGACTATAGTAGGAGGGTGCAGGCTTCCAAAAAACAGCGTAAAGATGAAATCAAAGCAGCCAGGAAATTTTGTGCTGAAAACAGGGTTAACCTTGAACCAAATCAATCAGATTAAAAATGATTTAGAAACAATTAACTTTACAGGGCTGCTGCCCTTTATGCTGTCAATGCCATGTTGGGACCGGTACAGTAGTTTCTGTTCCGTGGAGAACCAACCGTACCTGCACATAGGCTATTATTATGATGGAATCACCACTTCAAAAGGCATTCCAAAGCTGCTGCCAGCTTCCCTCTGTGGAGTAAACCATCTACCATTCCTGTCTGCTCCTAGAGAATATGTTGCATGGCTAAATATAGTTTTCTGTTAGAAAGTGTTTGTGCGTTGTGTATCTGATGTGGGACAGGTAGGTAAATTCACATATCCAGGTAAATTATTGGTGTACTGGCTAATAAAACATTTTTTACTTTAATTTTGAATATTTGGGGATTTCCAGATTGCTCCTAATGTCGGCTGGCAGATGTTAAAAGGGTGTTGCACCTGAATATAAAACAGTTTTCTTAACCCTAAGCTTCAATGCATATTCTCTATGTAAATTATTTATATTGTGATTGTTATGGTTGCAAACTTTGCAATTAATGCTAAATTCTCTCTTGTCCATTTGAGCAGCTCAGAGGTCAGCATATCTTGCTGCTATGTGGAAGACCCAGGTCCAATTCGTGGTAATGCCTTTTTTTTTAAAGGGCGAAGCTACTCCACACCCACACTGACATGGTGACCATCACCAAAGTTCTACCATCACCTCCGTTTGCTTCGTTACAATTGAGAAGTGCACAGGATGTGGGGTCATGATGTTGTCAGTAGGATTACCCACTAATACAGGCACTTTGAGGCGATAGAAGTGGTCGAGAAGTGAGCAGAAGATAGCAGTTTTAAGGGCAGAGGGAGAAAAGTGCCAAGGCAAGCACCAAAGGAAAAGAACTTCTGCAATAGTCTGGACAGATAGTAAGAGCAGTAGCAGTTTCTTTCTGTCTGCAAGGGTGAGGTTGTCGTTAGTTTTGGGTATCGTGCGATGCTCGATACCATTGTCGCAGCTTAAAACACTCTTTACGAGTGTCAGTCCTATTGAGGAGGGGTACTCCTGGGCTGTGCACCTGAGTGTCTCCTGGGCCACCTGCAGCATCTGTACTTGTAACATGCCAAGGTCATTGTACGAGTGGTCAATTGGCCATAAAGAGGTTTGGTTGGATATGTTTATGTTTAGTGTGCAATACTGCTTTCCCGTATTGCCAGTTGGTCAGCTAGATATTTGCAGCTGGCAATGCCATTTAGTTTTGCTGTAATGCAGGAATTCACCAGTGTTTATTTTGTCTGTGAGCTTGTGCTGTGCTGTCCACAGGTGATTAATTGTCCCTAGATTGAAGTGTTTTTCAGCAGTTGTGTTTTCACCCGTGGTTGTGGTCGTAGTTTCCCAGGTTAAGAATGAAGTGAATGCCAGAGTGTCTCAAGTTCCTGTACAGTCGTGTGGTGAGTTTTTTGAATATCTGTGTGTGAGTCTCAAGGCAGTATTCTCTGTGAAGGTCGACAGTGTGTGTGGACTGTGGTGCACTTCGTTCTGTATCACCTGTAGGCGGCACAGGCGGTCAGAGCCACGTAACCCCAGACTGCAGCTGCATGTATCATCATGGGTCTAATCAGTATCATGTACACGGACCTCGATACCCTCCTATTCAGTGTGCTTTACCTGTTGAGCTTAGAGTAACACTGTTTGAGCCTTGCATTTGCTCAGTTGGCCTGGCACTGAAGTATTTGACTTTCACACTGAAACGTATTGGGCGTGTGTGTAGTGTTATTTGTCTGCAGTCTTAATGTGGGGTCCTGCCCACTCATCTCGTATAGGGTGCCTAAAGGATGCTGCATTCTCAAAATGCTATACAACAATTCAAGCAAACAATATTAATAGTTTTTATTACAAATAAGAAGCTTGACAATGCTTAACCTGGAATTTACAATGGTGTCGCAAGCAATAGGCGACATGCAGTATAAATCCGAGTCCTTTGATATATACAATGTTCGTGCAAGTTTGACACACAGTTTGTGGATCACTAATAACTGTTATTGTAGCATTCTGCGCTAGGCCTGTCCGTATACTGTCCTAATCCTGTCCAAATACTGAGAAGCCGAGGCTGGCAGGAGCGGCACTTATATTCTCTTTGTCTAGGGGCCTGCTCCCGTCGTGGTGTGGTCCTTGCCAGTGGGCTATTGGCTGACGGTGCGTTCACTGCCTTCTTTGCTCTTGCGATCTTAATTTTCATTCCAGAGCTTGTGGGTATGCCAGAACACTTAATGTTTGTGCAGTTGTTATGGTTTGTCAGTGAACAGAACTGCTTCACACTTGTCAGCATTTGCTTTAACACACTGTCGTTCCAGCTAGGCAGTTTTGTTTGCAGTTGCGAACTATGCCTGATGGTTTCCAGTCTTGCACTAGGATGGTAGTGTCATCTGCGTAGATGGTTGCCATTGTGTTTTGTTCAGTTGGAAAGTCATTGACGTAGAGATTAAACAAGAGGGGCCCTTGGATGCTGCCTTGGGGTACTCCCACTTGTATACTGTGTTGTATTGACTGTTTGTCCTGAACGTCGGTGTTGAAGCTTCTGTGGGTGAGATATGAGTGTGTAAGATGTATGAGCTCGTCGGAGAGACTAGCAGTGCAGAGTTTGCGAATGAGACGATTGTGCCGTAGATGACTGAAGACCAGGAACAGCGCTCCTGTAGCTTTGTTGGTGTTGGGGGTGTGTGTAATATGTTCTACTACACAGAGGAGTTGTTGTGTTGTGGAGTGGTGATTGCTGAATCCAAATTGCTCCAGTCTCAGCGAGTCATTGGTGTTGCAGTGCATAGTAAGATGTTTGAGAATCATCTGCTCAACAATCTTATTCAGGGAGCTCAGCAGGCTGATGGCTCCGTAATTTTGTGGTAGGGAGTGGTATTTCCCTGGCTTCCTGAACATCAGGGCAGGGAGGTGTTGATGTTGTAGAATGGTATTCGTCATATGTGTGAGAGGCTCTATAGCTTTATTCGTGAACTCCTGGGTGACACGGTTTTGAAAGTGATTGGGACCAGGAGCTTTTCTAGCTGTTTTGTGCTTAATAACCTGTGTAATTTCATGTGTAGCAGTATGTATTGTTACATTGCACTTGGGCTGGGTTACAAGCCATGTAACCTCCTGGTCCATTTCAAGTAGCAGTGCTGGATTGGAAGGAGCCAGATTCAGTGTGAATGATGTTGCTAGTGTTCTGGTCATCAGCTCATGCTTCTCCTCCATGGAGTATGCTGGTCTGTAAGGTATTTGTAAACTTGGTGTGTAGTATTTCTTCTTGGTGGAGTGGACAGCTATTTGCCACACTCCAGGTCATGTGGTGTGCAGCCCTGTGAGTGTATTGTCCCAGTTTGTGGTTTTAAAAGTTTTAATTTAGCCTGTATGATCCCCTGGAGCCTGCTAATATGCTGTTTGTACAGCCAGTATCTCCCGAGATGATCTCTCATTGACATCGGCCCCTGTATTTCTGGGAGCAGGGCCATTGAGCATTCTTGTGGTATAAGTACTGTAATGGTACCTGCTATTGCATCCTGAACTGCGGTGGTAAGGGCTTTGACAGCGTCAACAAGTTTCCTGCTTTGTGTAATTTTGGGAATTTGTGGGATACGACTTTTCAAGCATTTCCTTGAACAATGCCCAATTCACACGCTTGTAGCTCAGTATCCTGTGAGATTCATCATACTGCTGTGTTTCTTCCGAGTAAAGTATTACAGGAGTTTGGTGAGGCCAAATCATGTAACTAAAGGATGTTCTGAAATTCCCGTTTTTTTCCATGCAGTTGCTTCTTGTGATAATCAGAGGCTGATTTTGACTAGTTAGAAATACTGCCACCTCCCCAATGAAATGTTGGTTGTGGTCAGATTTATATGTAGCGTAGCTAGAGGTATGGGTTGCTCCAGAGTGGTTAATTTTGTTTTACCTTGTACGGAAGCAACAAAGAGCGTCCAGTGGAGTTAAATACCCTTGGCAGCAGAAATAAGTTTCACATGAAGTACACACAGCTTATCCTGTCTCAAACGCTTGACAGTTACACAGCGAATATTATTCAAATGTAGATGGCAGCTGTACCTTGAAAGTAAGCGTACCTCGTGAGTATATCAGCAGTACATCTTCTGACATGCTTGATGTGAATGTGAACATAGAATAATAGTTAAAAACAACTATAGAATTGGCCGGCAGAATCACCATTTGAGGTTCCGTAAACATCCCCATTGGTTGTTTTCATGTCAGGTCTCCAGGTGGAACACGTTGTCATCTGGTTACAATACTACGGCTGTGAGCCGTCGCACTATCTGCCGGAACACAAATATCCATCGACCGTGGGTCCACCGCGCGTGCGCGAACACAACTGCCCTCTAGCGACAGGCACAACAGCGCACAGGTGGTGAAAGCTCGTGGGAACAATAGATATAAAAAACTGACAGTTTCTGATGACCGAAACAGGGACCATTGTGTTTCTTAACATCAAACAGAACAAAGTTCTAATTGTTAGTTAAAGGGTACCTCTTATCTCAATTCAGAGTATTGTTAGATAGCCGCATTCCAATGGCTTCTTCCACTACACAGTCCCAATACAGCGACGCAAGGTCAACCACTTGTCTCATCGTACAACATTTCATATTTTTCAGTAAGACAATGTTCAGACACTCAGATTTTTCTGGCTGAATTAAATGTGCATGCCGATCGTGCTTCACGCAACGATACTGGAGCGTACGAATAGTTCGTTCAATATAGGCTTTCCCGCAATTGCAGGGAATTGTGTAGATCCCGGGCTTTCTCGAACCAAAGTTATCCTTCACTAAGCCCAGCAGAGCTGTGGTCTCAGGCGGTGGACGGAAAATACTTTTAATATCAAACTTCTTTAAAATTTTTCCTGTTTCTGAAGATATGCTCCCCGAAAAATGTAGGAATTCCGCAGATTTGCTTGTATCTTCTGTTAGTTCCCGCGAATGTCCAGTCTCCAGTTCTTGCGTCAAACTGTCTGCATCTCAGATAGCGTAAACCCTTTTCACCAATGTACGTAGGACCCCGTTGCGTTGGTAGGATTGATGACTGCCTGATGGATAAAGATATCTGTTCGTATGCGTGTGCTTCAGGTAAACTGTCCTAATGTCCCATCACCCCTCCTGTGGACCAAGACACCTAAAAACGGATGTTCGCCGTCCTCTTCGACTTCCATCATGAACTCAATATTGGGATGCACACAATTAAAATGATACAGAAAACGATCCAGAACATCCCTCCCAAATGGTCATCCCATAAACGTATGGTCGACGTATCTCCAGGAACAAGTTGGTTTAAAGAACCATGTTGCAATGTCCTCAATCTTCCACAAATTGGCGACCACGGGGGATAATGGACTCCCAATAGCCACTCAGTTTGTTTAAAACTTTCGACATTAAGTAAAAAAATACGTCAACGTCAACACATGGCGACAAAGCTTGTTGTTTCTTCGTCCAATTTTTCACAAATTAACTGCAAATAATCCTCAAGAGGAACTTTGGGAAACAGAGACGCAACATCAAAACTAAAGAGCCAATTCTTGGGATTGAGACTCAGAAGTCGTATGTTGAATAAAAACCAGAGAATTGGAAATAAGATTATAGCAATTTCCGACAGGGGGGCTGAGAATGGACGCTAGATACTTAGCCAACTTATAAGCAGGAGTGCCCAAATTTCTAACAAAAAGCCGAAGAGAAAGTCCTTCCTGTCTACCTTAGGCAAACCGTATAATCTCGGCTGGACTGCAGAACCAGGTCGACGTTTTTCCCAGAACTTCATCACATAATGAAGTCTCTTTTAATGACTGGAAGAGTCTTGAGAGTCTTGGGTTTTATACGGTGAGTTGGATAGTTCTGCAATCTTTGGTATGCCGAGTGTGCAAGAGAGAGATCAATTTTAAGCACATAATTGTCCCGCGAAAGAAGAACCGTTGAACTGGCCTTGTCTGCTGGAGGAATTACTAAATCTTCTCTGAAGGACCGGATTGCGGCTCTTTAAAGCGAGATGTTACGTCGCGGGGGTGGCACCTGACGCAGCTGAGACACCTCTTACCTAACCTCATCAGCTAGATGGTCGGGAAACCTGGACACGACTTGTTCAATGGCGGAAATGTATTCCGTAATTGGAACTTCACTGGGTGTATGGGTAAAATTGAATTCCTGTTCCAATACCGCAGGCTAGCATCGTTCACTCTTTCGTTGTGAGACTGATCACATGTCGACGGGTGTTATCACTGTAGACTGCGAAGAAAACTGTTGAATTTTCGAAGATTTCCTACCGACGGCGTTTGCATACACCCAGTCTGATATTGCCCAGGATGAACTGTCGACCCAATTCCAGTATGCAGCTGAAGCAGCGCTGAAACTGCCAAATGCAGATAAAATAAATCTTTGGATATGAAATCCAGTTGTGCGCATATAAAACTATTGTGCTCCCTTAGTAAGGCAAAACCAGCACGCTTCTTAATGGTGTTGGCCATTCTTGTCTCAATGTAATCAACAATTCTGGCAAATTTAAGTATTAAAACTTCATTCCAGCATCTCAGCCGAAAAGCGAGGTCGCTCAGTAATTTCCCCTTCTTACGAAGTTCATGAAATACCCTTGAAAGTTGAAACGTCCCCTCACCGTAGAGGATCTTCATGTGATTCCGTAATCTCTGCCGGCGTAATAATTGGTTGTATTCATGTCGGGGCTCCAGATTCAAAACATCATCTGATCTGACTCAAGAGCCGACATGAATACCCATAATCACGTATCAATGGCCAATGATGCAAACAAAATGGTCTTCGTCTCTTCGGTTTGGAGTGATCATGTGTACATGCGTGAACTCGAGTACACAAGCATGTGACTAGAAGTGAGACGGGGTCATACAGCGTATAAATTCTCAACCATGTAGTTGAGAAAGATCCAAACACCATTTCAACCTCAATATTCACAATTTTCCATCGCGTTTAGCCTAGGATTATTGTTTGCCCTCAGATGAACCAAAAGCAAAGAAACACATAGTATAGGATGTTATGTTGTCCATACCGCAAATGAAATAAATCTTTGGATATGAAATCCAGTTGTCTGCTGTTAAAGTCTCAGCAAGCCTTAACAGGTAAGTTCAGACATATTGTTACGGTCACGATGTCCAGAAACGAAAGGGCTGTTCTTAAAATTTCAGACAGTTGTCAGACAGGTATACACGGTGCTAAGTCGGAACTGTCCATTACCGCAACTAATTTCCAGCTGTATGAGGGGGCGAAAGAAGCAACACAAGGTACTTTGTTTCAGCAGTGTTCCGAAACGACAGGCAAATGATGTATTTATTATAACGAATGAAACATTGCACAAATAACTGACAGGACACTCAATATTTAGTCTGTCACGAATTACATGCAGGACACATCCAGAAATTAGTGAGAATTCTTAAATGGATGAAGTTTATCGCAGACGCTCATGGTGGGGAGGGAGGGGGGGGGGGGGGGGGGGGTTAGCGGCAAGTGCAACTCCTTGCTGTCCGTCCCCTGACGTCCCCCTCCTCCCCCCCCCCCCCACTTCTGTAACCTATGACTAAGTATAAATCTATGAAGTGCGACACTATGAATTAAATTTCAAAATAGGATATAAAAAAGTTTGCTCTCGAGCTCACATGCGATTGCACAGATTAGAAATGGAATTCCTGAAAAACCACCCATGCTTTCTGAAAACCGGGGAAAGTGTTTTAACGATATAGCTATGCTACTATCTGGGGAAAATCGAACGCATTTCTCGCAGTTACAGTGGAAAATTTACTCACAGAACATCCAGTAATATGCAGGCAGCACTGTGTGGTGGAAAAATTTCATAATTCACACAGTACTTACATGAAACTAAGTTTATTACTGTCTGCCAGCACTGAATCAGAAAAAAAGATGGTTCAGCACTAATCTTGATAACCGCAGAGAATACATGCAACTATCTAAATACGTTCCTGAGCTGTCCAGAATGCTGTGTTCCAATAACAGGTACATGGCTGTCCGGACCTCACTGCTGCTCCGTCCCGACACACGACGACCCAGAAATACTAGCGGTCGCTCTAAAGATAGTACGACAGTCCTCTTATTGATAAGCGCCGCTGGTGCCACTCACGGGCAGGCAAGCCAGCAACTTAGTGACGCCAGTAAATCTAATAAGAAACGGGACGGCAGTACCGCAAAGACAAGATGTTAAGCAATAAACGGCACTAACACGAGCCGCGCACGGCTCAATCAGGGTATGGTATAATGCAGGACAATATAATTACATGGTTTTCAGTGTATGTAGTATTGCGATCTTCGATTTGTTTCCTTACTTTATACCACTTTATAACGTAATAACGTAGTCCCAAAACATGTTCTGGTTATTATATCACACATTTAACAACTGACGCGTAACATTGTCAGTACTGATTCATGAACGAGTTGTACGTTGCTTGACAATACATATACAAGCTTAGAATTTAGGACCTTAGCCACAGTCTTCCCACGTGGTATTGCTTCAGTTTATCCTGGTGTACAGCTGTGTATCCAAAGTACTGTCTGTTTTTTTAATTCATCTGTCTTTCGACTGGTTTGGAGTCCTACATCGCTTCCTATCTTCTGCACTACTTTTCATCTCTACAGGGTGTCCCCGAAATGTTGCGACAAAATTCGAGGAGTTGTAGAGGGTGTCTTGAGGAATAAATGGAGGATAGGAATACGTGTCCAGAAATTTCATCCAACGAAGCTACAGAACGTCGAAGTCATAGAAGCCTATGTCTGCCACTAGGGCACCCCTTCGGCAGCAAAATCACGTTGTACACTGACGAAATGTAAGAGGAACGCCTCGCAATGTTATTTCTTATTCAGTGATCGCAACTGATTGCCATGATCGCCATTGGAGAGGATGGAGCTAGCTGCTGCGTAGACAGGCCTTGTCTCCAATGAATGCGATGTTCTGTTGCCTTGGTGGATGACTGTTTCGGACACGGGTTTCCATCTGTAGTTTATTTTTCTCCTGTATTTTAGAGGGTTCCAGGAGAAAAATAAACTGCGGGTGGATACTCGTGTCGGAAACCGCCACCAACCGAAGCACCAGAGCATCATATTCATAGGAAACAAAGCCGTTCTAAGCAGCAGCTAGCTCCACCTTCTCCACTGAAGGTCGTGGTAATCAGTCGATCAGTGAATAAACAAACAACATTGAGAGACTTTCTGCCTACCGTCCTTCAGCGTGCAAAGTCACGTTTGCTGCCGGCGCCTATAACATCGGCGCGCTCTAGCGTTGTTGAACGACGTTTCCCAACACGGGTTTCTACCTGCAACGTATTCCTCAAGATACCATCTACAACCCCTCGAAGTCTGTTTCAACGTATCTAGAACACCAAGTTTATAATTTCTTTGTACTAGGACGCATGTTCTAGTATCTGTCTACACCCACATTACTTTTTTTCCATTTCTAATTCCTTCCAGCGCAAAATTAATTTTAGCGGCCTGCGTGGCAAATGTTCCATTAACGTGACCATTCTACTGGTAAGGCTTTCCCATAGATTTAATATAGGGCCCATTTATTTTTTCAAAATGGTTCAAATGGCTCTGAGCACTATGCGACTTAACATCTGAGGTCATCAGTCCCCTAGAACTTAGAACTACTTAAACCTAACTAACCTAAGGACATCACACACATCCATGCCCGAGGCAGGATTCGAACCTGCGACCGTAGCGGTCGCGCGGTTCCCGACTGTAGCACCTAGAACTGCTCGGTCACTGCGGCCGGCTGTTTTTTCAGTACCTCCTTGTTTCGTATCCCGTCTCTCTACTTTACTACCTTCTTCGATAGTACCTCATCTGATAGGATCAAATTCTCCCCAATTTCTGATCGTTTGAAGTGGCGTAGTGATGAAGGTAAGGGTCTCGTACTGGGGAGGACGGTGGATTCAAATACTCGCCCCACACTGAGATCAGATTTTCGTGGCTTCCCTGAACCACTTCAGGTCACTGCATGGATAGATCCTTTGAAAAGTATACGCCGATTTCCCTTCACATCCTTCACACATCTCAGTTTATGCACAGTCTCTAGTTACGATGACGCTGAAAGGAAGCCAAATCTTCCGTCCTTCTAATTTATACTTCTCAAATTTTCGCTTGGTATATATTTCAGTTCCACACAATGATATGCTCCAGAACTTTCTTCAGGTATGCCACATCCACTTGATGAATCCAGCCCTGCAAGAGCTGTCATCTGCAGAGAGGAGTGAGAGTGTTTGTCATACCAGGAACATAAGAATACAACCCTGTGAAAATGGCTGTTGTCATCTTGGAAGACGGGAGGGTCCACAGCATATCCATATCAAAATGTAGAGGGGTAATGCTTAATTACAGATAATGTAGAGATGAACATCGTGGTTTATTTTCATGGCAATGAATGGTCGCAAGTCACGGTGCGAAAACTGCCCCAAAACATCACAGAACCACCTCCGGCCTGATCCACAACTTCCACTCTTCAGTGTGGCATCATTGCACTCCAGTCTACTACTGCCCAGGTACCGTGTTGTTTGTCCAATTAAAGACGTCCAACTCTACATGCCGCTGAGAGCAATGACCTTTTGCGAAGTACCTCGTTCCGAAAGTCCATGGCATGCAGTTCCATTCGCAACGTTGGTTCGATGGAAACTTGTTGCATTCTTTCAGTCCTGGATCCTTGCGGTGGGAGAGGGGAGAAAGTAAGAAACTGAGAGCCCCCCCCCCCCCAATTAGAATCCTACTGTGGATCCGTGTCTGCATTGAATGACTGCAGCAATTTCTGTCGGGTTGGAAAAATATTGTCATTGGCAAGGTGTGACATCCGTCACTAGTCACTGTCGGTTAGGGTGTTTTAACAACGGCTGCTCTTAACATGTGTTACATGACTGTGAGTGGTCCACCATTCCTTGTAGACAATCCACAATGATACACCAATCAACCTCTTCATCTCAGAAGAACAATGTCCTCAATTATTTGGTGCATATATTCCAATCTCTGTTTTCACCTACAGTTTTTACCTTCTACAGCTCCCTCTAGTACCATCCAAGTTACTGCCTAATGTCTTAACACATGTACATGTCCTATTACCTCGTCAACCTATCTTAAAGCGCAAATTTCGTATAATTGAGTGGCACATACACAGACTTTCATTGTAAAGAGGCACTGTCCTGAGTTAGGTCAGCAGTGGAGTGTCACACAACCGTCTGGTATCAGTTCTACGCGACTTAGGGCGATCCAAAGCATTCGCTGTGAGCAGCAATTCCTTGTCATGTTTGAAACTGATTGTATCTGGTAATGTATGACAATTGTCTCTGGTCCATGTCAGCTAAAGTCTTCTTACTAGCGTTGCTCCTACGCCGTATTACATGGCTGCGAGAGATCTACCATTACTGTCTTGATACATCAACAAATCGGTGGACTGCACTCACGATCTGATCACAGGAGAGTCCAAACACGATAACTACTAACTGCAATCCTGTCACTTCTCCATGTAGAGCCTTCTTACTGCGGTGTTCCTTATAACCGACTGGCACATAAACTATCTCATCAAAAGTATCTGGACACCGCTATGTGATGCGGAATTGGCGACTATATGTCACGAGAGGTAGACTCGACAGGGTAACTGGAGGTGGGAGCCATTGTCTTATTCGCAGAGAAACAGTAACAGTAAAATGGGTTGTTCACGAGGGCTCGGTGATCTCGAACATAGTGACTGCATGTCACCGGAGTAACAAATCCATCAGGGTCATTTCAGACGTTCTAAAGCTGCCCAAGTCGACTGCTAGCGATGTGAGTGTGCAGTGGAAGAGGGGAGGAAACACCACAGCTAAACCTAGATGAAGCAGACATCATGCACTGATGGACAGGACCTCCAACCCTAGCAGACGGTGGTTGTAAGAAACCACATGAAATGAGTGGAAGGGATCACTCGTGTGTTCCAAAGTACTACCAGTAGTCCAGCTAGCACAATGAATGAGAGTTAAATGGAATGGAGTACGACAGTCGTGCAGCTTCTGTCAAGCCACAAATTTCTGTAATTAGTGCTAAGCAAAACATGGGGTGCTGTAAAGAATGATGCCATTGGGCAGTGTATCATTGGAAAGCGGTGATTTGAAGTGAGGAATCACGCTACATACCTTGGAAATCCAATGAAAGGGTTTGTAGAATGCCTGCCATCATGCGCAATTCCAACACACAAGTACAGAAGAGATGATGTTACAATATGGGGCTGTTTATCGTGCTTAGGGTGTCGTTCCCTCATTGCACTTAGGAAAACGCTATATGCAGAAGTATATGAAGACATTTTGTGGAACTTTAGGCTGCATTCAGCACAGGAAGTTTTCGGAGACTATAATTGTTTCAGCATGACAGTAAACCCTGTTGCGCAGCAGTATCTGTGAGGTAATGGTTTGTGAATAACATTATTCCTGAAATGGACTATGCTGCCCAGTGTCCCGACCTGAACCCAATGGAACTCATTTGGGAAGTGTTAAAAGATCGACTTCGCTCCGGAATCCAACATCACTACCACATCTGGTTTCAGCACTTGAAGAAGAACAGACTGTCATTCCCTCACTGACATTCATGCACTTCACTGTAAATGTCCCCAGCAGAATTCCAGCTATCATAAATTAAAGGGTGGTCATATCCCATGAGTAATAAAGGGACACACACACACACACACACACACACACACACACACACACACACACACACACACACAGCCAACAGCCGACCCACCAGCCCTTCGCATGATCTCCGTCACAATTTCACCCAACCCCTCCCTCCCCCAATCACTCCACCCAAAAAATTATGTTATGTGTAGCGCTGCCCTGCCAGCCGACCGAGAGAAGTTCATCTTTTGTCCCTGTAGTCGCTCAGTAAAGTAGGTCGTAAAGTGTGTAGGCTGCACAGGAAATTGGTCGGTCGGTTGGTGTGTGTGCGCAGTGCCCTTTATGTCCATTACTAGATGCTGGACACTTTTGATCAGAAGGTGTACCCACCACTTGGCCGGCATGACATACTTCAGAGCGGTGGAGGGTAATGTGACAGCCTGGCAGAAGTCCTACACAGGTTGTTGTTGTTGTTGTCTCCAGTCCTGAGACTGGTTTGATGCAGCTCTCCATGTTACTCTATCCTGTACAAGCTTCTTCATCTCCCAATACCTACTGCAACCTACATCCTTCTGAATCTGCTTAGTGTATTCATCTCTTGGTCTCCCTCTATGATTTTTACCCTCCACGCTGCCCTCCAATGCTAGATTGGTGATCCCTCGATGCCTCAGAACATGTCCAACCGATCCCTTCTTCTAGTCAAGTTGTGCCACAAACTCCTCTTCTCCCCAATTCTATTCAATACCTCCTCATTAGTTATGTGATCTACCCATCTAATCTTCAGCATTTTTCTGTAGCACCACATTTCGAAAGCTTCTATTCTCTTCTTGTCTAAACTATTTATCGTCCACGTTTCCCTTCCACACATGGCTACACTCCATACAAATACTTTCAGAAACGACTTCCTGACATTTAAATCTATACTCGATGTTAACAAATTTCTCTTCTTGAGAAACGCTTTCCTTACCATTGCCAGTCTACGTTTTATATCCTCTGTACTTCGACCATCATCAGTTATTTTGCTCCCCAAATAGCAAAACTCCTTTACTACTTTAAGTGTCTCATTTCCTAATACAATTCCCTCAGCATCACCCGACTTAATTCGACTACATTCCATTATCCTCGTTTTGCTTTTGTTGATGTTCATCTTATACCCTCCTTTCAAGACACTGCCCATTCCGTTCAACTGCTCTTCCAGGTCCTTTGCTGTCTCTGACAGAATTACAACGTTATCGGCGAACCTCAAAGTTTTTATTTCTTCTCCATGGATTTTAATACCTACTCCGAACTTTTCTTTTGTTTCCTTTATTGCTTGCTCTATATACAGAGTGAATAACATCGAGGATAGGCTACAACCCTGTTTCACTCACTTCCCAACCACTGCTTCTCTTTCATACCCCTCGACTCTTATAAGTGTCATCTGCTTTCTGTACAAATTGTAAATAGCCTTTCGCTCCCTGTATTTTACCCCTTCCCCCTTCAGAGCTCCAAAGCGACGAGTTGAGCTTTTTTGAGGGGGTGGCTGATATTTTGTCCTGTGAGATTGTCTGTACTGACGGGTGCCGGCGATGTGCCCGCAGGGCCCGACGTGGGAGTGGAGCGGCGAGCTGCCGCAGGTGGCGCAGACGATCCTGCACCAACACGCGATCCAGGGCGATGTGACGGAGCTGCAGCTGGCCGCCGTGCGCTGGACGTCCTACTGCCGGCAGGCGCTGTCTTCACCACTGGACACTCGCATCCTGCTGCGCCTGCTGCAGGACCTGGACGCGCGCTGGCCACACGAGACGCTGTCCCGCGAGGAGGTAAGCGCTAAGCGGCCCGCGCGCGCCCGCATAGCTCGCCGGATACCGGAGGCCCATTTTCACTATCATATTCACACGTTGTCTCATTCGGCTCTGCTATTCCGATCAAATATCGGTTTTCCGAGCGTCAGTTGTTATACACCATGGTCGGCCAGGTCGTGCAAAATTTCACTTTTGCACAATGTGCTGCTTCCAAGCGCTCCGAGGTTCGGCCTGTCTCGTCACTGTTTGGTACGTCTCGGCTTTGCTCGGTCCCTCTCGGTATAGCGCCACATTTCGTACAGCAGAGCGATGTGACACTTCCTTCCAGCATTTGATGAGGCTTCTTTTGATCAACACGGCTTTCTTCAGCTCGCCAGGGTCTTGGTGTAAGCACTGTTTATCCTTCGCTATTTGTTCGTGGTATAAAGGAAGTTGGTCCAGTGGTTATTCGCACAAAAACAGGCAGTCTAGTGATCTATCGTCACAAGATGTGGATGGGAACGAGAACAGAAGGTTGAAATTCTCCATATCCATTATGCAGTCGCAGTAATATATGAGTAGCAGAAATTTCCTATGGAACATTACACACCACGCAGATAGAATTTAAAGATTTAGTTGACAGGCTGGCCGGGGTGGTCGAGCGGTTCTAGGCACTACAGTCTGGAACCGCGCGACCGCTATGGTCACAGGTTCGAATCCTGCCTCGGGCATGGATGTGTGTGATATCCTTAGGTTAGTTAGGTTTAAGTAGTTCTAAGTTCTAGGGGACTGATGGCCTCAGAAGTTAAGTCCCATAGTGCTCACAGCCATTTGAACCATTTTTTTAGTTGACGAGGAAAGAACCAGAAATTACAAAGATTAGCAGACGAGATTCTGTGTTCTGTACATCAAAAAGCACTTTGTTTTAAATTAGCAGACGTAGCTGACGTGATGACATTGATGGTTCAAGTAGCAAATTTTCGGAAGTAGCATACATTACTACGCCGTCAGGTATAACTGTTTCAGTGAAACTGTACGAAGAGTATGGAGACCAATCCATTTCGCAGAAAAAGTTCCAGGACAGGCTTTTTTTATTTCTGAGCTTGCAATACCAAAAGGGAACAAATGTTGCTTTCATGTTAACGTGTGTGTCCTCGAAATGACCTTGCGCGTGTTTCCGTGAAACTCACTATGTGGCAAGGCTGTGCTTAGCAACACCCTGTCTGGATTCTTGGCGCATTAGTTTTGGTGACACAGTCGATGCTGATTGTGAGCAAAGAGTGAACAATAAGTTCTGCGTCAAGCTGGGAAAACCCTAGTGAAATGTGGACAATGATTAAGCAACTGCAGCGAGGCCCTTTCAAGAATGCAACTGAAAGAAAAGCTCCATCAAGATATCACATACATACGACGGTCTGTGACAAATGAGCTTACAAGCATAGAAGTTGAAAATTTCCCTGCTTTCTTTCAAGACCTCCAGAAACGTTGGTAACTGTGTAAAAATGCCCAAGAGGGCTACTCCGATGGGAGCTAGGATCATTACTTGGTAAGTACAATTTTCTATATTTTTTTTTAATCTGTCCTGTAACATTTCTGACAAAGGGAGTACATTCAGGATGAGTCATGCACGACGTAATACCCTTTTTATTTCGTGAATGATTTTAGATACCGAAGCTAGGTTTTGGGCCAATGATAGCACGCTAAGGGACACGTAATTTGGTGTGTAATACAGAATCTTCGCTTTTGTATCGATCGTGATAATGAAGCAAGTATAATTTTTTAAAGAGAATGATATACTTTCTTAACGGCATCCGAAAGCGCATGAGAAGACGACTGCAGTGATACAATGCTTGTTAATTTTGTAGTAGAAACTCTTTGCAAAAGAATGAGAGAAATATTCTAAAACTGAGTCGTCCGGAATCAGATATTACGTTGTAAACATGGTCATGCCAGTCTACGTCGTTGTATTAAGCTTTTCGACTGTTTACTTCTCTGTGCCCCAGAACTAACAAAACCGTGTTGTCTGTTGGCAGATCATTTATGCTTCATAATTTCTTGCAAGCTGACATGTACACCAATGTGGAAAAGTTAGACATGCTATTATGAGACGAATGTCAAGAAAATTCTGTGAAAATGGTAATGAAAAACTGCTCGAAGAAACTGTAGTTGTTCCAACAAAAACCTGGAAAAGTACGTACAATTGAAACAGCTTTCCTTAGTCCCATCTGATACGACAGAAACTAGCATATGCCATAGTCCCACAAAAAAAATCGTAGGTGTTTCTAGGTCGTATACAAAATGAGGTTTTATTTTAGTAGCGAAGGCGTGCCTTGCTGCATCGGCATATAACGGCTGAGTCTGGTCTGAGAGCTTGGTGTTATTTCACAGCAATGGCCTACTCTCGCCGCATTGCTTTCCAGTTTTAGTGCATTTCTCGGATTCTCTTTCGAAAGGCTTCAGTGTCAGTAATAAAAGCGCTATATCATCGTAATTGCCTTTCCAAGACCTACTGAATATAGTTATGAAAAGTATACGTTTCCATTTAAAAAAATCATACTTGTATCAACATCTCGGTTGATGCCTGATATCAGGGCATTATCCATACAAAACAATGCCCCTCAGCGTACTATCAATTGCACGAAACCTCGTTTCGATATCTGTAACCGTTCAGGAAATAAAAGGGGTGTCAGGTCTTTTGTAACTGCACTATATTATTTCAAAGTACGTTGGTTAAGTCAAGGGGCATGCCCGAAACGATTTTTCAAATTGAAACCCGCTATTGTTAAATTTATGAAAGAAAAATGAAAGGAGGAAAGAAAATTGGAACACCCAGGATGGGCTAAAGACTTTGCATTTTACGTGGATTTGACTGCACACTGCCCACAGTAAGATATTGCAAGGTGAGAAATAATCTATTTATGATATGACGGGGATATGTTTAAAAAAATAGCATTGTGCGGGTGATAAATTATGAAAAAAACACCGTCCATTTCCCTAAACTCACTGGTGTTAAAGAAAACGTGAATTTGAACAAACTTCTGTCTCGTTAAAAGAATTACAGAAATAGTTTTCCAAACATTTGAGCGCACTGCCAGTTCTATATTTCCTTGTGATCTCTTTTAGAGACCGTTTTGCATTTCATTTTAAAGCGCCCCTGGGCAACTGCAGATGGAGCTTATCGATCTGCAACATATTTCCCGTTTATAAGCCAAATCCTTCTGTGTTGAAACTGTCCCGAAGCTCGACATTCCACGTCCATATAATGAGATTGCAAACGTGATAACAATGTTTCGATCAACATAAATGCATGAAAGACTGCTTTCAGTTATGAAACTAAATAAGTCACGATTACGTGGCAGCCTGTGATGTAATGTAGAGCTGAATATAACACTAAATACGCAACGAACATTTTATGAAGGTTTGAAACCTGCAATTCAATGGTGTGTTCCTGTGAAAACCGTGTACCAGTGCTGAAGAGTATCAAACATTAGTATCATCAGTGGACTTGAGTATCGACAAAGCATTCTACCACAGACGTGGTATGGAAACGAATAAGAGCATTGGAGACTTACGTTGAATCCATTCAATTGCCTCAGAATGCTGACAGCGTGAGCTTGGTTCAACCACTGAAACATGTGAATTATGAGAGGAACAAATGCCTGGGCCATAAATGATGAACCTCCTCACCACAGTATCAATGGTTCCACTATGCACAAGCCTCAGCACACCATGTTCCAGCAAAGGGATGAACACTTTTATTGACTTTGGTAAACAAGTGAAACTGTAGCACATTCATGGACAGTTCAACTTAACAGCAGCATTAACAAACTCAAGTGCGCCTGCACCATATTTCATGTGAGGTGAGCGCTCTGGACGATGCCGCAATAGCAGCAGTTAAATTCCAATAATCAAACTACAGACTCTGAATTCAAATGCGCCTGTTGATGCAACCTTTATTTATTCATTTATTATTTTGTAAATAGCGGTAGTAATAATGTGTAAAGTGTATATTAATCAAAATTAGATACATACATTATGTAATGGCATGTTCTGAGAGTACATGAGGTAAACTTGGGCACAAATGAAGGTCTCAGTACAATGGCAGGCCAAGAGTTTTAAAGTACAGAAAAGTTAAATAGTGTTAATGCACCACCACTGCATACTGACATCCAGCGACCAGTGATATGGATCACTCCAGTATACAATAAATGGGGAGGGGTAAGGGGTGGCAAGGGAGGGGGGGGGGGTTGCAATTGTGTAGGTTCTTTAAATGACCTACACATATCAATAAATAGTCGCACCATCCCCGCGTGGCAGAGATATCATAGGGAGGTATGATTACATCTACGTTGACAGAAAATTAAAAACCAAAACTATCGATTTTTATGTACCTCTTTATATATATATGTCTGCTTGTGTCTGTATATGTGCGGATGGATATGTGTGTGTGCGAGTGTATACCTGTCTCTTTTTCCCCCTAAGGTAAGTCTTTCCGCTCCCGGGATTGGAATGACTCCTTACCCTCTCCCTTAAAACCGACATCCTTTTGTCTTTCCCTCTCCTTCCCTCTTTCCTGATGAAGCAACTGTGGGTTGCAAAAGCTTGAATTTTGTGTGTGTGTTTGTTAGTGTGTCTATCAACATACCAACACTTTCGTTTGGTAAGTTACATCATCTTTGTTTATATATATCTCGGTCACAATAAAGGATGGCAGCCAAAAACAGTTGCAGGATAGAATTTTTTTATTAAAATTCTTGACCAAGGTTTAATAAAAAAATTCTATCCTGCAACTGTTTTTGGCTGCCATCCTTTATTGTGAAGAATTTTAACAGTTGCTGCTGCAGCCATGTTTAAAATCTTGAAATATATCTCGGTGTCTTGTTGGTCTTTTGAGCTGGTGCAATAAAGACGTATGTAATTGCACTCTCCCAGTATTCTTTTAATTAAAAGTTACAATATGCAGAAGACACAAGTTTTCATTCTCGTACCTAGCTACACCTTATTTTCTACTTCCCAATGTGACAAGGGCTTGCATTTTTAAATGGACCTTTTTGGAGATGAAGTCAACCTGAAGAGAGAATAGCCGCCGCAGCCATGTTGTTGCACATCGTTGGGGAGAAAAGGTAAATACCACGCCGTGCACCCAAACTAACAGGAATTAACATTTATTCAATGCCACAATGTTCTTAACATGTACGCATCTATACCTGTGCGCATTTATGGACAAGTTTTGCTGCGGCTAACTGATAATTACTTCAGATCTGGACAATTCACATCATCTCTCCCCCCAACCACTATAATTATCAAGAATTGTGATAAGTAATTCTTTTTTACACACAGTGATTTACATTCAACTACAATAAAACACACACACACACACACAACACACACACACACAAAATATAAACTTACATTTTTTTTTTTTAATTCTATGTAGTAGAAGCATTTGTCAATCAAGTATAGCAATTTTGGTTTCTGCTTGAAGTTAATCTGGTTGTTACTACATTTTTTACTAATAATATTGTTCAGTTTTTACTAAAATGATAAACACTGTAACCAATTTTGATGATCGTATCGTTAGACGATCATTTTTTTGAGAAAAATTGTACTTAAAAAGTTTCCACAAAGCCGTATCAGCTGTTTTCACCTTCTGCCGTCACACAGGTTATAGCTGTGGAGCAACATACACAACATCGTCAGCTCATGTCTCGTGTAGACGACTAATGGAAAGAAATTACTAGCCGAAAAAATATGTACTCGCATCTCAAAGAAGAGTGAAGAAAAAAGTATAAGTGACAAACAAACGGAGATTAAGAAGTGCTTTAGACAAGTTACAAGCTGTGCCATCTGCCAAACAGTGTGGTTTAAACCGATTAGGTGAGAAACAAACAATCAAGTCATTAGCCAAACGAAAATTACGAAATGGTTTAAACCGAAGAGGTCAGATGTGGATGAAGCAAAACTTATACAAGCTCCAGAAGTTAACTCACCTACTGATTGCCACCAGAAAACAGAAGCCATACACAAAAAAGGTACTGAAAATTTTTAGGGTAAGTGCTGTATTAGAAATGCCATTAGATAAAGAATCAGAAACCATTTCCACTAAAGTTACTAAATACCCAGAGTTTGCTATACTACACCATAATGTTCAGTCACTCACAAATAAAATTTCCATGTTGGAAGCACTACTCCAGTATGCACTAAATGTAGATACAATTTGCATTACTGAACACTGGCTATGAAATACCGAAGTAAAATTAACCTCAATCTCAGGATATAGATTAGCAGGTCATTTTAGCCGAGGGTTTTCCAAAAATGGTGGCTCTGCTATCTTTGTGAAAAAACAAATAAAGTTCTGTGATGTCAGTAAAAGTTATATTGACCCGATTGAAAAAGACTTTGAACTTTCCATTACTAAACTGACAGCGCTTAATTTCATAGTTATTAACATATATAGAGAGTGCCAAGTCTAAACCTGCCAGTCTTCATGAATAAACTAGAGGTTCTGCTGAACAGGATCAATACACTAAATATGAAGCTTTGTGGGGATTTCAATATTGATTTTTCAAAAGACAGCAGCACCAGAGATGCTTTGGTAAATATGACCAACACATTCAATATGATTCCCACAATACACTGCCCAACAAAATTAACAGAATGCACAAATTCCATTATTGACCAAATATTCATATCAGACACAATTTACAATTTCACAAGCAGAGTACTGAGCATGATCATGAGGCACAGCTGCTGTGTATAGAAATGCCAACAAGTAGTAGTAGTTCCAAAAAAGTAGTTAAAAAGAGAACGTTTCCTGAAGCTAACATTAACTCTTTCAATCTTTTACTGGCGAAGAGAAACTGGGAAAGCATCGCCACTCAGAACAATGTTGATAGCATGTACATGAGTTTTCAGAGCATCTTTCTTCACTAGCATTTCCAAAAGTAGTAAAAACAGTAAAACCTAACAATAATAAGCAATGGGTAACTAAAGGCATAAAAATTTCCAGTGAGAGAAACAGATTTCTGCAGTACTGTTGTAAAAAGTATAGAGTAACCCAAGAATTCGCATATTATTCAAAAGCCTACAAAAGAATCTATGGTAGAGTAGTCAAAGAGGCAAAAATTATGTGGAATGACAATTTGATAAGAAACTCATCTAACAAAATGAGATCCACGTGGAGAGTTATAAAGAAAGAAACTTGTAGTTCAGCTCCAAAGAAAAAGAATGTATCATTAACACTAGAAGACTCAAAAGTCACAGACCCAAATTTGATAGTGGAAAAATTCAGTGAATACTTCACTTCACTAGCTGAAGACCTCATTCAAGTACACTGTCAAGGACCAGTCCCAAGTTTCTCCAGCAAGTCAGTGATCTTGACTGCTTCTATGTATGTTTATGAAACAAACCCCAATGAAATTATAAGTAAAAGTAAATCATTAAGCAATAAAATGTCAAGTGGTCTTGATGAAGTACCTGATTTCATATTAAAAACATGTGCTCACCACATAGAAAACCCCTTGGCAAAAATTTTCAACCTCTCTTCAAAAACTGGTGTATTTCCAGATATTTTTAAAATAGCAAAAGTTACACCAATGCTAAAAAAAGGTTCTTCTGAAAAAAATATCAAACTACCGACCCGTGTCACAGTTAAGTTTCTACTTAAAAATTCTAGAAAAACTCTTCTATGACAGGTTTCTAAGTTTCATAAATAAATATGCACCACCTACAGTACAACAACACGGTTTTAGAAAGTCTAAATCTACACAGACACCAATTTTCGAATTCTTAGACTGCATTTTAAAATCCCTTGATCAACATAAATTAGCTGCAGGTATTTTTCGAGATCTATCAAAAGCCTTTGATATCCTGGACCATAACATTCTGCTCGAAAAATTAGAAAGACGAGGAGTAAGAGGTGTAGCCCCCCCATGAACCATGGACATTGCCGTTGGTGGGGAGGCTTGCATGCCTCAGCGATACAGATAGCCGTACCGTAGGTGCAACCACAACGGAGGGGTATCTGTTGAGAGGCCAGACAAACGTGTGGTTCCTGAAGAGGGGCAGCAGCCTTTTCAGTAGTTGCAAGGGCAACAGTCTGGATGATTGACTGATCTGGCCTTGTAACAATAACCAAAACGGCCTTGCTGTGCTGGTACTGCGAACGGCTGAAAGCAAGGGTAAACTACAGCCGTAATTTTTCCCGAGGGCATGCATCTTTACTGTATGATTACATGGTGATGGCGTCCTCTTGGGTAAAATATTCCGGAGGTAAAATACTCCCCCATTCGGATCTCCAGGCGGGGACTACTCAAGAGGATGTCGTTATCAGGAGAAAGAAAACTGGCGTTCTACGGATCGGAGCGTGGAATGTCAGATCCCTTAATCGGGCAGGTAGGTTAGAAAATTTAAAAAGGGAAATGGATAGGTTGAAGTTAGATATAGTGGGAATTAGTGAAGTTCGGTGGCAGGAGGAACAAGATTTCTGGTCAGGTGACTACAGGGTTATAAACACAAAATCAAATAGGGGTAATGCAGGAGTAGGTTTAATAATGAATAGGAAAATAGGAATGCAGGTAAGCTACTACAAACAGCATAGTGAACACATTATTGCGGCCAAGATAGAAACGAAGCCCACACCTACTACAGTAGTACAAGTTTATATGCCAACTAGCTCTGTAGATGACGAAGAAATTGAAGAAATGTATGATGAAATAAAAGAAATTATTCAGATTGTGAAGGGAGACGAAAATTTAATAGTCATGGGTGACTGGAATTCGAGTGTAGGAAAAGGGAGAGAAGGAAACGTAGTAGGTGAATATGGATTGGGGGACAGAAATGAAAGAGGAAGCCGCCTGGTAGAATTTTGCACAGAGCACAACATAATCATAACTAACACTTGGTTTAAGAATCATGAAAGAAGGTTGTATACATGGAAGAACCCTGGAGATACTAAAAGGTATCAGATAGATTATATAATGGTAAGACAGAGATTTAGGAACCAGGTTTTACATTGTAAGACGTTTCCAGGGGCAGATGTAGACTCTGACCACAATCTATTGGTTATGACCTGTAGATTAAAACTGAAGAAACTGCAAAAAGGTGGGAATTTAAGGAGATGGGACCTGGATAAACTAAAAGAACCAGAGGCTGTACAGAGATTCAGGGAGAGCATAAGGGAGCAATTGACAGGAATGGGGGAAATAAATACAGTAGAAGAAGAATGGGTAGCTTTGAGGGATGAAGTAGTGAAGGCAGCAGAGGATCAAGTAGGTAAAAAGACGAGGGCTAGTAGAAATCCTTGGGTAACAGACGAAATATTGAATTTAATTGATGAAAGGAGAAAATATAAAAATGCAGTAAGTGAAACAGGCAAAAAGGAATACAAACGTCTCAAAAATGAGATCGACAGGAAGTGCAAAATGGCTAAGCAGGGATGGCTAGAGGACAAATGTAAGGATGTAGAGGCCTATCTCACTAGGGGTAAGATAGATACCGCCTATAGGAAAATTAAAGAGACCTTTGGAGATAAGAGAACGACTTGTATGAATATCAAGAGCTCAGATGGAAACCCAGTTCTAAGCAAAGAAGGGAAAGCAGAAAGGTGGAAGGAGTATATACAGGGTCTATACAAGGGCGATGTACTTGAGGACAATATTATGGAAATGGAAGAGGATGTAGATGAAGATGAAATGGGAGATATGATACTGCGTGAAGAGTTTGACAGAGCACTGAAAGACCTGAGTCGAAACAAGGCCCCCGGAGTAGACAATATTCCATTGGAACTACTGACGGCCGTGGGAGAGCCAGTCCTGACAAAACTCTACCATCTGGTGAGCAAGATGTATGAAACAGGCGAAATACCCTCAGACTTCAAGAAGAATATAATAATTCCAATCCCAAAGAAAGCAGGTGTTGACAGATGTGAAAATTACCGAACTATCAGCTTAATAAGTCACAGCTGCAAAATACTAACACGAATTCTTTACAGACGAATGGAAAAACTAGTAGAAGCCAACCTCGGGGAAGATCAGTTTGGATTCCGTAGAAACACTGCAACACGTGAGGCAATACTGACCTTATGACTTATCTTAGAAGAAAGATTAAGGAAAGGCAAACCTACGTTTCTAGCATTTGTAGACTTAGAGAAAGCTTTTGACAATGTTGACTGGAATGCTCTCTTTCAAATTCTGAAGGTGGCAGGGGTAAAATACAGGGAGCGAAAGGCTATTTACAATTTGTACAGAAACCAGATGGCAGTTGTAAGAGTCGAGGGACATGAAAGGGAAGCAGTGGTTGGGAAGGGAGTAAGACAGGGTTGTAGCCTCTCCCCGATGTTGTTCAATCTGTATATTGAGCAAGCAGTAAAGGAAACAAAAGAAAAATTCGGAGTAGGTATTAAAATTCATGGAGAAGAAATAAAAACTTTGAGGTTCGCTGATGACATTGTAATTCTGTCAGATACAGCAAAGGACTTGGAAGAGCAATTGAATGGAATGGACAGTGTCTTGAAAGGGGGGTATAAGATGAACATCAACAAAAGCAAAACAAGGATAATGGAATGTAGTCTAATTAAGTCGGGTGATGCTGAGGGAATTAGATTAGGAAATGAGGCACTTAAAGTAGTAAAGGAGTTTTGCTATTTGGGGAGCAAAATAACTGATGATGGTCGAAGTAGAGAGGAGACCAAGAGATGAATACACTAAGCAGATTCAGAAGGATGTAGGTTGCAGTAGGTACGGGGAGATGAAAAAGCTTGCACAGGATAGAGTAGCATGGAGAGTTGCATCAAACCAGTCTCAGGACTGAAGACCACAACAACAAGAGGTGTAGCACATAGCTGGTTTTTTCATACCTAAAAAACTGCAGGCAGAAAGTATCACTTCAGTATGAATTCAACAAAATTAATAAAATAAGAAACAACTCCTTTCTTTCTAGCGAATTAACAATAAAACTTTGTGTACTTCAGGGCTCAATCTTAGGTCCACTACTCTTCTTGATTTATGTGGATGGCTTAGTTGAATATACGAGTCCCACAAAAACCATCCTGTTTGCCGATGACACCAGCATATTGCTCACTGGATCCAACCCAGAAACTTTGCAGTCCACAGCAGAAAGTTCTATGGAAAGACTTTCTGAGTGGTTCACAAAAAAACAAACTCATTATAAATACTGAAAAAACTGTGTGTCGATTTTCATGTAATTGCTCCAACTAATCAAATGTCTATTCAAGCACAATTAAAAAATGATCCCCTAGAAAATGTAAGTGTCACAAAATTTTTGGGTCTATTGGTTCAGCAGGACTTAAAGTGGGGCACACATATAAATAACTTGTCTAGAAAACTATAATCTGTGTGCTATGGCCTAAGAATTTTAAAGGCTACAACAAGCAAAACAACAGTACTGCAGGCATACTATGCACAGTTCCACTCACTAGTCCGATATGGGATCGTTTTCTGGGGATACTCAATTCATAGTGTAAAGGTTTTTAGAATGCAACAAGGGCTCTAAGAATAATTTGTGGCCTTAAAAAGATGGACTCCTGTAAATACGATTTTACTGAGCTTAGTGTTCTAAATGTTCCAAGTTTATTCATTTATGAAACTGTCTTGTTCACTAGGGACTACCTCCTGAAAACAAGCAAACTGCTACAGAACAAAAATGTACACAACTATGGTACCAGAGGGAAATCAAATATACATCAAAAATATCACAGAACAACCACCTATTAGAGGAGCATAATTAACATTGGTGTAATACTACATAATAAGATAACAGAGGAAATAAAAAATGCTACTCATCCAATATTTAAAGCTAAACTAAAGGCATTTCTAATAAAGCACTGTTTCTATTCTGCCAGAGAATTTCTGAATACGTAACAAAATTAATTGTAATAGGTACCTATTTTTAATTTGCCTACTATTTTGCTTATACTATGTATTATTGTAACTTATATTTGACCTGTCCAATATCAATTGTACAATTTGTGCTGTATGATAAAACTGGACCAATAAAAAATCAAATCAAATCAAATCAGATTTTAAAATTTGTTGTTCCCCTCACAGATTTGAACACATCATCAGTTTTACTTGCTATCTGAGGCAATGTAGGAAGGGTCTCACCCAGATGTAGTTGAATGTAGGTTGAAGCAGAATATTAGCTTAAAGGAAAAAACAGGTTGGGATTAAATTGGAATAGGAAAAGAAGAATTCTGCTTCTAGGTAGCAGTCATGGGAGGGGTGTAGGCCAGCGGCTTCAGGACGAATTAGGCGCAGGGTAACAGGTCACAAGTTTTGTGAAACCATGTGCTAACCTTAGCCAGGTGACAGCAAACTTAGGTCAGTTATGCAGGAAGTCTGAGAAAGAACATCAGGTTATTATAATTGGAGGAGCAGGAGACAGCCTGGCTATGAATCCAAGATAAATCATTAGGAGTGACCTGGATAAAACAGGAGCAGAAAATGGGCACACAAATGTGGGGTTTGTGGAGCTCTTTCAATGCCATGATCGGCTCTGGATAAACACTGCTATAAGGCACGACTGGACAGGATGCCCCAGACACCGGCAAAATCTCATGTAAGTGTTGTTCCAGTTGATGCTATTGGTAAGTGGGAATACACCTGCACCTAAATATGAAGGGGAAAGACAAGGTCGCTTCTCTATTAGTAGATACTGTAAGGAGGGCCACAGTTACACATGGGACGATCGCTGTGGTTAATGGGACCAGGCAAACAGGTTCTTTAGATTAAAGCCAAAGTCCAGACAGACAACAATCAAGAAAAATAGTACAAATGAAGCCATATGTACAGCAAATAGAGATAAAGCTATGGGTACTATCAACTTACTTCTCCAAAATATCAGGGAAACAAAAAATAAAGTAGATGAGCTATTAGTGTGTTTAGATGATCTCAAAAATAAGAATGTGATTGATATACTTTGTCTGTCTGAACACCATGTAACTGTGGGGATGGAAAGTGTCAGTACAAATGGGTATAATTCAGCATCTTACACTTGCAGATGTAGCATGGATAAAGGAGGAATTGCCATTTACACAAAACAAGGGTACAAATACAAAACTGTAGAAGTAAGCAAATTTTGTGTTGATCAGCACTTTGAAGTTTGTGCATGTGAACTACAGCTAGCTAGTGTATGTTGATATTAGCAACAGCGCACAGGTCCCCATTAGGAGAATGGGAGCTATTCATAAAAAACGTTTGACTTCCTATTATGCTGTCCGTCATACAGAAAGAAGAAGTTATTAATCTGTGGTGATTTCAATATAAACTTTCTAAGCAATTCTGATAGGAAAAGTGAACTAGAAGTGTTATTAATGACATGTAACTTAGAATCAATGATCAATTTCCCTACACATATAGCTCAAGACAGTAGCACTCTAATAGATAATGTATTTGTAAAGCAAGAGGATGCAGAACTAACACATGCTTTCCCTGTGACAAATGGATTATCAGACCATGATGCACAATTGATTAACTTACAAAACCTAGCAGGGTGTACAGTCCAGAAACCATTAAGTAACAGTGTAAGGTTGCTCAGCCCAGTACCTATAGAGCACTTCAAAGAAAGTTTAAGAAATGTTAATTGGGGAGATGTACCTATATAATGAGCCAAATGCTAATGATAAATGCAACATATATCTTGATAAGTTTATATCCCCTTCTGAACATTGTTGCCCAAAACAATTACTAAATGTAACACCATTTTTCAAAGAAACCTTGGATTGCTAAAAGTATTAAAATGTCTTCAGAAAGAAAAAGAAAACTGTATGGGATAGCAAGAATTAGTAAAGACCCAGGAGTAATTTTACACTATAAAGTTATTGTAACATACTGAAAGAAGTTGTCATAAAATAAAGAGATAAATATGTTAGAGATGAAATTAACAACTCGGGCAATAAAATCAAATCAATATGGAATGTTGTTAGAAGGGAGACAGGAAAAGTAACCACGGGGGTATGTAGTATTACTATTAAGGGGAATGAGACTATTTTAACCAACAGTACACAAGCAGTTAATGTATTTAACAACTACACAAGCAGCTAATGTATTTAACAACCATTTCTTAAGTGTAGGTAAAAAACTTGGTGAGAACAGTTCAAGAGAAAAGAACAAGCAGCGCGTGGAAGTGTCAGTTTGGAGAAATCTTAAATTAATTTTCACCTAACAACCTCTTGTGAAATAAGGAAAATCATTAAATCTTTGAAAAATAAATGTTCAGTTGGAGTAGATGACATCTCTAACAAGATATTAAAACAATGTGGAGAATTTACAACTGATGTTCTGAGTCACATATGTAATGCATCACTAACTCAAGGTATTTTCCCAGACAGTTTAAAATATGCCATTGTCATAGCCTCTCTAGGAAAAATGGGACACCACATATGTCAATAATTACCGGTCAGTAACCGTGCTTACAGCATTTTCAAAAATCACCAAGAATGTAATGTACTCAAGAGTGGTTAGCCATCTCAACAGTAATGGGATACTTAGTAAATCACAGTTCGGATTTCAAAAACGCTGTTCTACTGAGACAGCTATATACAGTTTCACTGCCCATGTAATAGAGTCTTTAAATAGTAAAATATCGCCAATAGGAATTTTCTGTGACTTATCCTACGCATCTGATTGTGTGAACCATGACATTATATTACAGAACTTGCAATTCTACGGTATAAATGGAACAGCATATGAATGGTTTAAGCCATATCTACAAAAGAGGAAACAAAAAAGTTTCTTTCTATGGTTTAGATGATTTAAGGAAGTTTGCCACTTCATCTAACTGGAGTGAAATTACATTAAGTGTTCCACAGGGTTTGATCCCGGGTCCCCTTCTGTTCTTGATATAAATGGACAACGTTCCTAACTTCTCTGAAACAAGAAGCTAACCCGACACTATTTACTGATTATGCAAGCATCATTATTTATCCAGTAAAAGAAACTCCAATGGAAAATGATACAAATAATGAATTTGCAAAAGTTGTTCATTGCTTTTCTGCGAATGGGCTTGCTCTGAACTTAAAAAAACACAGTACATCCAATTTTCTGCCACAAGGAGTACAGTTCCTTCAATAAAAATAGCACATCAACAGAAGTCAGTAGACAGGGTAGAGCATACTAAGTTTGTAGGTGGACGTATAGATGAGATTCTTAATTGCAAAAATTCATATTTTGGATCTCCTAAAGCGACTAGGTTCAGGAACTTTGCAATCAGAATAATTGCCAATTTTGAGGATATAGAAATTAGTAAGCTAACATACTTAGCACAATTTCACACTCTGATGTCATACGGAATTATATTTTGGGGTAACTCAACACTTAGGCGAATGTATTCACTGTTCAGAAGAAAGAGGTTAGAATAATTTGTGGGACTCATAGTCGCACATCTAGGCATCTGTTTAAAAGGTTAGGAATTCTTACAACAGCCTCATAGAACATTTACTCACTAATGAAATTTGTTCTCAATGACATGGACCATTTTAAAAACAACAGTGACATTCATGATTATGATACTAGAAGGAAGAAAGACTTACACTCTCCTCTTCTTTACCTATATTTGGCACAGAAAGGGGTAAAATATGCTGCTGTAAAACTTTTTGATAAATTACCAGATGAAATAAAATGTTTGACAGACCATACATGAATTCTTGAATAGGAATAAATAAATTTATAGGTATAATATATGAGTTTTGTGCCATTTAATGATATGGGGTACATGATAAAAATTTTAAGCATAAAAAAATTGATTCATGTATGCATTTATTATGTACTTGACACATTCCACATCATAATGGTTACTGTGAGAATGATCAATGGAACACATAACCAACAAATGAAACTGATTGTTGCCCACAGCAACAAGGCCTTGCAATGCAGACTTTGTCTGCCCACTCTCTACTGCCTTTCTTATGTAAATCTTGTCCCCTCCACACTTCTCTACTGCTCCACTTCTCTGTGTGATAACACCTTCCTACATGGGCTATAGTTTTTGCAAAAATACTTAACAGCTATTTTAGAAGCATAAAAAAATCGAAAAATTGTGTAATTTAAGACAGAAATATAGTGAATACACATCTTTTAGGAGTTTTTACTGTTTTTAAAAATTTAAGTGAAGCTACTCTATTTTGCAGAAACATACAGACAGAATAAAAACATTCTTGTATTCAGATTTGGGTCTGTTCACTACTTAATAAATTTATGAATTTCATTTACAGTTTGGCACTGGAATAGACATTCCGGACATTTCTTTTGAAATCTGCCATTAACGTTAAGGGCTTTTGAATCACAGAAATTATTCAATACTAGAGATGAGAGTGAACTCAAGCACAGTTTTATAAAAATTATCAATAATCCACTCACTCTGCTATGGTCTGCTATAGGAGGAGATCAGTACAAGGAATCAGCTTCAGTTATATATTTGGCAGGATCTAATATAGCTTAAGGCATTCATGGCAGTTAAAGTTGAAAAAGTCAATTTGTTTTCACATTGAAACAATAAGAGGAATTTATAACCCACTGCCTGTACATATTGCCATATAACAACAATGGAAATTTCTGGATGAACTAAAACATAAAATAAGGACTGTAGAGGACTGATGTATCACACATGTAAACACGCAACAGAAAACATTATTCACACTAGTTTTTGAGCTCTTTACCTTCCTCCAGCAAAAATGCACATACTCACACACACAACCACACAAACTCCCAAGCACACTCTCCCACAACTATAGAAAGGTTGACTAATGATTATTGATTATTGAGAGCAGTTGCCTGCACAGCTGCAGGTGCTGAGGATGTAGAGAAGGACACACAAGGCAAGGAGGGATAGTGGGATTAATGTGGGGAAGATCTTTCGACAGATGACTCAGTGGCTGCACACCAAGACAAAAGTAGTTCAGAAGATAGTGGGAAAGGAAAGGAGGGACAGGGGTGAGAGAGAGGTGTGAAGGGGGAAGATGGGGAGGGGTGAGAGAGGGGAGGATATAGGAGGGGGAGGGAGTGAGAGAAGAGGGATAGGGGCAAGAGAGGGAGGGGGTGGGAGGGGAAGGGGGAGAGAGGAGTGGGGAGGGGAAGGGGAGTGAGGAGGGAAGTGGAGAGGGTGCGGGTAAGAGGAGGGGAGTGGAGGAAGAGGTGGCAGATGGGGGGAGGTAGACTGGGAGGAGAGGGGGAGGGAGAGGGGAGGGGGGAGGGAGAGGGGGCGGTGGGAGTGAGAGAAGGGGAGGGGAAGAGAGGGGGAGGGGAAAGAAGAGGGGGGAGAGGGGAGGGGGGAGAAGAGGGGGAGGGGAGATAAGAGGGAGAGGGAGGGAGATGGGAATGGAGAGGGAGAGGGAGGGAGGGGAGAGGGAAAAAGAGAGGGGGGAGGGAGGGAGAGAGGGGAATGGAGAGGGAGAGGGGGAGAGAGGGAGGGGAGAGGGAAAAAGAGAGGGGGGAGGGAGGGGGAGAAAGAGAGAGCCCACTTGACACGACACGAGGCGGGAGGAGGGGGAGGGGAGGCAGCAGGACATCATCTGGACAGGAAAGGAATGCTGTAGACAGATGAGAGAAGGGAAAAGGTCAGGTGAGGCAGTGGTAGACAGTTAAATGGAGGTTTAGGCCAAGGGGATTGTACAAGTGCAGGATATGGTGGAGAGACAATTCCCACCTGTGTAGTTATAAGAAACTAGTGCTGCCAGGGAGTATCCAAATGGCTCCCTTAGTGAAATAGTTGTGGGAGTCACCTGTGTTGTGGTGCACAAAATGTTCGGCAACTGGTTGGTCATATTTGCAGTTTGCCATAGTTTGGAGGTAACTATTCATGTGAGTAGATGGTTGATTACTTGTCATGCCCACATAGAACACTGGGTAGTAACTGCAGCATAGCTGATACAAAACATGGTTGCTTTTAAATGTGGCCCTGCCTTTTATTGGCTAGGAAATGCCAGTGAGTGGACTGTGATAGGAGATGGTTAGGTGTGTGGGACATATTTTGCACTGGAGTTAACCACAAGGGAATGACCCATGGGGTGCATTCGGAGTAGGTTTGGAATAGGGACGGATAAGGATATTCTGTAAACTGCGTGGGCAGTAGAACACTGCACGATGTGTCTGTCAATAAGGTTTTATCGAGCTAGTCCACAGACAGATCTGCTGTGTCATCTCCTGAAACACCAGTAAACCTGTTAACCAGCCACCGACCAGCACTCCTCTGATCTGCTAGTATCACCTTGGCCTTGAAAAGATCAACAAAAAGCTCAACCACACCCTTCACCGGGCTTTCAACTACCTCTCATTACACCCTGAGATGAGGGACATTGTACCTCAAATCATACCCACATCAACCAAAGTAGTGGTTTGCCAAGCACCAGACCAATAGAATATCCTTGCCATACAGCTCCCAATCCTGCACCCCATGGGTCATTTCCTTCTGGTCAACACAGGAGCAAGACACTTCCATACACCAACCCACCGTCCACCACCTCGTACTGCAGTCAAGTCATATGCATTGTAATGTTCTGATATAGGCTAGATGAAGTGTATGAGAACTTTAGGGGAGTTTCAGGTGAGACATAGTTTTCGAACAGTCAGGAGCAAATGCCGAAAGACAAACATCCAGTGATAGCAGGTAGCTGCTTGGGTCAGCACCAAACACTGTCACAGGGAGCACCTGCAAGTGGCATGGATTTTGGGACTCTTGGAGGATACTTGTAGGAGACTCAAACAATCGAAAATTCAGGATGGAATGATGACAATATTATGAAAAGGATAATTGCTACTCACCATATAGCAATGATGCTGGGTCAAAGATGTGGACAACAAAACAACTTTGCGACAGTCTTTTTGTTGTGCCTATCTGACTCGGCATCTCCAATATATGGTGAGTAGCAACTATCCTTTCACAATATTATAGGAGACTCAAGGAATTCTAGAGTTTCATAACAATCAATTACTTTATTCCAACTTAACTACTACACTGAAGAC
Source organism: Schistocerca piceifrons (assembly GCF_021461385.2). NCBI lineage: Eukaryota > Metazoa > Arthropoda > Insecta > Orthoptera > Acrididae > Schistocerca > Schistocerca piceifrons. The sequence continues at coordinate 951,893,151 of NC_060149.1, forward strand.
CATTTATAAACATAGATGAGAGAGAACAGAAGAAGAATCACCCAGTGCTTCATTAAGTACAAACATTTGAGAGCAACATTAAAAGTGAGAAAACAGACTTAAATTGGACATTACCCAAGGTTGGTGTTGAGCGACACGTAATCCCGACACTCTGACTGAGAAATACTTGGAATACGAAAACCTGAGGCTTTAGAAAGTATTCTGACAGCACAATGTTTCTGCAGCCACCTCACTAACACTACTGGAATGTCACAGTCATTTGCCAGTCTAACATGGGACTTTTCTCCTTCATGGTGCCTCCAACCAACTCCATTTTGCATCCTTCCCCTTCTTCTTCTCTGCTGGATGACTGCTTCTAGCATTCAGACTAACAAGCTGTACATTTGGTAGCAACAGCATCCAGCTGAAAGCTAAACATCACTGCCCTTCTTAGTACGGTAAGGAACAACAGTGTTTTACATCGCCATGCTCCACCCTGCAGACGCAGGCTTCTATCTCTTGAGCAGAGGCCTCTACTTCAGCAGTTTTCTTCATTTTCCCTCTCAATCTAACTTCTGTGAAACTACTGATGCGGCTATTCTTAGGTGTAATGGTCATTCTTGCTGCATGTGCTAAGAAATGCCTGTTTATGATTATCGCCTACTTACAACAACATGTAGATGGTTGTGGAGATACTAATTAGTTCTCTTTATCATGACTTATACCCTGGGACAGCTGTCCAAGCATTTGCAGTTCATAAGTTTCTTCCATTACTATTTCCCTAGAGTAACCTAAAAGCTACGATTTACGCCTGTACCTACAGTGTGTCTCTGGTTTCTTGCCTCGGAGCACTCTTGCTGACTCCCAACAGTCTCAAGCTTAACAGTGAATGATTCAATAAGTTGTTAATATATGACAGCATTTCCTTTCCAATGGCCAATGGCCTTGCCACACTGATAATACTGGTTCCCATCAGATGACTGAAGTTAAGTGCTGTCAGGCTTGGCTAGCACTTGGGATGTTGGTAAGCGGGATGCACTTAGCCGTTGAGACAACCATGTAAGGAGCTACTTCATTGAGAAGTAGTAGTTACGGTCACGAAAACTGACAATGGCCAGGACAGCAGTGGGCTGACCACATGCCCCTCCACAACCACATCCCGTGACACCTAAAACCTGCTGTGGCAATCACTCGATACCATTTGGGCCCCCCAGGGCCCGTCCAGACAGAGAATTTCCTACCCAATAAAAGGCAAGGTCATGTGTAAAATCCGAAATGTTATACATCAGCTATGCTGCAATTACTCTGCAGCATGCTATGTGGGCATGACAAGTAACCAATTGTCTACTTGCATGAGTGGCCATCGTCAAACTGTGGCAGCCTGCAAACTTGATCATCCAGTTCCAGAACATGCTGTGTACCACAGCACAAATGACTTCAACAGCTGCTTCAGTAACTGAGAAAATGGATTCCCCTACCAGAATAGTTTCTCTGAACTACATAGGTGGGACTTCCCTCTCCAACACATCCTGCACTCACGCAATTCCTCTGATCTAAACCTCCGTTAATCAGTTCCTCATTACCTTTTCCCTTCTCTCTTCTGTCCTCACCACTCCTTTCCACTCCAGATCATGTACTGTCTTCTCCCAGCACTCTCCCCCCACCCCCAGAGGTGGCATGCATTCTCTCTCTCTCTCTCTCTCTCTCTCTCTCTCTCTCTCTCTCTCTCTCTCTCTCCCCCCCCCTCCCTTCTACCCTTTTCCACCCTTCCTCCTTCCTTCCTGTCTCCCTCTTCATCTCTACCTTCCTCTCCCTTCCTCCCATCCCTTTCAACCCCACTTCCTTTCTCTATCTCTTACAAACTCTACCCTCTGAATTTCTTTTGTCTTGTTGTGCAGACACTGAGTCATCTGTCGAAAGACCTCCTTCACACTATCCTACTAACCCCTCAGTTCTAGTGCATTCTTCTCTCCTCCCTCCCCACCACCATCTGCGCAGGCAACTGCTCTCAATAAGCAATAATCAACAGCCAGTCTCACGGTAGGAATGTGGTTGGGTGTCTGTGTGCCTAAATATGTGTACTTTTTCTAGAGAAAGAGTAAGAGCTCGAAAGCTAATATGAATACTGTTTTCTACTGCATGTCTCTATATGCCACACCTCACTCCACTGGTTTCTTTTATATTATACCGTTGTTTAGATCTAGCAAGTACACATTAAAAAGGGTTTGAGCCTATTCCTCGAGCCAATATGACATTTAAAGTTACATGCAGCAGTTTAAATAATAAAATGTGTATTAAATAAAACACTCATACTCAAATGTTTACAAGGAAGTAATCAGTTTATTTTAACTTCGAGTCTCTACATTACATAACTTACCCCACCATCTATTATGTATAATCCTTTGTCTTTCTTCACAATATTGCAGTGAGACCTTGACACATACATTGATAGGCAATTGATTTCATTATATCGTGCCCCTCCAACTCTGTACTGTAAACAGAATTTCAAACTGTTATCATATCTGTGATACATGATATGGAGTATGTGAACTTACACTACATCTTACTTGTTGAACATGTTATACTTGTTGGATAAAAGATGAGAAGCAAATATGCCTAAAATGATTGGAGTTATAAATAAAGATGTTTTTGGTTAAAATGAAAGCATGTACTGGAGATGTTATGGTAATAAAACAGTGAGACCACATGACCTAGAGAGAGACGTAAACAAATAAGAATTGTTTCTTCTCTGTAACATCTGAGATTTATAACGAGGTGCACATTTATAAGGAACTATTATAACATCTATTATTTTTGCTTATATAAAGTTCCAACTGTTTGAAGAATAAATTATGACTTCTCAATTAGATATTTTAGCTGTTGTTCTTGTTGTTGTTGTTATCTTCATTCTGAAATATGTCACAATTTTGTACAATAATAGAGAAGCAGATGTGCCTAAACAGAATGGAGCTTTAAATGAGGATACATTTGCTGAAAATAAAACCATATTTACAGAACTTGCTAATAGTGATAAAAGGGCAGGATCATGTGACACACAGAGCTATGTAAACAAATACGAAATGTTTCTTCTCTGTAACATTGGGGATTTATATTGTTACAGCTATTATTTTTGCTCATGTATAAGGCTCCCCACTGTTTCAAGAAAATTCCAACTTGACAATTAGGAGCAGCTGCAAAAGTTACAAAGTGTAACATAAAACAAACAAGGTATCTGGCCTTGTAAGTAAGATATGGACATAATGTTGAAGGAAACCACGAGTTTACACAGCACACAACATTGTCTTCACTGATAATGATAAAATATTTTGATAAGCTAGATGTTAAAATAATTAAAATAAACAAATACGCCAGGATGTAAAGATCACGATAAAAAGAAAAAGCTTAGCATTGCGTGAAACTCTCTCTCTCTCTCTCTCTCTCTCTCTCTCTCTCTCTCTCTCTCTGTCTTGTAAATTCTTGATTGCCTTCATCATGGTGTCCATATTCTACCTACTAGCTCCAATGGCCTATTTGTTTTTTCTTATACTTCATAACTTTTGTTGCTGCTGATTGTGAAGTTAGGATTATTTTTTGAAACAATTGGAGCCTTAAGTGAGCAAAAATAATGAGTGCAATAATGGGTCCCTATAAACATCCACCATGTTATAAGTCTCCGATGTCAATGAGAAGAAACAGTTCTTATTTCTTTACAAATCTCTCGGAGTCACAAGGTCTCACTCTTTTATCCCTACAGCATGTCCTGCAAATACATTTTCATTTTAAGCAAAAACACCCTAATTTAGAATTCCAACCTGTATACATTTGTATGTGTGGCAATGAACATCAGACAAAACAGAGATGAGCTAAGCACACTGAAAAACATTAAAGCATCAGCTTTGAAAGACTGAGAAATCAATCAGGCAACATACAATTTTAAAAAGAGATCCACAGCAGCTGCATCAACCATAAAAAAAAGAAAAAATAAAGAAAGAAAGAAAGAAAACTAAAGAAAGAAAGAAAGAAAAAAAATAAAGAAAGAAAGAAAGGAAAGAAAGAAAAGATGTGATCTCCGTTTATCACTATTCCCTTGTCTGTTGTCTGAAAACAGAATGCACCCAGTAAAATGTAATGCACTAACTGTAGAGGGAGAACAAGGCTTGTATACAGTAAGCAGATTAAAGTGGATATAGGTTGCAGTGGTAATGCAAAGATGAAGAGGCTTGCACAAGGTGGTCCATGTGGAGAGCTACATCAAACCAGTCTGAAGATACCATCATCTTCATCAAATCATCATCATTGTCAACAACAATTAAAACATAAAGAGACAGACCAAGGCTACTGTATTTTCTCTGTCTGAGTGTGCAGATGATATTACATCATGGCAGCAGTATATCTACATGCACACCATAAGCTGGGTGTTCCCAAGTTAGATGACAACCAGTATCCATGTGAAAGTGGAAGTGTCTTTTTCATGACAAGTTATGCAGATTATCATCATCTTGCCTTTCGCTGCTGTGGGTGTGTATACATGCCCTGCTACATTGCTGCTCAGGTGCTGTGGACATGTATACATGTGCCGCTTTGATTTTTCTACACTGTTATAGACATCTGAATGCGTCCTGAGCTGCTAACCTCTCAATGCTGAGAACGAGTTACTTCCATACTCGGTGAATAAAAAAGTTTCATGTATTTATCAATAACATATGCGCCTCACTGTGTACTGTCATTTGCAGAACACCTCGTTTCGATATCTTGAATCATTTATGAGACATAACGATTGTTATGAGCACTCGAGTTGTGATGTGTGAGGATGTGAATGGGTGAGTCACACATTACCATCCTTCAAATATAAAACCCAAAATGAGATATCCTTTTGGTATCAACTTTAAATAAAATTTAGGTATCTTGGCTACATTTCATTCCCTGCAATATATAAGCTAACAATCAACCATATGTTAAGTTCACGCAATGCCTTTTTACCTTAGTGAACTCTTTAAAATTCCGTCTGATATTTTACTTAATTTGATGTACGACAGTAAATATGACAGACAATGAAATGAAATTCAGTTCTTTGAGTGCAGCTATCATACTGTAAGCGTGCGGAAATCAAATGTTTCCACCTAATATTTTCCGAAAAATTGGTTCATTATTTCCTATTGATCGGAACACTGTCTCTCAGACAGGCACCAGCATTTGACAAGCAGTACAGCCATAATAAAAGCAGCCACAACAAGAAATGCAAAGACCTTGTCTGTAGAAGCAAAAGGGTTAACTATCAAGCTTATTTTAAAATGGGTCAGTTGATATTTAGACTCTATATGTAACGGACATCATTTGAACCTTGACTGAGAATACATAAAATATTTTCCCACATACTCATAGTCAGGGAATAGGAGTTATACGTAATAGCATACTACAGTGTTCTCATTTATTTGCACTGTATGTATCTGTGTGAAATGTGGATGCATTGTGTAGTATCAAGATATCAATGAATTGTCCGCCTCTGGTAGCTGAGTGGTCAGTGCGACAGAATGTCAATCCTAAGGACCTGGGTTTGATTCCCGCCTGGGTCGGAAATTTTCTCCGATCAGGGGCAATTATGAACAGACACTGATTAAAAGGAAACAATGATTCAAGATAAAGATTATCAAGGTTCATAATACACAGTAACAAATAGGAGTAAAACTGATGCCAGATACTGTATTTCTACTGCAAAGATCACATAGGACAGTTCAGTATCTGCACTCCTACAAAGTTTTGAGTATTGAGGAATGTTATTGTTTCTGACTTGCACAGAGGGCAGTACATTTCCTTGTTTGTACGTCACCCTATCCATACAGGAAGATGTAAACAATGAAATGCATTGCCCTCTACTCAAGTCAAAAACAACAGGTACTCAATACTCAAATCTTTACAGGATTAAATATTACAAGCTGGAAAATAATAACACTATTGAGTTTATGGGTAAGCGTTGTAGGGTTGCCGAATCCAATGATGCACGCTACACCACATGTAATAAACACTATTTTTATTTCTCGTAAGCACACATATACAGTTGTTTACATTCTGAATTCTCGGTACACGTCCGTACACTTTCGCGCGCGACCACAGACTGGGGCAAAGAGCTTGCCAAAAACAAAGATATTAACCGCGACTTGGTCGATAGTCGCCACATTAGCCCCCCCCCCTAGAGTGTGGAGCACAAACATAAATATTGGGGCATACATGTAAAGGGAACACCCAGGGGGGAGGGAGAGGGTGTTTAATCAGAAACCATACCTTACATTACATTACATTAGTAATTGAAGTCTTCGAGCCAGCGAGGGGGGCGGATGGTCCTGCCTGACCGGGTGAATCCTCGTACAGCAGTTGAGGGATCTGGGGAGGGGATGGTGGGTTGTGAGGGGCCAGGATAGCGGATCTGAATGCCTGTGGCGGTACGTATGACTTTGACCGTTGATGGGTCAGTACCAACAGGCAAGGGGACAGACTGGAGGAGATGAATGTGAGTTAAGTTGTCACTGGGGAAGCTGGCTTGTTCATAGAAGATGTACACATTACCCGGCTGCATAACAAAAAACACATTAGAGCTGCAAATAAGATCTGTGTTGACATTCACTACCACTTCCTGATACGGGTTGACAGAATCTCCACACGAGTCGTCATCGGTGACATCACACGCTCTGAGGCTGGTCCCTGATACATCACTGAATCCTAACAGGGGAGAGGCGAGGGGCTGCCTGTAGGAGGGTAAGTCATCACACGCATCACTCTGCCTAGGAATGTCACACGCACCTGTAGCACTGTCACACGACTGGGAGTGGGGAACGTCACACGTGTGGGAATGGGCGTCGCTCATCCATGGACTGTCGGTAGATGCCTCATGCGAGGTGGGTGCAGCAGGGGATGGGGTCTGACTGGGAGGGGTATCGGGCAGTTCTCCCAGAGTCCATGCAGGTTTGAGGCGGCAGACGGATACCGTTTGAGGCGTGCTGTTAATGAGCACTTCGAACGTGTTGGTACGCCGTGATATGACTCTGTGCGGGCCCGTATATGGAGGTCTGAGTGCCGGTCGGATGGTGTCGTCACGCACCATGACGTGAGTGCACGACGCCAAGTCCTTATGCAGAAATACGGGAGGGGGCGTGTGTGGTCGAGGAGGCGGCACGCGGATGTTAGCAATTAGCTCCTTGACCTGCCCGACGAATGTCGAGTCGCAGATTTGATCTGTAGGAAGTGAAGGCTCAACTAACTCTGCTGGGAGTGTGAGGGGTTCTCCATACAGTACCTCTGCCAGGGATGCGCCAAGGTCCTCTTTGTACGCGGCCCGAACACCTAACATTACCCATGGTAAGGCATCGGCCCACTCACCTCCGTGGCACATCAGGGAAGCTTTAAGCGTTCGGTGCCAGCGTTCCACAAGCCCATTGCTCTGGGGGTGGTATGCTGTAGTCCTAAATCGTTTCACCCCACACAGTTCACAAAGCTGTCGGAAGAGGGCAGACTCGAACTGGCGGCCCTGGTCGGTGGTGACAGAGACTGGGCAGCCGAAGCGCGAGATCCACATTAACAGCAGGGCTCGGGCCACTGCATCGGCTGTGATAGTAGTGAGAGGAATTACCTCTACCCAGCGGGTAAACCTGTCAATTGCGGACAGTATGTAACGGAAGGGGCCTGAGGGGGGTAAGGGCCCGACGATATCGATGTGTATGTGCTGGAATCTTCTTTTTTGCCACATCGAACGTACCCATGGGGGGCTGTGCATGACGTCCTACTTTTGCGCGCTGACAAGCCACACATGCTCGTGCCCAACTGCGACACTGTTTTATCACCCCGGGCCAAACAAAACGTTCAGATACCAGACGTGCGGAGGCGCGAATGCCAGGGTGTGCCAAGTCGTGGATACTATTAAATATGTCCCGGCGGAGAGGTGCAGGAATCACCGGGCGTATGCGTCCTGTTGAAATGTCGCACCAGATGGGTGATGAAAACCCAGGAAGTGTCCGTAACTCTAGTTTGAGTCCTGTTTTGATATCGGAACGCAATGCTGCGAGTTCAGTATCCTCTGTCTGCAATTTAGGGAGCTCACTGAGGTCCAGTTGTGAAGATAAAACCGACACCCGAGACAGAAAATCAGCGACGACATTGTCTGCGCCTCTGACGTAACGTATGTCATTCATAAAGTGACATATAAGGTCCATATGCCTAAAACGTCTCGGGGATGAGTCCTTACCTGGGTTACGGAAAGCGTAAACCAATGGCTCGTGGTCGGTAAATACCACGAGATGGCGACCTTCGATATCGTCTTGGAAATATTTGATAGCCGCGTAAATAGCAAACAGTTCCCGGTCGAAGGTCGACCATTTACGTTGGGAAGCGGTCAGTTTGTGGGAGAAAAATCTGAGCGGCTGTACAACAGAACCCACGGATTGCTGAAGTACTGCCCCCACTGCTGTATCACTTGCGTCTGTAGTAAGCGAGATGGGAGCATCAGGAATGGGGTGAGCAAGCGTAACAGCTGTCTGTAAGGCTGACTTTAGATTATCAAATGCGCGACGCATATCTGGAGTCCACGTGACCGCCCGAGACCCTGATGTGTTTTTTCCTGCAAGGGCATCCGTCAGTGGGGCTTGTATGTCGGTGGCGCGGGGAATATGTTTACGGTAGTAATTTACCGTTCCAAGGAAGCGGCGGAGGCCCTGAAAATCTTTGGGCAAAGGCACCATACTAATGGCCTCCACCCGTTCAGTTAGGGGGCGGATGCCGTCGCCCGAAACTCTGTGGCCCAGAAAAGTGACACTGGTGCGGCGGAGTTGTGACTTAGTATTGTTCACTGCGATACCGTTTGCTTTTAATAGTTGGAGCACTGTATTTAAATGTTGTTCATGTTCCTCAAGGGAGGAAGAAAAAATTAACAAGTCGTCCAGGTACGCATATGCAAAGTCCAGTTTTCCAACCAGCGAGTCGATGAACCGTTGCCACGTCTGTGCAGCATTTTTAAGGCCGAATGGCATAAACAAATACTCGAACAACCCGAACGGGGTGATGATAGCGGTCTTTTCAACGTCCTCAGGTGCCATTGGCAGTTGGTGGTACGCCTTATGACAATCGACTACACTGAAAATTTGTGCCCCATGCAGCTGGGAAGCAAAGTCTTGAATATTTGGGACGGGATAATTATCTAAAATTGTTCTGGCGTTAAGCGCCCGATAGTCACCGCAGAGGCGGAAAGTGTCATCTTTCTTAGGCACCAAATGAATGGGTGACGACCAACAACTAGAAGAAGGGCGGATAGTCTTATTATCTAAAAGTTCCTGAACAATAGCTTTGGCGTGTTTAAGTTTTTCCGGATTTAAACGCCTAGCCTTTGCACGTACCGGTGGGCCTTCTGTGGTATTTATTCTGTGGACAGTACCGTTATTGATCGCGAACACCGATGGGGATGCTGGACCAGCACCCGTTGCACTGTGACTAACCTGTAATGCACACGTGTGTGTGTCCAAGGCCGGCAGTTCAGCAGCAGTGGCGGTGATCCACTGGTAGTCCTTGTCGAAGAGCTCGGTGGGGTACCTGGTAGCGTCGCGGGTACAGCTTCCGTCCGGCAGTAGAAATGTCACGCGGCGTCGGCTGCAGGTGCGAGGAAGTGGTGCGGGGGTTGGGGGCGTGGCCGTGTGCGACAGCTGGGCGGTCTGCTTACGCGCGTCCGTGAGCTTGGCTTGCATGGCGGCGATGCGTAAGCGGAGGGCCCCATTGCTGTCCCGAAGTTCGTCGTTGTGTGATCTAAGAGAAAGCACTGCAACAGCAGTTTCCGCTAGCTCACACAGCAGAATGGCGCTTTCGGATGAGAGGGGTAAGATATCTGAACCGGTGGTACGGTCTCCCGAGTTAAAGGTTAGTGTACCTCGTTGTAGGTCGGGTGACAGTGCGTGGGCTAAGAGAAAATCTACCCCAAGCACGGGTTCATCCACATCCGCGATAACGAAAGTCCACTGTAAGGGCGTATTAATGTCCTGCAGTTTAAGGCTTAAATTCGTTATTCCATGAGAGCGGATCAGGGAATTATTGGCGGCTCGAAGCGGGGGGCAAGGCTGAAGCTCGAATTTAATACGTGCGGACAAAGGTATCACACTAACCTCAGCCCCCGTGTCGACTAGAAATGAAAGGCAAGACACTGCATCTTTCACGTACAAGCGTCCTGGTGCGTGAGGAGAAGAAGTATTTAGTGATAGGCGTCTGTGCGGTTCAACGCGGCCCGTAGCGCCTGAATTGGGTCGCGTTATTAGTTTGGGAACGCGCATGGAGAACGACAGTTCTTAGCCGCGTCGCCAAAGCGGGAGTGGAAATAACACCAAGCGGGGCGGCGCGTGGCGTCGCCCGTCGTGCTGGTTGAGGTTGAAGCGGCAGTGGAGGGGGACTTGTTTGTAGTTCCCTCCGATGGCGACGCTGCAGTAGTGCTGGTAGGAGAGGAGTTACTGCGGCGGTTGCCAGGCGGCGTTGGCTCCGCGCGCATGCGTGGAGCGAGTCGTGCGCACTCTGTACTGCAGGATGGGAACTGCTGCGCAGGTGTGCCAACCCCTGAGGCCTGAGGGCACCCTGGGGGGGCATGCGGGGGGGGCAGAATGTTGTAAACCTGGTCTGCGATCTTCAGTTTGGCATCTAGTGGGGCCGAAGTTACATGTAGAAGGTGAAGTTGAACTTGCGGGGGAAGTTTCAGCAACCAGATGGTCCAAAGTGTAATGTCTGGCATGTGATGCGTGTCAATCATAGCGCGGAGATGACGCCAGAGTTGCGACGGGGACCTGGATCCCAGCGATTCCTGACTGATGAGGCGGATAGCTTCCTCTGTCGATGTGGATAGTCGCTCGAGGATGGTGCGTCGGGCGAACGCATATTTGTCCGTAGCGGGGGGCGAAGCCACAATGTCGCAGATCAGATCCGGTTCGTCATGGAGGTGACACAGTAAGCATAGGAACTTCGAATTGTCGTCGGCGACGCCGTGTAGCTGCAGGACGTGGTCGACCAAGGTAAACCATGTGCGTGGGTGATCCTTGCAAAGGGGTGGTAGCTTCGGCCAACGGGTGGGAAAGTCTTGACATAAATGTTTATCAGAAACTGTCTCTCCCTGTCCATAGTTCTGCAACGTAATTGTCTCGGGTGCAGTAGCGGTGCACCAGCTTCCGCCACTGTCAGTGGCACGCGGCACGGTAGGCGCGGCTGGCTCGACCTTGGTCGAGAAATCAACGAATCGAGCGGTCGACGGAGTAACGCCGACGGGCGTAGAATGGACCGGCGCGGTAGAATCGACCGTAGTCGACTGATGTGCGGCGAACGACGGAATACAGTTTCCGGGCCCCTCCCCTACAGGTGCATTAAAATAGTTAAAATCACCTAATGTTTGTGGAACACACGCGGCAGGAACGGCGTGTGCCGTCGGAAACACTCGTAAAGCGGACGCTGGTGGTGTAGGGGGGGTTGGTGCAAAATCCGGAGTTCCGGCAGAAATATGAACTCTCCTGTCTTGAGCGTCCGGCTCGATTTGTACAGTCACTGATTCGGGTGGAAAATTCACACTTGCACTTGGGAAACCTGTAAACATAGTCACTGGGGTTTGAGCACATTGTGTCGGCTGTTGAGCACTCGGAACACGTGGCTGTGGAATTGTTTAAACACTGTCCTGTTGAGTACAGCTAATCGATGTGTTCGGAAACTGCGTAGAGCTATTGCGGACGCCCGGTGGATAATTGTAAAACCATGCCGAAGCGTCCGTTGGAACACTTAGTTGGCACGTGGTCGGTGTAGCAGGCGGCAAGCGCTCCATTGTGTACTGTTCGACGGTATAAGATTTCGTTGTAGCACTCGCGAAGAAAATTCGGGGTCACCAGTATGGGTAAGCGTTGTAGGGTTGCCGAATCCAATGATGCACGCTACACCACATGTAATAAACACTATTTTTATTTCTCGTAAGCACACATATACAGTTGTTTACATTCTGAATTCTCGGTACACGTCCGTACACGTCCGTACACTTTCGCGCGCGACCACAGAGTGGGGCAAAGAGCTTGCCAAAAACAAAGATATTAACCGCGACTTGGTCGATAGTCGCCACAAGTTGTTATTGTTAACTGTTAAGTGAGGTCAGATCAATCAGTTTCAAATGTATATGGTCCTGTAAAATTGATACACCATATTTAAACAAAGTTGAGAAACATTGTTGCAAGTACCTACAAGAAGAAAAATATTACACACCAGAATTTTGTTGGTTTTACTATTCGGAATACCTATGATCCAATCTGCAAGTCAATATATTATTAAAATACATTAAACTTCTAAACAAAAACTATTTAAAATGCGGTTAATACCCAAACAACAGCAGAGAGAGTATAGAGACATTTGCAGCAGTTGAGAAAGATCTTCCCTCTAATCTCACTCAATGGATTTAGGATATTCATTGGGAGGCAGATGCACAAGCTACAACTAATGGATAGGACAGATCAGTCAATAGAGACTGTTGCTCCAAATCATCTATACATACTACATAATAACTGTAGTATTTATCTAATACATTAAGTAGTAAAGAACAAAATCTAAGCTACAAATACATTCTTTGTCTTAATTTTATCAAATTTGAAATTATCCTGGGCTTCCCAAAAATATGAGGTGATTTTCTTCAAGACTGTATAAATAATTAATGTTACCACAATACTACATGGTAATTTCTTGTACAAATTCGAAACAATCTCATTACTCCCAAATGAGTCTTAAAATGTCATTTCACAAATGGACAAGTAACTGCAAGCTGTATTGATATCTGCTGATCGGAATGCTTTTCCAAGTTCTAAGATCTCCTCTAATCAATCTGATTGTCTAATGGAGAATTGCATCTAGAATTTTTAGTGACACACACAAACTCCGTCCGAACAGGCCTTGGAAGGCCCAACGGCACCGACCAGTCGCCATGTCATCCTCAGCCCAAAAGGCATCACTGGATGTGGATATGGAGGTGCATGTTGTCAGCACACCGGTCTCCCAGCCGTATGTCAGTTTGCAAGACCAGAGCCACTACTTCTCAATCAAGTAGTTCCTCAGTTTGCCTCACAAGGGCTGAGTGCACCCCACTTGCCAACAGCGCTCGGCAGACCGGATGGTCACCCATCCAAGTGCTAGCCCACCCCAACAGCACTTAACTTCGGTGATCTGACGGGAACCGGTGTTACCACTGCGACAAAGCCACTGGCTAGTGACACACACTAGCGTGATGAATTAACAGCCATACTACAAAGTAAAGGTACAGCAGTCGCATACTCCATTTTCTGCATACATGTAGAGCTGTACTCTGTGTTTTACAGTCATATATGTTTAACACTTAGGTGCCGACGCCCTTAAAAATATAGGCGTGCGCGACCTGCCCGAAAGTCCAATGCCTGTACTTTTACGGACGCATGTTCTCGTTCTTCCCCTTCCTTCCTTTGTGTTGTTACAGCTCCCGCTTGTCTGGGAGGTGCTGCATGGACTGTAGTTCAAGTATTGGTCACTAGATGGTGCGGGCATGATGTGGAAGGGTGTGCTTCCCCTTTTATTTGTCGGGTTTATTGAGCGGTGATTTTTTCCCACACGGTCTCAGTAGCGTCGACATGGCGAAGCGTGGTTTGACAGATGAAGAAATTGCTCACGAGTTACTTCGTGATTTAGAAGAAAGTGACATTGATTTGTCAGAGGAAGATATTGTAGATGACTCTGATGATGATGTGGACTATGTTCAAGAAGTAGTTTCTGGCAGTTCAGTTAAAGAATTCTGACAACAAAACATGTATAATTTTTGTTCAGATTTTCACTGAAAAAGCTCTCAGTACATAATTATGATTTTCTTTGCAAATACTACTCTTCTGATAGATTCAGAAGAGGAGAGCAGGTGTCCAAGCACTTCAACAGCAAATAATCCCGCCTGAAGAACGAGTGAGACTGACGGCGAGGGGGAAGCCGAGACCTGCGCACCGCACCAATTCTGAGGAAGGTTGGACGGCTACTGATTGTGCATCAGGGGATATTGATCTATTCTCAGGACAATCTGGAATATGCAATGTTGTCAGTTTGGACCAGATCAGTGCACCTCTAGAATTTTTTTCATATTTCCTGACAGACAGTATGATGAAACATATAAAGGAACAAACTAATATGTATGCTCAACAATGCATCAGGAAATTATGAAGCACAAATTCCGTTTCACCCACCTGCTCATTATCAAAGTGGAAAGAAGTTACACTTACGGAAATAAGGAAGTCCATATGTGTGTAAGTGTGAGGCCACGTATACGAGAGCATTGGTCCAAGAACCCTGCTGTGTCGTGTAATTTCTGTCCAAACATCTTGAGCCGTGACAGATTTCTTTCTATTTTGAGAAACTTCCACATTAGTGATAATTCCTTAGCTAAGAGGAAAGAAGAAACTGGCTATGACCCACTGCACAAGGTGAGATCCCTCCTAGATAATGAGTGTGCTAATTTCCAGCATGCGTATACAACATCTCGAAAAATTACAATAGATGAAGGCGTGTGTAAATTTCGAGGTCGTGTGTATTTCAAACAGTGCATGCCACAAAAACCAAATAAATACGTCTGACACAGGTTACTTCTGGAATTTCTCCGTTTATGCGGGTGAAAGGTCTGACACAGTGAATCTGGTAAAGACATTGTTTGCAAATCTGTCAGGAAAAGGCTACACTTTGTTTACGGACAGATTCTACACAAGTCCAATACTTGCTTCAGAACTGGAAACTGCAAAAACTGCTCTTATGGGAACAACAAGAAAATCTCGGCAGGGATTGCCTCGTGCTAAAAAATATCTGAACCTTCAGCGAGGTGAACTTATTTTCAGGCGTAAAGGAAATATGTCAACACTGTGTTGAAAGGACAAAAGAAATGTGCATATGATAAGTACAAGGCACACTGCTGAGATGGTCACTTTCACTGATGAGAGAGGAAGAGAGAAGTCGAAGCCAGCCTGTGTAGTGGACTACAAGTTTGGTGTTGACTTATCAGATCAGCGATTGTCATACGGCGCATTTGAACATCGAACTGTGAAGTGGTGGAGAAAGTTGGCATTTCATGTTATACTAATGGCGATTGTAAATTCCTGCATATTATACAATAACATTACTGGAAAATGCCTCACAACATCTAACTTCATGACAGTTATCTGTGCAGATATTGCACAAAGCAAAGATCTTGAACCCCGACCTGGTCCATCTGGACTCTCAATACTATTAACTGGAAATAATTTCCTGGAAAAGATGGAGACAGAAGTAGGTAAGAAACAGAAACAAAAACAGTGTGTAGCGTGTTCTCTGACAGAAAAAAAACTGACTGGAAAAGTGTGGCGAAAAGACACAAGCTACCAGTGTAGTGAATGTAAAGTAGCATTGTGCAAAATGCCGTGCTTCAAAATTTACCACAAAATGAACAAAATTGCATCCTAAAATAGTTACAGGAGGTTACTGTAGATAAGGCATACTGTATCCATCATAATTACAATTTTTGTGTAAAATAAAAAAGATTTCCTTCTAGAAAATACAGTGAACATACCTTTGACCAATTTTTCCTTTTTTCAAAAACAATGTTATAATAATAACGCTTGTCAAAAGTATGTATTAATTCAAGAGAAAGGTATTATATATGGTTTTAAACAAGAAAGTCTAGGTTTTTCAATAAGAGTAATTTTATTGCTATAACTGAAACCTTTAATGAGTTGTAGTAGTTTAAAGTACGTTAAAATCAGCCAGTCTTTATGGTAGACACCCGTGCGCAATGACTCAGTACCCGAAGTGTTAAGATCGAAAAACTTCAAAAAATGCTAATTTTAGAATGGTGTCTTCACACTGTGTTTAGAAACAAGACACTAATAACTGTCAGGAGACACCAATTTCTTGGCCTATAGATTAAAATAAGTTTTTCCAGTTCACTTCACCCATCTGTCAAATGTAATGTAAAAGCCAACTAAGGACCGTAACAAAGTCAAGGGAGCCTGCTGTTTCAACTTAATTTGTGGAGTAATTAATCCAATCATTTATCATCAATTTCATGCCATTAATTGCTATTGCAAATACTGTCAAATACACCTATACTTTCATTTCTGCACATCTGCATTTATATACAACAAAAATGTATTATGGTGTGAATATGGTAACACTATGAAAAACATTGAAACCAGCCACAATTTGATCAAATGAAAGATTTATGTTTTATTTACTAGGAGTACATGTAACCTGAACTTCAGAAAATATAATCTAATCAGATAGATAAAAAGTCTACTCACCAAGCTGTGGCAGGAGATACCACATATAAAGGTATTGGAATTTGCAGACTTTCGGAGCCACTGGCTTCTTCTTCTGGCAGAAGGGTTGAAGAGGGAGGAAGAAGGATGAATAAAAAGACTTATCAGATGGGATGAGAAGGAAAGACTGACTCAAACTGGATGGAGAAAATTTGGGAAAAGTCGCTCACAAGTGAATTGACTGAATCAGTCATTCCTTCTCATCCCATCCACTGTCTCCCCTGACCTGGGATTTTGGGTGACTTTTCCATACTCTCCCCATTTCCTAAAACTCACCACTCCTTTTCCTTCTCCCCTCTTTCTTTCCCTTCACCTCTTCTGCCACAAGGAGTGACTGGCTCCAAAAGCTTGCTAATTTTGATACCTTTATATACGTTTTCTCCTGCTGCTGCTTGCCGAGTAGATTTTTTTTATCCATACAATTACATTATATTTTCAAAAACTGATTTTTTTTCATTGAAATATCAGCTCAACTTCAGATTGTTGCACACATTTCTTGTGGATTTTACATATTTCTTGAAACACAAAAAAATCCATGAAAAAATACCGTCTATTCTGCCATCTAAGTATCTGATTAATTCCCATGACAGTTGCTGATAAATAAATAATTCATTCAATGCAGTTGCAGCACACCACTATGACTGCCACTGACCCTTGACCACTAAAATTACTGACTAGAGGGTGAACACGTGTGAAATTGGTATGCTAATTGTCAACAGGTCTTATTTTCCAACTGTAATTCAGTTTGCTTCATCATGCTGGTTGCATATATGTTTGTCCCACTGTGAGACAGTCAACCAATAGTATTGTGCATCACCACTGCATACTGATGTGGGATGCTATTCAGAATGATTCAGAAGCTTCCGCAAGACAAGTATATGGATCTCTACTGCCCAGGAAAAGACATAGGATTTTATGATAGAAGGCGTATCCTAATACAAAACTTCAATAATTTAAAATCTAGAACTGCCCTACTTACTTGCAGAAATAATAGGAAGTGACAAATCGGACAGCAACACAAAGCTACAAAAGAACTGAAGAGAAAAAAGTAAGAAACAAAAGAGCAAAAAGTTGAAAGAGATGATGACACAGAAGGGAGAACCAGGAATAAATAAGTATTTTAATATTACTTTGACATTGAAACTTTGATGAGGCATTATCTTTTGTTAATTGACATTAATATGATTCACCAGTATCACCATTACTAATAGTAATCTGAAATAAATGGGCTGTTGTAAATATGAAAAGAATAACTATACAATAACCAGAAGGAATGTTAACTATGTATCATTTTCCTACAGAAAAAAAGAGAAAATTCCAGAGAACTGAGTAACCTCAAATGAAATTATTCAGCTTTTCTGATGTGAATGGCCACATCATAGTGGCTGCAAAAGTTCATAATATTTCCACTACAGATTGCAGTGGTAGTAGCAGCAGCACACCCCTGCTATGAAGATACAGATGTTCGCTCAAGCACTTGTTGCTAATCACAAATATGATTATAAAGTTTTTAAAAAAAAAAAAACAATTTATAGGACTTCCTACAGCTGCTTAATTTATTCATTTCATCAGACTATTGCTGGTTAAAAATAATTTCATAATTTGGCTTTCTTTATAACTGTTCTTGGCTAAGGTAAATTAATCTATGTAGTTATCTGTAAAGTTTTCTCACCAATGATGGCGAAAAATTAGGTAGCCACTAAACAAGAACACTATTCAAAAACTCAAGTACACAAAATAACAAAGAAACATCAAGAAAACACTTACACAATCTAGAGATTCATTTAGCACGATCCTTTCGTGTCTTTCTCCTTCATAGTTTACGTCATCAGAGAAGATTCTCTCAAGAGACCACACAGTGCACATACTGACTCCTGCAAAAGAAAACATCTTCTAATGATACAAAATTTGTGACCATCTGAAATAGTTTGAATTAACATTCAACAATAACACCAGACAAGGAGAGAAATGAAACAAAATTTGTAAACATACATGAGAACTAAGTGTATATGAGCAATAGATTAAATGTATGCTGAAGAATGTAAGATAAATTTTGCAAGCAAGCAATTTGTTCTGTACGTGCAACAAAGCACTAAATATGTATCAAGTGCTAATAAACACAAGTATGCTGATGATACAAGTATAGTAATAACATCCAAAAACCAAGAACTAAGTGATGTAATTGTAAATGATGTTTTTCATAAAATTATTAAGTGGTTCTCAGCAAACGGACTCTCTTTAAATTTTGATAAAACACAGTATATACAGTTCCGTACAGTAAGTGGCACAACTCCAGTAATAAATATAGACTTTGAACAGAAGTCTGTAGCTAAGGTAGAATTTTCAAAATTTTTAGGTGCGTCCATTGATGAGAGGTTAAACTGGAAGCAACACACTGATGGTCTGCTGAAACGTCTGAGTTCAGCTACGTATGCTATTAGGGTTATTGCAAATTTTAGTGATAAGAATCTCAGTAAATTAGCTTACTATGCCTACTTTCATTCACTGCTTTCGTATGGCATCATATTCTGAGGTAATTTATCGTTGAGTAGAAAAGTAATCATTGCTCAAAAACGTGTAATCAGAATAATTGCTGGTGCTCACCCACAGTCATCCTGCAGACATCTATTTAAGGATCTAGGGATCCTCACAGTAACCTCATAGCATATATATTCACTTATGAAATTTGTTGTTAATAATCCAACCCAGTTCAAAAGTAATAGCAGTGTGCATAGCTATAACACCAGGAGAAAGGATGATCTTCACTATGCAGGGTTAAATCTGACTTTGGCACAGAAAGGGGTAAATTATGCTGCCACAAAAGTCTTTGGTCACCTACCAAACAGCATCAAAAGCCTGACAGATAGCCAACCAACATTTAAAAATAAATTTAAAGAATTTCTAGATAACAACTCCTTCTACTCATTGGCTGAATTTTTAGATATAAATTAAGGTAGGGGAAAAAAACCAACTTAAACATTAGTGTCATGCAATATTTTGTGTAATGTAATATCTTGTACAGACATCTTTTATTAACCTGACACATTCTACATCATTACAAAGTGTCGGATTCATGATCTATGGAACAAGTATTAATCTAATCTAATCTAATCTATACTTTAGAAAAGGGTCAAGGTACATTTAATTTGTGTGTCATTATCTTCATGACAATGCAAGGTTTACCTGAACCTTCAAACCTAAACTATGTGCCTATTAAGTATCCCACGTACATGAAACATTACTACACTTAATGATTTGTCAATAAGCCCTCAAACTGTTTTAATACTTGGTTCTTTATGGTATTATTGTGTTGTAGTTTGTACAGGAACCATTGGACTAACTTCCATAATCTCCCTCATCATTACTGATTGTAACCACAACCATTGGCTAGGTATTTACACTAGCTTGTGGAGTCTCCCCATGACAATTTGCCAACAATATCTTCACTTATACTTGAGCTCCCAGTGTACTGTAATGCAATTATTATGTTTATACTATATATGGATAGACATTGCAAGAGGAAAGTTGTGCCAAAACTGGCTTCTCAATGTGCTTAACACTATATAAAAAAACTATTTTCCTGCATACATCAATTACTATCAGTCACTAAGATTATCATGTTCTCCAACAATACCACAGCACTCCATTTTCTGATAGATGACTTGAGCAATTTAATGTCAACATCAAAAATCTGAAGTTCTCTCTTTGACATATTGATACATTCATGTACTTATGTTTAGTGTTAGTGAAAATATGGCACTATGAAACTGTTCAATTAATAGTAATTCACAGTGTACTATTTTAGTGACTATCATCCAGCAGTGCACCCAAAAATTAATGACCAAAAGAGAACTGCACTGAAACAAGAAATAAATAATGAAAATAATAACAAAACATGAACCCTGAAATTTAACAACAAATTTATGCCTGGAAGCTTATGGAATATACATCATGCTGCATTAAGTGCTGTTCCTTTGGCACCCAACCCCCCTCCCCACCTAGTGGTACTTTCCCATGTTTGCATTTATTGGACTGTACAAAACAAATTAATTGGCTTCAGGCTGTTCCAGCTGGTGCACTCCCTGTTATGCTGCAGAGCACCCTTACTCCACATAGCACTAACTGTGAACAACTGTACTGCATTGGGTTGGCACTGTGAGCCTTTCAATTTGTTGCTTGTGCTTTACATCATTGCCGACATCATTTTGTTATTCATGGATACAGGAAATAAAGGAAATAAATAAGAAATAACTATTTTAAAAGAAATAAAGACATTAGGTACGTTTATTACACTTCTGAAATCTGATAGTCTCTCTTCAGAACACAAGCAGAAATATCAGGTGTTAAGGCGTTCACAGCATTAACGTGGAGGATGCTCTTAATTGTCACATTCTGAAGAAACAGTCGTTCATTGCTGAAAAAAGCTACTCACAAAAGTATGTAGTGCCGAATACACACATGATCTATGTGGTATTTTTGTGCTGCTTGGGAAATGTTTTTTGCTGTAATGAATAGTACCACAATGACAAATTAAACATATTGTAGCACTTATTTCATCAAAGTTGAATTTTGCAAGTCTAATACTTCTAACTGCAGTGACATTAGCAAACCATTGGAAGAAACTGAAAATAAGTGCTGAACATTTCATTTCCAATCCTAAGTTGGTGAGCTCTTTGAATCTGGTTTCAAGAGATATGGTGAGCTTCTTTACCTTGGCTCTGTAACTGTGAAACTGGTACCTTCAGGCAGTTTTAAAGGCAAATGACTCTGCCTCTCAAACAAAGATAACTTTTCTATGAATGATTTGATTTGATCGTTCATGTGAACTATCAGCTGCTCTTTGGCCTGCAATGATGAATTTAAGTTGTTGAGATGTATATTTATTTTAGCCAAAGGCATCAAATCTTTTAGGCAATGAATTACTTCCCCTTTCATTTTGAGACGCAGGGATATTTTCTTATGAATGGCACAGAAAATATCATCAAAATCCTTTCCCCAGGTAGGCCGATGAAGTGTGCTGTGATGAGTATGTCCCCATACCCTACTTCCATACCAATCAGGAATCCTTTGAATTGGTGGCAATTTGCACCATGATAAACAAAATGTGAAATCTTGGTGATGGCCAATCATTTTTAAGGCATCACTGTCGGCGGCTACAGAAATGAGTCTGTCCCACGACAAATTCATATTGCCTACTGATAAACAAATAGCTTCAATAATAGCAAGTCCTATTGCGATGTAGTCAAGCATCACCACATCCAAAATGTGCAATGTGCTTCCAATAAATCAGATGAAATTTTAATGTATTATTAGCTACTGATATGCCAATCGTTTTTAATTATGGCAGAGCATGGAATAAGGAAAATGAAATAATGGTGTATAATGTAAACCATGGACCTTGCTGTCGGTGGGGAGGCTTGCGTGCCTCATTGATACAGATAGCCGTACCGTAGGTGCAACCACAAAGGAGGGTTGTCTGCCGGGACAATAGTCTGGATGATTGACTGATCTGGCCTGATAACATCAACCAAAATGGCCTTGCTGTGCTCATGCTGCGAACGGCTGAAAGCAAGGGTAAACTACAGATGTAATTTTTCCTAAGGGCGTGCAGTTTTACTGAATGGTTAAATAACCATTTGGTTCTCCGGGTGGCGACTACTCGATAGGACATCATAATCTGGAGAAAAGAAAGAAAACTGGCATTCTAAGGATCAGAGCATGGAATGTCAGATACCTTAGTCACGCAAGTAGGGAAAATGGATAGGTTAAAGTTAGATGTAGTGGGAATTAGTGAAGTTTGGTGGAAGCAGAATCAAGACTTCTTGTCAGGTGAATACAAGGTTATCAATACAAAATCACATATGGGTCATGCAGCAGTAGGTTTAATAATGAATAAAAAATAGGAACATGGATAAGCTACTACGAACAGCATAATGAATACATTATTGTAGCCACGATAGACACAAAGACCGTGCCTACCACAGTAGTGTAAGTTTATATACAACTAGATTCACAGATGATGAAGAGATTGAAAAAATGTATGATGCGATAAAAGAAAATATTAAGATAGTTAAGGGAGACAAAACTTTAATAGTATACGGGACTGGAATTCAATAGTAGGAAAAGGAAGAGAAGAAAAAGTAGTAGCTGAATACGGACTGGGGGTAAGGAATGAAAGAGGAAGCCGCCTGGTAGGATTTTGCACAGAGCACAACTTAATCATAGCTAGCATTTGGTTTAAGAATAATGAAAGAAGGCTGTACATGTGGAAGAGGCCTGCAGACACTGAAAGGTTTCAGACAGATTATTTAATGGTGAAACAGAGATTTAGGTACCATATTTTAAATTGTAAGACTTTACCAGGGACAGATGTGGACTCGGGCCTCAATTTATTGGTTATCAACTGAAGAAACTGCAAAAAGGTAGGAATTTAAGGAGATGGGACCTGGATAGACTGAAAGAACTAGGGGTTGTAGAGAGTTTCAGAGAGAGCATTAGGGAATGATTGACAAGAACAGGGGAAAGAAATACAATAAAAGAAGAAAGGGTAGCTTTGAGAGATGAAATAGTGAAGGCAGCAGATGATCAAGTAGGTAAAAAGACGAAGGCTGGTAGAAAGCCTAAGGGGGCAGAAGAGATTTTGAATTTAATTGATGAAAACCTAAATATCTTGGAAATTTTACTAAAAACATAAAACTGGGAGGAGATTTGCGAAAAAAACTTAGGTCAGGAAATCTTCTGTGAATTTTATACAAATGTTAAATGTCCAAAAGTATCTACGAAAGTAAAAAAAGCTCAGTAGAAACTGGATCACACCAAAAATTATTCAGAGTAGGGAAGAAGTAAAAGAAGCACATAAAGATTATCAGGAGGATAAATGCTTAGCGAAGAGTGAGGTCTATAAATAAATGTAGAAAGCTCATAGCAGGTTGATAAGGAAGACAAAAGCCAGCTATTACAAACATACAACTGAAACTTCCTCAAATGTCTCCAAAACTTTGGCAGAAAATAGACAGAAATGCCAGCTTATGTTAATATCACACTGACAAACGAAGGAACACAATTAAATGGTCCATAAGAAGTATGTGGAATTTTATATCTGTACTACATACAGGTAGATGTAATGGTTGTGTTCGTCAAAAATTAGAATGGTCAAATAGTAAATAACATAAAAAGCTTCAAAAAAGTAACAGATTGTATATTCCTATCACCTACAGATGAGACAGAAGTCACAAGTATAATTAAAAAAAAAAAAAAAAAAAAAAAAAAGGGAGAGAGAGAGAGAGAGAGAGAGAGAGAGAGAGAGAGAGAGAGATTGCATGGCATGTCTCCTAGAATAATTAACCGTATTTCTAAACACCTAACAAAGCCTATCACATTTCTTACAAATCACATATCATAGGAAGGGGTCATGGAAAAATGTCACCAAGGCAGTGCTGCAGAAATAAATTCAAATACTTACAAATATTTACAGTGCCTGCACCGTATATACACTGAAGCACCAAAGAAACTGGTATAGGCAAGCATATTCAAATACAGAGATATGTAAACAGGCAGAATATGGCACTGTCGTCGGCAACACCTATATAAGACAACAAGTGTCTGGCACAGTTGTTAGATCGGTTGCTCTTGCTACAATGGCAGGTTATCAAGATTTAAGTGAGTCTGAACATGGTGTTGTAGTCTGCGCATGAGTGATGGGACACAGCATCTCCAAGGCAGCAATGAAGTGGAAATTTTCCCATATGACCATTTCACGAGTGTGCTGTGAATATCAAGAATCCGCTAAAACATCTAATCTCCGACATCACTGGGGCTGGAAAAAGACTGCAAAAGAAGGACCAACAAAGAATGAAGAGAATTGTCCAACATGATAGATGTGCAACCCTTCCTCAAATTACTGCTGATTTCAATGCTGGTCCATTAACAAGTGTCAAGTGTGCAAACCATTCAACAAAATATCATCAATAAGTGGTTTCAGAGCCTCCAGATTTGTGTGACTTATCACGTAATCGAAATTTAGCTGATTTCTTTTAGTACCCATGTGAATAACTTCACACTTTTCTTTATTCAGGGTCAATTGCCACTTTCCCCACCTTACAGATATCTTATCTACATCATTTTGCAAGTTGTTTTGATCATCTGATGACTTTAAAAGACAGCAAACGACAGCATCATCTGCAAACAATCTAAGATGGCTACTCAGATTGTCTCCTATGTCATTAATATAGATCAGGAACAATAGAGGGCCTATAACCCTTCCTTGGGGAACGCTGGATATTACTTCTGTTTTACTCAATGACTTTCCATCTATTACTACGAACTGTGACCTTTCTGACAGGACATCATGAATCCAGTCCTGCAACTGAGGCGATACTCCATAGGCATGCAGTTTGGTTAGAAGACGCTTGTGAGGAACGGCGTCGAAAGCATTCTGGAAATCTAAAAATATGGAATCAATTTGACATCCCCTGTCGATAGCACTTATTACTTCATGAGTATAAAGAGCTAGTTGTGTTTCACAAGAATGATATTTTCTGAATCCGTGCTGACTATGTGTCAATCAATCATCTTCTTCTAGGTACTTCATAATGTTAAAATACAGTATATGTTCCAAAACCCTACTGCAAATCGACATTAGTGATACAGGCCAGTAATTTAGCGGAACTCCTACTTCCCTCTTTGGGTATTGGTGTGACTTGAGCAATTTTCCAGTCTTCAGGTACGGATCTTCCTGTGAGCAACTGGTTGTAAATAATTGCTAAATATGGAGCCATTTTATCAGCATACTCTGAGAGGAACCTGACTGGTATACAATCTGGACCAGGGGCCTTGCCTTTGTTAAGTGATTTAAGCTGCTTTGTTACACCGAGGATATCTACTTCTATGTTTCTCATCTTGGCAGTTGTTCTTGATTGGAATTCAGGAATATTTACTTCATCTTCTTTGGTGAAGGAGTTTCGGAAAACCATGTTTAATAACTCTGATTTAGTGGCACTGTCATCAGTGACTTCACTGTTGTTTTCACGCAGTGAAGGTATTGATTGTGTCTTGCCACTGGTGTCCTTCATGTATGACCAGAATCTCTTTGGGTTTTCTGCCAGATTTCGAGACAGAATTTCCTTGTGGAAATTATTAAAAGCATCTCACATTGCAGTACGCGCTATATTTCAAACTTCTGTCAAATTTGCCACTCATTGAAATTTTGCATTTTTTTAAATTTGGCATGCTTTTTTCTTTGTTTTTGCAACAACGATCTGACACGTTTTGTATACCATGGGGGATCAGTACCATCACTTATTAATTTATGTGCTATATATCTCTCAATTGCTGTCGATACTATCTCTGAAAACATTCCACAACTTTTCTATACTTACATGATCAGATCGGAAGGAGTGAAGACTGTCTCTTAAAAAGGCGATAAGAGCATTTTTATCAGCTTTTTTAAATAGATATACTTTGTGTTTCTTTTTGATGGTTGTAGGTGTTATAGTATTCAGCCTAGCAACAACTGCCTTGTGGTCGCCCTAATCCCTGTATTCATCACAATACTCACTATTTGTCCAGGATTATTTGTTGCTTTCGCAACCATTTACACTTCGAGTGGGCTCATGAACTAATTGTTCAAAATAATTTTCTGAGAGACCATTCAGTACAATTTTGGATGATGTTTTATGCCTGCCACTGGCTTTAAACGTATAATTTTTCCAGCATATTGAGGGTAGATTAAAGTCACCACCGACTGTAATTGTATGAGTTGGGCACTTATTTGAAATGAGACTCAAGTTTTCTTTGAAATGTTCAACAACTATATCTTCTGAGTCTGGGGGTCTGTAAAACAATCCAATTAATAGTTTAGTCCAACTGTCAGGTATAACCTCTTCCCATACTATTTCACACAAACTATCTACTTCAATTTCGCTACAAGGCAAGATACCTCTGATAGCAATAAATACTCCACCACCAACTGTATTTAATCTATCCTTTCTGAACACTGTTAGATCGTCTGAGAAAATTCCGGCTGAACTTATTTCTGGCTTTGGCCAGTTCTCTGTACCTATAACTATTTGAGCTTCAGTGTTTTCTATTAGGACTTGGAGGTCTGGTTCTTTCCTAGCATAGCTACGACAATTTACAACTACAATACCAATCGTTTCTACAACTACCTTACTGTGTTTTACCTGTCCACTTCTATGGTTCCCAGAGACCTTCTAACCTAAAAAACCACCCAGTCCCTTCCACACAGCCCCTGCTACCCATGTAGCCACCTCCTGTATGTAGTGGACTCCTGACCTGTTAAGTGGAACCCAGAAACTCACCACCTGATGGTGCAAGTCAAGGAATCTGCAGCCTACACAGTCACAGAACAGCCTGAGCCTCTGATTCAGACCCTCCACTCGGCTCTGCACCGAAGGACCACAGCCGGTTCTATTGATGATGGTGCAGATGGTGAGCTCCGCTTTAATCTCGGAAGCAAGACTGGCAGTCTTTACCATTTCCACTAGCCACCCGAAACCAGATAGAATCTGCTCTGATCCAAAGCGACACATGTCATTGGTACTGACATGAGCCACCAACTGCAGTTGGCTGCACCCTGTACATAATAAAACTAAAGATAGGCTTGATAAAAGTCACAAAACTTCAGGCTTTAAAAGGATCTTCTTGGAACATAAACTACATTTTTTTTCTAGGGCACTGACAAATCAAACATATGATGACGTATGACAATGTTGATCTAAGTTCCCTGAATTCTGTAAATTGTTTAAATTAGTTTTTGAGGAGATGTTCCTAAAAGTAAGCACTTCAACAGCAGCAGGTAAGGAAAATAGATCGATAATTGCAGGTATCTGAAATTCCTCCCAAAAACTAAAATTTCTCCATTCTTTACAAAAGTTCTATATACTTATCCACAGTTCCTAGATTACTGTCACAGATATAAAAAATATACAGAGGAGTATTGTTTTCTGGGAAAAAAAACATTCAATGACAAAATAATATACTTGTATAACGCAGAAAATAAAAACAGAGTAATATGGGATGTCACAGAATAAGAGACTGGAAAAGACAGACAGAAGTACAATTACACATGAATACAGTTGGGAGCAGAATAACCGAAAATCCTTTGGAATTGGCAAATTTTGTAAATGATTATTTATTCGGTATTGTAAAGAAGTTTCTATCAAATCTTCTTAGAATGCATGTACACCTCCAATGACTTACACAGCAAACAAAATGATGTTTCTCACAACAGAGCTTAAAGTCATGAAAACAAGACAGAAATTAAAAAATAAGGAGCCAGGAGGCACAGGTGAGGTCCAGTCTCTATTCTGAAGATGTGCATAGACAGCATATAAGCTCCATAACAAACGTAATAAATTAGTCCTTTACTTCAAGTACAAGAAACACACATGAAATGTGCCCTTAGTTAAAGAAAGGTGTGGAGAGCACTAAAAACAACAAGTTATTTCCACTACTGTCTGCATTCTCAAAATTAAATGAATGTCTCATGAAAGCTGGACTAATGCATTACATTAATAATTACAACTTTTTTAATGACGCACAATTCGGCTTCCAAAGTGGGAAAAGAACAGTATTGACCATTAAAGAATTCACAAAAGTGATACTTGAAGATCTTTACAAGGATGATTGTGTCACAGACATATTCATAGACTTGTCCAAGGCTTTTGACACTGTTCATAAAATACTACTTTACAAGCTAGAAGTACAAAGCGTAAGAGAAACAGCAAACTTATGTGCAAAACAGGGTGCTTAGGGTTAGGGTAGAGATAGTTCAGATTGTCTACTCACGATAGATTTTTAGTACAACAATTATTAGAAAAGATACATATAAACAAATATGTCTCTAAGGGCAGTGTATTGGATCCTGTTCTGTTCTTAGTATATAAGGTGTCCATAATTAAAGTTTGAGTTTAAAAACATTGTAGAAAGAGAACCACTGCTCAGAATGACATCAAATTTGAACAGCATATTATAAGATTTGAACAGCACAATACTGACACAGAGCGAAATGTCATGCACCAAAAACAAAATGTGAAAAAAATTTTATGACTAGATGGTATTGTAAGCACCCGAATATGCAAACCGGCTGATGCACGTCACATGACTGTTGCTCAGTTTGCATCCGAGACACCCAACATGGCTGTCTCCATGAAGCGTCGCACACTGCTGATAAGGCTCTTTACAAGAACGGTGACTGTATGCCAGAAGCACTGCAGAAGTTCCAGACACTCGAGATTATGAAAAAAGGCATTTGTCCAATGTCTGCTAAGGGTCAGGAGAAAATCGTTACAAAATGCGAAAAGACAGGTTGTTTTGAAGTGCAGTGTGAGTGTGGCGGAGGGAGGAAAGCAGCTGAACTGACGTCCATCAAAGTAGTGGCCACAGAATTGCAGCAGGGGTCGAGCAGTGGCATGCAAACATGCTGTGCATAGGGAACTGCCAGAGCACTGGCCATGCCTACAAGCATGGCGCATAAAATCCTACAAAATATCCTGCATTACTGTTCACACAAAATCACCCATGTTCAGAAGTTGCTTCCTGCTGACCTACCAGCAAGATGAATACTTGATCTGGAACTCCTTGCTCACATGGAATTGGACAATGAATGGCAATGGAACATTCTGTGGATCAGACGAAGCCCATTTCCATCTCCAACATGCAGAATTGCAGAAAATTGGCAATGGAAAATCCACATGCACATCAACCAGTACCAGTAGAATCGAAGCATTTGAGATGTGGTGCTATAGACGAATGTTGAAAATTAGGTGGACTGATAAGGTAAGGAATGAGGAGGTTCTATGCAGAATCGGAGAGGAAAGGAATATGTGGAAAACACTGATAAGGAGAAGGGACAGGATGATAGGACATCTGCTAAGACATGAGGGAATGACTTCCATGGTACTAGAGGGAGCTGTAGAGGGCAAAAACTGTAGAGGAAGACAGAGATTGGAATACGTCAAGCAAATAATTGAGGACATAGGTTGCAAGTGCTACTCTGAGATGAAGAGGTTAGCACAGGAAAGGAATTCGTGGCGGGCCGCATCAAACCAGTCAGTAGACTGATGACCAAAAAAAAAACCACTTTATTCTGCAAAGGTGACTGTGTGGTGTGGGGTGATGGCATCGTTTACTGCAGGGTTGTATTTTTTTGAGGACATGAGTTCTGCGGGACCTGTTACCTGTACCATCTTTGATGCGCACCAATATTATTACATTTCTCCAACAGTGTGGATGTGTGGCCGGGATCTTTTTTATACAACCCTGTTCTCCTCCACACATCACACACCCAGTGCAAAGGCATTTAGGAAATTCTACTATTATCAACCATAATTTCCTTAGAATGTGGTCATCCATGTCACTTGATTTTAATCCGTGTGACTTCTGGCTGTGGGGTTATCCGAAGGATGTTGTGATCAGTGCTCCAATTAAAAACAGCTGAATTCAAGGCACTCATTGTACAACACTTTCTGAACATGACCCCAAGACACTCTGAGCTGTTGTGGAACATGCTGTTTCTCAATTTCAACTTGAGAAGTAGAAAATGGTCGATGCATATAAACATGTCTTGCAGCAGTTTCACAACAATAGAAACCATTATCATTTTGCTTTTTATGTGATTTTTGGTCACAGGATATTGTTATTGTAGTGGTCTTCAGTACGAAGACTGGCTTGATGCAGCTCTCCATGCTACTCTATCCCATGTGAGCCTTTTTATTTCTGAATAAGTACTTTCTGAATCTGCTTACTGTATCCATCTCTTGGTCTTCCTCTATGATTTTTACCCCCCACACTGCCCTCCAACACTAAACTGGTGATCCCTTGACGTCTCAGAATGTGCCCCATAAACCGATCAGCTTACATTTTATATCATCTCTACTTTGGACATTGTCAATTATCTTGCATCCAAAATATCAAACTCATCTACAACTTTAAGTGTCTCATTTCCTAATCTAATTCCCTTAGCATCACCTGATTTCATTCAGCTACAGCCTATTACCTTTGCTGGAATTTTGTTGATGTTCATCTTACAGCCTCCTTTCAAGACACTGTCCATTCTGTTCAACAACTCTTCCAAGTTCTTTGCTGTCTCTTGACAACTTGCAATCACCAAAGTTTTTATTTCTTCTACCTCAACTTTAATTTCTACTCCAAATTACTCCATCGTTTCCTTTACTCCTTGTTCAAAGCACAGACTGAATAACATCAGGGATAAGCTATAATCCTGTTATACTCTCTTTTCAATTACTGCTACTCATTCACGTCCTTCGTTTCTCATAATTCCCGTTTGATTTCCATAGAAGACACATATAACTTTTTGTGCTCTGTGTTTTACCCTGGCTACTTTCGTAATTTCAAAGATAGTATTCCAGCCAACACTGTCAAAAGTTTTCTTAAGCCTACAAATGCTATAAATGTAGGTTTGTCTTTCCTTAATCTTCTAAGATAAGTCGCAAGGTTAGTATTGCCTCACATGTTCCTACATTTCTCCAGTATCCAAAATTATCTTCCCCAAAGTTGACTTCTGCCAGTTTTTTCCATTTCATTTCATTTTATTATCTTCCTGTATATCATTTACATGATGTAGGAATTGTCACAACAAAGTTATCATACTAGTACAAGTACTACAGACATAATAATGGAATATCACTTTCAAGACATTTTTTAAAAGTACAAGTTTAGACATACAAATTGAAATTTTTGGCAATAAATTTACACACAATCAAAGTACTCATCTACGTCATAGAAAGTTTTGCTTAAAAGGTAATTTTTAAGTTCAGTCTTAAATTTTACTTCATCTATTATTGCCTTCATGTACACTGGCAGAGCATTGTAGAGTTTTATTCCAAAATAACTTACATGCTTTTGGGTTTGTGTTGTCCTTACCCTTTCTACATACAAATTCTTACGAGTTCTAGTATTATAATTATGGCAGTCCTCATTTGTACGTAGATTTTTCATATGTGCTCTTGTACACAGAATGCTTTTAAAAATATACAGTGATGGTATTGTGAGTATTTGCAGTTCTTTGAAAAGGGGCCTACAATGAGTTCTTGGAGAGTTATGTGTTATGATTCGTACAGCTCTTTTCTGAAATTTGAAGATATCTGTTAAGCTTGATTTAGTTTTACCCCAGAACACTATGCCATAAGACACGATGGATTGAAAGTAAGCAAAATACACTAGTCTAGTACAGTCTGTGCTGCATACTCTAGATAATATCCTCAATGCAAAACATGCCGAATTGAGCCTATGGGATAAGTACTTGAGATGGTCTTTCCAGCTTAAGTTTTGATCAATGTGCATGCCCAAAAACTTTGTGGATTGTACACTCTCTATCTTCTTATCCATTAGTTTTAACTGGAGGTCCATATCTTGAGTTGCTTTGCCATACTGTATATAATTTGTTTTACTTAGATTAAGTATTAACTCATTAGCATTAAACCAATGTTGAATATATTTCAGGACTATATCAGTTGTGGTGGTTAATGATTTTTTATCATCACTTATAATTATGCTAGTGTCATCTGCGAACAACATTATTTTGGTAGAAATATTAGGATTTTTTATGTCATTTATATAAAGCAAGAATAATAAAGGACCGAGAACACTGCCCTGTGGGACACCTATTTCCAATTTCTTTGCATCTGAGACCCACTTGATTTTCTGATTTTTATGCTCTGCGATGATTTGTACCACCTGAGTTCTATCTTGAAGGTAAGATTCAAACCACTGCTTCACAACTACCCTTACACCTATTGCCTCCAACTAGTTTAACAGAATTTTGTGATTTACTGTATCAAAAGCTTTAGATAAATCTAAGTTAATTCCCACTACACATTTTTTAGTGTCGAGACTCCTGACAATCTCTTTGGTATAGGCATGGATAGCTGATTCTGTGCTGTGGCCTGAGTGAAAGCCATATTGATTGCAGTTTAGAAGTTTGTGAGCATCTAAGTAATTTATGAGTCTGGTTTTCATTAATTTCTCTAGAATTTTTGAAAATGATTGGAGAAGGGATATTCGTCTATAATTTTCTGCCTTGTATGAATCTCCTTTTTTAAACAGAGGTCTAACCTTAGAGATTTTCAACCTCTCAGGAAACACACCTTCGCTGAAAGACAAATTGGCAATATGTACCAGGGGCTTTATAATTTGTTGGGCAACTTTTTTTATTATTGACACAGGCACTTCATCCACACCTGCAGACATTTTTGATTTTAGACTCTTTACCACCTTTAATATTTCATTATCATTTGTGGGAATTAACAACATACTACTGTCTACTTTTAGGGCTGTTAATTTCTCATGTTTAGTAAAGTTTTTACTTAATGACTGGTACACTTAAAAAGTAATTATTAATGTAATTTGCCAGAGTTTCATCCTTTAATTCAATATTTTCACTATTTTTGAGCACTATTTCCTGATCCTTGAGGCCCTTACCTGTTTCCCTTTTCACAATTCCCCAAATAGTTTTTGATTTATTGCCTGATTTTCTTATTAATTTATCATTACTTAGTAATTTTGCTTTTGTAATTACTTTTCTATATTTTTTTGTAATTTGTTACATATTCTTTAAACTTGGGGTCAGTCCAACTTTTCAGTCTATAGTTAAGCATTTTCATGGTCCTGGAGGAATTTCTAATACCTGTTGTGATCCAGGAGTTAGCATGTGTATGCCCATATGTGTTTGTTTTGACAAGTTTCTTAGGAAAACACATTTCAAAATTCAACATAAACAGGGAAGAAAAAACATTATATGCAGTGTTTGTGCTAGTTTGTAACAGTACTTCTGCCCATGATTGGTTAGTCAGTGCATTTATGAAGTGACTGCAACTATTTGTGGAGAAGGTTCTTTTGTACATTTGGCATGAACTATTTTTGGTCACAGGGGCTATGGGAAATTTAAGGATAAGTGCATTGTGATCAGATATTCCTAGGTCAACATTTATTACATCTATATCTATGGCATCTATATTTGTGAAGATATTATCTATGAGACTTTTTGAAGAGTTTGTTATTCTTGTAGGGTTAGTTATATGTGGATACAAATTGAAGCTGTGTAAAACATTCAGGAACTCATCTTTGGATGCACCTTCAGTCAATAAGTTGACATTAAAATCTCCGCTTATAATTATTGTTGATTTTTTTATGATGTAATACTTTGAGCAATGCCTCTAACTTATTTCTAAAAATTTCCGGATCACCACATGGTGATCTGTACACTGACATTATTATTAATTTACTCTTTTGCATATTCAACTGTATTGCTGCAGCCTCAAAATGTTTTTCTTCATTCATGGATTCAGTTACAGTCATATTTTTAACCTTTACTCCAGGTTTTACATAAATGCAAACACCGCCACGTCTTGTTTCCTTCCTGCAAAAATGGCTTACTAATTTGTATGGGGAAATGCAAATATTTTCTAGTTCATAACTCATGCACCAATGTTCTTGAATGCAAATACAATCTATACTAGCTTCACTGGCTGCAATCTCAAGTTCTAATATTTTATTTTTAATGCATTGTATGTTAAGGCTCATTATTTTGAAATTATTGAAATTAGATTGAGAGGAGTTTGTACTCATGTTTCCCAATGTTACCGGCTGTTCCTTGCCGAGGCTGGGTACCAAAAATCCTTAAGAATTACACGTTTCCTGCTCCTTGTATTTCTTACCCCTGGACGTGCCACCATACTTCTTGTATCTGTAGTTGTAGCTGCTGTTTCAGTGGATGCTGGAGGTGTTTCTGAAGCTGATGATTCAGTGGATGTTGGAGATGCTGCCAGTTTTGATGCTGAGTCTGGTTTTGTAAGTGATGTTCCAACTGATACTGGAAGTGATGTTCCAGTTGATACTGGAACTTTTGCTGAAACGGTATTTTCGTTTAAATCTTGAACTACAGTTGGCACTGACGTTACTGTGGACATTGAAGCTGCGTATGAAGCTGATAAAAGAAGCTGCGATGGTGTTGATTTTTCTTCTGTTGATGATATCTGAGTGGCATTTTGTACCACTGTTCTTGCCTCTGTTCTTCTGATTGATGGACTAGTCACGGATTCTGGACTTGATTTTGAACCTGCTGGGGAGTGTGGTACATCTGCTGCTGATGATAATGGTTCAGCTGTTTTTGATGATTTCGACACTACTGATAATTTGGCTGACGTGGCTGCTGTACTGGACGACACTTCAGATTTTTTTACTTCTTCTAACGTCAAAGAATCTTCTGTTGCTACCAATGATTGTGGGACATCAGCTCTTCCTATTTCCGCTAATGTTGATACTTTAATAAGGCCGTTTTCAGACAGGGTAATAGTGTTTCATTCTACTTTAGAGTCTTTAATGGCATTCGATATTTCAGCACTCATGGCTTCTTTCCCTTTCATGTTTCTGTGAAGTCCATGCTCTGTAAAATGCTCTCTGCAATCACTATTTATCCCAACATATGTAGCATTAGGATAACCTCGACATATCTTAGCGAAAAGTCTGTAGGCGGTAATAATCTCAGTATTCACGCAAGAGTTTTCCAAGAGATCATACCTATGAGGGATACTGACAACAAAAAATTTCACTTCAGGCATTTTACAAATTACTTGCTTTAAAACTGTTGTAGCACGTCTAGTTTCATTGTGGTATACATCGTTGGCGCCTCCAATTATCACACATGTGCTGCCATTCGTCATAGATTGATTACAGCTATGTAAAACTTCACATAGTGGCGCTCCTGGTTTGATTACGCGTTACCTTGAATCCTGTTTTCTTAGAAATCATAATTTCGGCTACACCTCTTCCATGGCTGTCTGCTAGAATAAGGATTTCATGTCTATTTTCCAACGTGGGTTTTTTTGTTTTGTTTACAAATAGCAGGCCGATTTGTTTTGCTTTGTGAGCGCAATTTAGTGTTGATCACTGAACTATCCGTGTGGATGATGGTACAATTTGATTGTTCTTTCTCCTCTGTGCTATTTTCAAGCACACTAAACCTATTACTTAGTTTTAAAGTAAGTTCCGCTGTTTTTGTTTTTGGTCGTGTGCTGCTTATTTGACTAGTATTTGAGAACTCTTGTAGGCTAGATTTTGAGGAATTTCTCACACTTATTACCAAGTTTTCAAGCGTTTTTGCGTATTTTATAATATAATCGAGTTCTTTCCTAAGTTTGTTCTCTACATTCACTTGCAAACCTGCCCTGTGCATTTCACTGCCTTTGTCCCGCCCGTTGCATTCTATACCGCAGTCGCACTTATTTAGAACTTCCGATCGTGAGAAACAATGGGTATGGCACCACTTATGATTGAACGCGCAGATTCTTAATCCATTTAACACAATTTTGTGGCATATGGTACACTTCACTGACGAAATACGATCACAAATTACCGAGCGATTTGAAGCTACGTGTATACTCGCCGCCATCTTGGACTTAAACTCGTTGGGTTGGGTTTGGGTTGGGTTGGGTTGGGTTGGGTTGGGTTGGGGTTGGGGTTGGGGTTGGGGTTGGGTTGGGTTGGGGTTGGGTTGGGTTGGGTTGGGTTTGGGTTGGGGTTGGGTTTGAGTTTGGGTTTGGGTTGGGTTGGGTTGGGTTAGATTCCTCTATAAAGAATTTGCGTTAGTATTTTGCAAGCATGACTTCTTAAACTGATAGCTCAGCAATTATCACACTTTCTTTTGAATTGGAATTAATAGATTCTTCTTGCAATCTAGGAGTATTTTACCTTTCACATACATCCTTGCACACCAGATGGAAGAGTTTTGTCATGGCAGGCTCTCCAAAGGCTATGGGAATATTGTCTATCCCATGGCCTTCTTTTGACTTAGATCTTGCAGAGCTCTGTTAAATTCTTCTCGCAGTATTATATCTCCCCTCTCTTCTTCATCTACGTCCACTTCTCTTTCTATAAAATTGCTTTCAAGTTCATCTCCCCTGCACAGATCCTCCATACACTCTTTCCACCTTTCAGCTTTCCCTTCTTTGCTTAGGACTGGTTTTACATCTCAGCTTTTAATACACATACCGTTGCTTCTCTTTTACCCAAAGGCCTCTTTAATTTTTCTGTATGGGGTATCTTTTTCCCCCCTAGTGAAATATGCTTCAAAAAATTCCTGCCCCGAGATACAGGGCTACAGAGATGACACTGTGAACACTATTTCGAAGATGCGAATTTTGGAACAAATCTAGATATTTTGTTGGGATTTTTTTATTTGAAAGATAATTGCTTTATGATTACAAAGAAATAATCCGTTCGGACTTATCGTCAAAGCTCTTTTACCATAGTGTTCTGAACTTTTTTTATAATTTATGAAAAACAATTTTTTTTCAAAAATGCCAACAATAAAATTTTTATTTTTTTCCTGGTGATTAGTACCACATAGTTCTACATTCGGATTGAAAAGGAGAGCTTCCACTTTTAAGTTGGACAGGGTTTATTTTAAAAAATCTATTTTTTTAACTTTCAAGGTTAATGTATGTCTTTATTGAAGTTGTTTCTTACTAATTTCTTTGTTATAATGTTTATTAGTATTGTCTTTGTTGCAGTTATTTCTTTTCACTTTCATTGTTACAGATATTTCTTACACTTTGTTGTAGTTTCTTGTCAGTTTCTTTGTCGTGGTTGTTCACTTGCAGGTTTCCGTATTGTAGTCTTTCAATGCTAATTTGTTTACTGAAGAGGCTTCCAAGATACCTGAGACCCTCTAGTGAGTTCTGTGTTTTTGTGAGGAAGTAGCAAGTAGCCAGTTGACGCAGTTGCAGTGTGTTATGTGAAAAGGATTGTTTGCAATGTCTTCTGACTGGGGCCACAGGAGAGTGAAGTGTGCCGACTATTTGCAAATCCATAAAAGAGTGACATATAAGACAAACAAAAAAACGGGCTTTGTTCAGGTTGGGAATAAGAGGTCTCATCTGAAGACTCAGCTTCAAAGTGACAACTTTTTATGTTCTACATGTTTTGACAGAATAACAACAATGATAGTATCTGAACAAGGTGAAGCCTCCCATGGTGCAGGTGATGCAGATTTTACATCAACGGAGGAAGAAATAAATACCCTGAATCAGTCAATTACAGAGGTAGGTGTTAGTCCTGTTAAGAAACCATGGTCAGTGAAGTAAAGTCAGAAGCTCTATGCATCAAGAAAGCGCAGAGAATTACTGAAGCTATGATGAATACACTACAGCAAAACTAACCACACTCTTCAAAGTAAAATTCCATCTTCAGAAGAAAATGAGCCAAAGCACTCTTGCATCTCTTGCCAGGATTTTTTCACGAATATCAATTCAGCTGTTGAATATTGTGCATCCTACGGTGAAAAGGTGCAAGTTTTAACTATTATTCCAGAGACATTTTCAAAGAAAACAATTGTGAACCACATTCCATCAGTATCAAAGTACATGGTAGACAAATCAAGAAATGCGAGGTCTGTAAAAGGAGTCTTATCACGAGCAGATCCCTATTATCATCACCCTGTAGAAGCAGCTCAAGTTCAAATAGTGCAGTCATTTTATCTGGAAGATAAATGGGATTTCCAAAGTGCCAACAAGAAAGACACTATAACTGTAACAGTTGAAGGTCCAAAAAGTTGTGAAAATGAAGAGCTATATGACTTGCAGTATTAAAGAAACTTTTGCAGTTTATAAGAGCAACTATACAACTTCACATATTGGAAGATCAAAATTTTATGCACTACGACCTAAGTGGGTAGTTTCACACCCACCTAGAGATGTCTGTTTATGTGTGTACTGCATGAATTTTGAACTTTGTGCGGTAACTTTGAAGAACTTACTGGAGCACGTGACATATGACACCCTGGTTGGGCGTGTGGACTGTGATGTAAAGTGAGAGACTTGTTTGTTTCAAGAATGTGGTGACTGCCCTGGAAAGGGAGGACTGTCTTTACAGACACTTGGCCTGGTAGATGTAGCAGATAACTCTGTAGAAATTACACATGCAGCATGGGGGAAAATAAACTAATTGAGACAACTGTTGACTTTGACAGTTTCGTTGATGAACTTGGTAAACAGTCAGTGTAAGCAGCAACACACCAGCATCTGAAGAAATTGCAACAACACATTTCAGAAGTGAAAGGGTGTGTACACGCTGAAGAACTATGTTTAGTTCTTCACTGTGATTTTGCTGAGAACTGGTCTGTAATTCTCCCACAAGAAGTACAAGGTTATATCATTGGAGTAATGACCAGGTTACACTGTTTACAGGAGTGACATATTTTCAAAACAAAACCACAAGTGTTATAGCTATAAGTGATGACAGGCAACATGACTCAGCAGATGCTTTGCTAGCAATGTGCAAAATTCTTCAACTGCACACAGGGGCAGAAAAGATCATCATTATTTGTGATGGTGCTCCTAGTCATTTTAAAACTCATTACTGGTTGTTTGAATTGAGTAAGCTGCTTGTGCCAACTGACTGGGTATACAGTGCTACTGGTCACGGGAAGGGGTCTTGTGTTGTAGGAGGCCTGCTGTAGCACCATGCTACAAAACAATTTTTCCAGACCACATACAGCTGCGATTCAGAATGCTGAGGATTTTACAAGAGTCGTGAAATCTAACACATCCACAGCCCTCATTCTTTTGTCCAAAGATGAAATCGAAGAATTCTGTGAGCAGGAAAAAGAAGAATGGTCCAACCAAACTACTCCTGTGAAAGGAACAAAGAAGACAAATTATTGGACTCAAAGTGATGGGCACTTTAAAGAGAAAGAAAGAAGAAATCTTGTTTGTTCGGCCAACACCTCAGAAGCAGCAGGATAATATTGAGATTCACAACCTGAGAAGGTGGATGTTCATGGCATTTGTGTATGACTGTGACTGGTGGATTGCAGAGACTATAGGCACCAGTTCATGAGTTACACGAAATTGTAGTGAACTTTATGTTATCACATGGACCAGCTGCTGGTTATAGGTTATCAGCTTAAGGACAGCAATAACACCATCAGTGATGACTTCCTGTTCACAATGTTTTGAAGACTGTAAGTGCTCCAGTTCCTATTGGTTCAACAGGAAGGCATCACTCTATATCAAAGGAAGATACTAAAGCAGTGGAACACATTTTTAGTTCACTGACTGACTAATTTCAGTACAAAACAGAGTACACAGAAGTTGCATAAATTGAAACCTTTAAGTCTTTGGACCTTTCACATACATTTTGGAACCATTTAAAATGCTCGAAAAACGTCTCTCTTACTCATCTTTAAAAACTAAAATTATGTTAAATAAGGCTAGGTTTCGATTTTTATGAGCCGATTATGTGATAATGTGGCAATAAAATAGGCTATATGTATGCCAAAAATTTCAATTGTTTATAAAACCTGTTCAACCTAAAAGTGGAAGCTCTCCTTTTCAAGGAAAGTAAACTACATGGTACTAATCAACAGAAAAAAATAAAACATTTATGGATTAGCATTTTTTTAAAAAAAATCCATAAATTATAAAAAAAGTTCAGAACACTATAGTACAAGAACTTTGACACATATCTACAAATGGAGGGTTTCTTTGTAATCATAAAGCAAATATCTTTCAAATATTAAAAAAAAAAAAAAAAAAAAAAACAATATACCTGGTACTGTTTCAGGTATACAGCATTTTAAATTTTTTCCAAAATTTGCATCTTCCACATGGTTTGCACAGTGTCATCTTTGGAGGGCTGTATCTCAGAGCACAATTTTTTTTTTTTTGAGATAACAAAAAAATGTGTGTTTCTTACTTAGTCCTTCATTTTAACATATGCTAAATTCAATAACATCCGAGACTGTAAAGGTAAGATTTTTTTTCCTAGCCTTCCTGAACTGATATGGACTACGCCTATAGCAATCACTTTCTATGCAATACAAGACATGGAGAGAAAGTTCTCTTTGCTTATGACAGCAACAGCATATTCACGCACAGAACACAAGAACCCCTTTTAGAAAAGCCAAATGAAACCCTGAAGGATGTTTCATTTAATTTTTTTCCCCCAATCTAATGCTCACCTCACAATGATGTAGCAATTGTATGTAAATTGAAGGGGATCACTCATTCTTATAAAAGATATAGCAATTGTCACGGGTAGCTCGATATATAACTGCACAGGATACAGGTGGTTAGCCACACCCTTGTCGAAGGAACCATCCTGACGTTTTCCTGCAACGATTTAGGAAAACCACGGAAAATCCAAACCAGAATGGCCGGGCAAAGTGAATTCCATCCTCCCAAATATGAGATCAGTGTCTTAACAGCTGCACCACCTCATTCAGCTGGTCACTCAGTAGGCGCCTACTATACAAAGTACTCTGATAAAGCTTATAATACAAAACAGTTTTTCTCTTCATTGCCATACACACTAAGCATTTCCACTGATGACTTCTGGCCCTAAGGATGCAGATATGCCATTTGCACTAGCTCCAGTCTGTTCTGAAAACTGACTTCACCTGAAAAATTAAGTCAGCATCCTTCCATGATAAGTGAGATGGTGAACACAGGAGAATGACATGCAATTTAGATATTGATAAATGATGTTCTTACAAAAGCAGTGAACCATGATAATGTATTGAAATGGGACAGGGTGATGTACTTGTCCCCCCCTTTCATTATTAATCGCCACTCTGAGCTCTCGAAGTAGTACATACCACTTATTTATTCCAATAGAAAATGCTGTTTTGGGTTTTTATTTGTTTCTCCTTGGTAAATGTAAGTCCAAAATGGCTCTTTTTTAATAGCTATGTATAGAACTATTAGCAATTTATTTAGTAATGTTTTCCTCGATATAGACTTCAGATCATTTAGAGGCACTCACTCAGTATGGCTCTTTACAATAAACCCGACTACTTCTAGTTACTACTCCTATGGCGCTTTTCAGCAGTTCGAAAATCGTGTCCACGTTTCGTGCCTTCGGCCCCAGAAAAGTATGCCACAGTTACGAATCGGGTTTATGTCGGAAGAATATGTCACCACGAGGCATCGGTTGTTACATACTGATGATAAAAACTCTTAAAAACATAACCAGGGTTGCCACAAGTTTTCCCAAGTGAAATTCCCTGATATTTCACTGATTTCCAGAGAAGTTTTAGCATTTTTCCTTAACAAATTTTGAGATCTCAATGGTCAGTAAAGACATAAGTTGACAAAAAAATTTAAGGACTTCTGTATTTCTCCCCTGTGTGAGCAAAAATCTTCAGCAGTAACATCAACATCTTCTGTAATGAAATGTTTTTAGATGGAGAAAGCAAGCCCAACGGTATATGTGTTCTATGAAGGCCACTGTTGTTATTTTATTTCAATAAAACATAACACATTTGGTGACAAAAATACACATTTCCTTGGAGTCACAAAACAGATTTAAAATACCTTCACTGATTCCAGAAATAAACTCATAAAAAAGTAGGCACCTTGGGAAGAAGTGTATAAGGCACAGAAGGCTTATGTAACCAACAGTATATGTGACTGCCAATAAAATGTTAGTCCTATTATATTCGTTATTGTCAGTTATTACCCATTGTGTTATGTCTATTATTTTACAGGTGTTGTGTAATTTTTCTTTAGAGAAATATATGAGTACATAACGTAGAAACTACCAGGGACTGCCACAATTTTTTTCTTCTTATTATCCATACTCTGTAATATAAAAATTACTTTCAGAGTGCCAAAATGTACTAGAATAAATAAAATGTCCATAAAACACCACACTGTACAATGTACTTGTGGTGAGACAGTCACAATTCCTGAAATCCATTGCCTGTGGCCTCTGGCCTGCCGAGAAGCACTGCTGTCCCGGGTCCTCAGATAAATTACGAAAATCTGCCACATTATGCCGTATAAAAACAGGCCCAGCCTGTGGGCAGATTAGTGAGACCAGATCTGACAAGCACAGCTTTCATATTAGTGGGAAATTATGGGCTTCAGATCGGCAGGCCAGATCCGTTAGCGATACCTGCAGAAATGGCCTGCGGTTTTGGTCCGTCACGGAAGTCCACTCGTGTGGTCAGCTGTTCGTGTATCGGACACCGTGTTGATGAAATGAGACTGCAGTGATCGATCCTTGCAACAGACAGCATGCACAAATACTCCGAGAATCAGTACTAATGGTGATAGGTAGCAACTCACCATAAAGAGTATCACTGAGCCACAGACAGGCACACAGAAAAGACAATCACACTCTCACAATTAAATTTTCAGCCACTGTCAGAAAACGAAATGACACACACGCATTCACACAATCACTCAGACACAACTCGTGCACGTGTGACCACCGTCTACGGCCCGTGTCGACAATCTCTGAGAATCGGACCCAAACAAACTACACCTCGTGCGTCCCTGCCTGTTGTCGGCAGCTGCTAGACTAGTGGCAAGAAGTGGTGGCGGCACTGACTGCGAGCTAAGGGGAGTGGTAGGAAGGGGAGAAGCAGTAAAAATGAGAAAGTTGGGAAGTGGCACACGTACTGAGTGAGCTCTGCCCAGCCAGTAACAATGCATGACATCTCAGTAAACAATCCACTTCATATACTGAGACAAAAAGATTTTTCCACTGGTATTTTTTTCCAGATTTACCTGATAACTTTGAAATTCCCTGATTTCCAGAACTTATGGCAAGCTTGGTAGCATGCTGATGGATGCCAGTATCTCCAAGTGTTCATTCCCTGTTAACTGACAATCCCTGAAAAGTTTATTATGAAGTCTATCGATTTATCATCTATGCATAATGTGACCAAATTGTTTCTACTCCTTATGCTGAAGTGCATACTTCGTGTGCGATGCTAATTTACTATGTACTGCCCAATTATAAACATCCTTGAGGATTTCATTTGCTTTAGCAAATAGAAGCTGTGGTGTTTTATCAGCAATTATGATGTCGCTGTTATAATCGACGAGAACTTTTTCTTCGTGTCTCGTACTATCTGGAAGAACACTGATACGTACTAAACATGGAACTGGATCCGGTACACTATCCTAAGGGATACCTATGTTTATATGTTTCTTGTCTAAAAATTGTTTTACAAAAAATTTATGTGTAAACTATCTCTAGCGCTTGCACCCTTTTTTCGAGGTAAGAGTGATACAACCATTTGCTTTTCCTTTTACACCTACTGCTTCTAGCTTTTTATAGTATTTTGTAGCCAACATTGTCAAAAAGCATGGACAAGTCTGCTTATTTGCCTATAAACCGCTATTAGATAAAA
Source organism: Schistocerca piceifrons (assembly GCF_021461385.2). Taxonomy (NCBI): domain Eukaryota; kingdom Metazoa; phylum Arthropoda; class Insecta; order Orthoptera; family Acrididae; genus Schistocerca; species Schistocerca piceifrons. The sequence goes on from NC_060149.1 coordinate 951,936,636, forward strand.
ACTGTAATTATTCATGTAAATCATTAAACTATCTTTCATGATAGATTCAATAACTTATGAGGGTGCAGATAGCAGTAGAACTGACCTGTAGTTTTCAATACTTTATACCTTATCTTTCTTTAGTGCACAACTTTGTGCATGCTTTAGGTATTCTGGAAAAATACCTGAATTGAAGGACTCATTTATTCCATTTGTTAATGGGGCATGTGTGCTGTATATGCACCCCTTCAGAACAGAGACTGGGACAATATCCATATCTGCTGGCTTCTAATCTTTTACAACTGGGCAGTACAGGCATGTATGGTGTCTAAGCAACAGAGACATAGACCACATAGACTGGAACATGTATCTATACCTACTCACTTCTTATCTTTTACAATTACGCGATATGTAATAAATTAACACTGACCATAAAGAAAACAGTGTGCACACCTGCATAAAAAGGGAAAACAAGCATTTTGCATTAAGCTGATGATACATCTAAGGATTCTGTAACCAACACAATTTTTTTTGGAATGAATATTGATTGTCAATTAACGTGGAATGAATACACAAATATACTGACAAAAGAATGTCATCGGTGTAGTGTCGGTAGCTGGACCGACACCGTGGAGTTGAATGCTGAAAAGGAACTATAGACTAACGCTGTGGCCGATAGTGCACGCACAGCATAAAGCAAACGGGCGTGAAGTCTGGAACATGAGAACTTATGAATGAATAAGAAGAAAAGTATGTAGATGCTTTTTACTTATCTTTTCTTTATTCCTTGGAATACATCTCTCTTGAATACTCGTAAGCTATAGGCACTGATACAAATGGCTCCTTGCTAGTTCGTTGCCATTAACTTAGCTGATGGCTCTTCTGTCTCTCGGCTAATGAGAGAGAAAGGCTTCGTACAACTGGGCGATAGCTAGGTTCGCGTACAACTGGGCGGTAGCTTGGTTCTCGTACAACTGGGCGGTAGCTAGGTTCTCGTACAACTGGGGCCGAGTCCACTCTCGTATCACGAGACCTGCCTTGGTGGTGGCGCTAGGTCTGCGATCACAGTGGCGACACGCGGGTCCGACATGTACTACATGGACCGCGGCCGATTTAAACTACCACCTAGCAAGTGTGGTGTCTGGCGGTGACACCACATTCCTCCCCCGCAAATCGGCGAACGGTCGTGTAATAAGGCTTCCGCCCGCCGTGGGGAGGACCACATGTTGACGTATGCGATGAGGTGGGGAGCCTAACAACAGGCGAGGCTGTGCCACCCGCACCCGGCCATCCGGTCCGAGGGGAGCTAGGAAACGCCTGCAAAACTAGTCCAGGGTGCACGTCAACATGCGGTGTATGCGCCCGTAAAGAAACATGAGGGGCCGAAGTGTCGACCTCCATTGCGTCGGGGTAGCCGACGCGCGATGACGTCACGTGGTCCGGAGCGGGCGGGAGTTCCATGGCGGCGGACAGCTGGTCACGGGAAGCGATCGGCGGCGCGTGACCCGGGGAGGCGCTTGGCGGCTGCAACGAAGCGTCGAATGCGGTCGGCGGCGGCGGCGGCTGCTGCTGCTGCTGCTGCTGCGGCGGCGGCGGCGCTTCGCCATGGGGCAAAATGGAAGGCATCGTCGGTAACACCTGGGGATGAGGCGAGCCAGTAGATGGGTCCCCAGGGCGCTGACCGGACGGCACCGTCGCTGAAAGCAGACGGGGAGCGGCAGAACCCGAGCGACGACAGAGGCGCAGCTGATTGAGATGCCGACGCACCTCACCAGAGGCCCCCAAAACCAAATACATCGCGCGGCCGAGGCAGCGAAGAATGCGCCCTGCGAGCCAACGCCGTGAACCTCGATAGTGGCGATAAAATACAACGTCGCCTGGAGCAAAAGCAGGAGTCTGCCGCTGCGCAGGAACCTGATGCGGCGGATGCAGCAAAGACATCAAGGTGCGATGAGGACGACCGTGGAGCAACTCAGCCGGCGAGCGCCCATCTCGGGGCTGAGAGCGATACGAAGACAAAAAGAGCAACAATGCGTCCTCCCGAGAATGCGACTCTTTCAATTTCAACATCTGTGACTTGAAAGTCCGGACCAAACGTTCAGCGGCACCGTTGGACTGAGGCGAAAACGGCGCGGATGTCAGATGTTGAATACCATTGGCCTGGCAGAATGACTGAAATTCTGCGGACATGAATTGTGGGCCATTGTCGGAAACAATAGTCTGCGGAAGACCTTCAATGCAAAAGATAGCAGACAACGCTTGGATGGTGGCGGAGGACGCCGTGGAAGACATCCGGACAACAAAAGGAAAATTACTGAAGGCGTCGACCAGAACCAACCATCGAGCATTCCAGAATGGACCAGCAAAATCAATGTGCAAGCGTTGCCAAGGGGAAGTGGCTTTTGGCCACGCAAAGACTTTCCGCGGCGGTGCGGACTGTTGTTCGGCACACGCCGGGCACGAAGAACACATATTCGTAATCGCAGCATCGATTCCGAACCAAGTACAGTGCTGACGAGCAAGTTGTTTCGTTCGCACTATACCCCAATGTCCTTGGTGAAGAAGCCGTAAAACAGAGGACTGTAACGAACGTGGGACCACGACTCTGGACTGATCATTATCAGAACGCAACAACAAAACACCACGTCGAACAAAAAGTCTCTCCTTGTGAGCAAAAAATCGGCGAACCAACGGATCCTCGATCCGAGACTTTGACAAAGGCCATTGCGTAGCAACAAAACGTAAAACAGTAGCAAGGACAGGGTCAGCAGCTGTGGCTGTAGCGACACGACGAAAATCAATCGGAAACGAATCGACCACTTCATCGGTTTCCGAATCAATGAACATGCAAGCAAGTTCGGAAGAATCGAATGCTTTATCCTCAGCAACAGGCAAACGGGACAACGCATCGGCGTTTCCGTGCTTAGCAGTGGACCGATACAAGATATCGTAGCGGTACTGCGAGAGGAAAATAGACCAGCGAATGAATTTCTGCGCTGTACGTGGAGGTACAGGCTTGGACGGATGAAAAAGCGACGTCAAAGGTTTGTGGTCTGTGATGATGGTAAAGTGACGACCATACAAGAAATCATGGAACTTAGTAACACCAAACACGAGAGCCAAAGCTTCTTTCTCTATCTGTGAATAATTTCTTTGCGCAGACGAGAGCAATTTGGACGCAAAGGCAATAGGGCGATCATGGGAGCCAACTTTGTGCGCAAGCACAGCACCGATCCCGAAATCTGATGCATCTACCATCAACAAAAGGGGTTTCTGGGGATCGAATGGCGTAAGGCAAGTATTAGAAAGCAACGCCGATTTCAACTGGCGAAAGGCGCGTTCACATTCCGTCGTCCAGACGAACGGAACACCTTTACGGCGTAAGCGATGAAGCGGAGCTGAAATGGAAGAGGCATTGCGCACAAATTTATTGTAATAATTAATTTTACCCAACACACTCTGTAGCTGTTTCACATTTTGAGGGGAAGGCAATTCTTGTATGGCACGGAGGTGCTCTGGACTTGGATGTATGCCTTGGGCATTAATGACATGTCCCAGGTATGGTAAGTCACGAGCAAAAAACACACATTTGTCCTTCCTCAAGCGAAGACCATTTTGCCGCAAGACCTGAAATAATGTTCGTAAATTCGCAAGATGATCTTCTTCTGTCTGTCCGGAGATCACTATATCGTCCAGATAGTTTGCTGCAGTAGGGACCGACGCACAAATAGTTTGTAAATATTGCTGAAACAAGGCAGGGGCGGATGCACACCCGAAAGGCAGTCTTTTGAAGCGGTACAATCCAAGATGCGTGTTAACCACCAATACGCGCTGGGATTCGTCGTCCACCGGTATTTGCAAGTACGCATCGGCTAGGTCCAACTTTGAAAAATATTTTCCCGGGCACAGTTTAGCAAAAAGATCTTCCGGGCGGGGCAAAGGAAAAGTAGCAGTCACTAGCTGTGGATTCACTGTGGCCTTGAAGTCCACGCAAAGTCTCAATTTTCCGGAAGGTTTTGGCAAAATTACTAAGGGTGAGGCCCAGAGAGAAGCTTGCACACGTTCAATTACACCCTGTGATTCGAGATCGTGTAACGTTCTTGCGACCTCATCACGCAATGCGTGGGGAACATTGCGCGCCCTGAAAAATTTCGGTTGCGCGTTTACCTTCAGTTCTAAATGTGCTTCATAGTTTTTAGCGCAACCTAAGCCTGGTGCAAAAATGTCTGCAAATTCGTCACACAGCCGAGAAACACTGTCTGTAGGCACAGTCTGATTCACTGATAGGACCTGATTTACAATAGACATGTTAAACAACTTAAATAAATCTAGACCAAACAAGTTCACTGCAGAAGAAGAACGAAGAACGTAAAATGACACAAGTTTTGTTTGTCTCTTGAATGTTGCAAGAAGGTTGCACTGTCCTAACACAGGAATTTTCTGTCCGGAATATGTAGTTAGCTTAACATTTGCGGCACGCAACGGAGGTGCGCCCAGTTGTTTGTATGTGTCGTGATTGAGCAATGAAACTGCAGCTCCGGTATCGAGCTGGAATGGTATCACTTTGCCTTCAAAGTCTAAGTCCACAAAAAGTTTATTGTCCTGCTGACGACAAGAGCGACTGTTTTGTGCAATTGGAACAGACACTGGTACAGAATCACTTGCTAATTGACGTGATTTCCGGCGACGTCGACGCACAGTTTTTGTGGGACGATCACTGTCACTGTTAGAGAAAGTGTCACTGGACGAAGTGGAATGAACGACATGAATGTCCATAGGCGAAGGTCCACGAGCCTGAGTGTCCTTGGTTCGATTCCGGCGCGAAGCAAAGGGCCTGGAATGATTGTGATTGTCTGATCTGAGCTTTTTCTGGCAAACACTTTGAACATGTCCTTTCTTATTGCAGAAAAAGCAAATAGCTTGGCGTGACGGGCAATGTTCACGCGAATGTCTAGTAGCACACCGCGGGCATGATTTCACTGCATTTGTGTGCTGGCGCGGCACACCTGGCTTAGCACGCGGCGGCAGCTGTGCGGACGGCCGCGAGGGCAGTTGACCGGGCCGCGTGGCGCGAGCGCGCCCGGCGGGCCGGTTAATGTTACACACAGCTGGCGAAGTTTCAAAAGATTCCTGAGCACAGTCAAGTGTGTCCTGTCTATCTAATATGTCTATCACTTGTTGAAGGGAGGGATTAACTAGTTTCAAAATTTGCTCCCGTATGCGAACATCAGAAACGTTCTGTGCAATTGCATCACGCACCATTGTATCTGAATAAGAAAGACCACAGTCACATTCAAAGGCACAGTCCCTAGTAAGTCCTTGCAATGTTGCTACCCACTCCCTATTAGTTTGACCGGCCGTACGTTTTGTACGAAAAAACGTATACCGTTTTGCAACCACATTAACTGTTTCTTTGAAATAGGCATCTAATGCAGACAAAATTTCCTCGTAGGACAGAGTTGCTACGTCGCGCCGGGGAAACAATTTCACTATCACACGGTATGTGGACACACCGACACAAGAAAGCAAAAACGGCTGCCGCTCATTACCTTGAATTCTGTAGGCAGCAAGGTGAAAGGCGAACTGACGAGACCACTCTTGCCAGGTCTCGTGGTTCGGGTCGTAGTGCCTAAAAGGCGGTGCAACGGCAGGTTGTGGCTGCGGTAGCGGTGAAGCGGCTGCGGCCGCATCGGTGTGCAGCGCACGTTGACCCTGGACGAGCTGTCCAAGGGCATCCAGTAACGCCTGCGTCTGCTGATTCTGCAAGCGATAAAATTCGGACAGTACATCTGGAGAATGTGGCGAAGCCATGACACAAATAAATGTAAGCAATCAGAAATAAATGTAAGCAATCAGAAAAAGGTCCTTATCCCATCCTCGTCGCCAATAAATGTAGTGTCGGTAGCTGGACCGACACCGTGGAGTTGAATGCTGAAAAGGAACTATAGACTAACGCTGTGGCCGATAGTGCACGCACAGCATAAAGCAAACGGGCGTGAAGTCTGGAACATGAGAACTTATGAATGAATAAGAAGAAAAGTATGTAGATGCTTTTTACTTATCTTTTCTTTATTCCTTGGAATACATCTCTCTTGAATACTCGTAAGCTATAGGCACTGATACAAATGGCTCCTTGCTAGTTCGTTGCCATTAACTTAGCTGATGGCTCTTCTGTCTCTCGGCTAATGAGAGAGAAAGGCTTCGTACAACTGGGCGATAGCTAGGTTCGCGTACAACTGGGCGGTAGCTTGGTTCTCGTACAACTGGGCGGTAGCTAGGTTCTCGTACAACTGGGGCCGAGTCCACTCTCGTATCACGAGACCTGCCTTGGTGGTGGCGCTAGGTCTGCGATCACAGTGGCGACACGCGGGTCCGACATGTACTACATGGACCGCGGCCGATTTAAACTACCACCTAGCAAGTGTGGTGTCTGGCGGTGACACCACAATCGGCATGTTATGTTCTTAGGGTTCTACTATCAGTGTGTAACAGCCAATGTCCTGTGGTGACATACTATTCCTACATGCACTCAGTTCTTACCTATGATATTCTGAACACCATTTCTAAATTTCAGAAAAGGGCCGTACGAATAATACCTAAGAGGAAGTTAAGGCTCAATGTAAAGAATTATTATAAAAACTGGCTATACTTACCGTACCGAGTGAGTATGCCTACATCCAATAATCTGTTGCGCAAATTGGGCAGAACATCTGGTCTACTAAGTATCCACTAACCCTTACTAATATTATAAAAACAAAAGTATGTGTTGCCTGTTAGCTTTTACAACCAAACCGCTGTAGCTATTTTACATCAGTGAACATATATCATGTTAAAAAAATATTAAATCTGTACCAAAATGTAAGCTATACACCATATAATGTGTTGCTACTTCAATAGCACAATGCATAGATGTGTGCTCCTGCCCATGGCCCTCCACACACACTGCTTGGCAGCAATGCAGCCATCTCGTGCATTGCAGAAGTTGGGAGGAGGGGCAGTGTATATTACAAGCTATGGTTACTCAAACAGGCAGACAGGTGAGGGTTGCTAATGTTACTGCATGTAAAATAGCCTACTTACTCATCACCCGTCATGACAGGACAACTGATCTGCCAGAGCATCTGCAGGTAACAGCTAGTAGTTCCATACATAATCATGAAACAAGAGCCAATTCAGACTTACATTTACAAATGGAAAAACAAACATAAACCTCAAAACAGCATTTTCTATCAGAAAATAAAACTGTATAATACATCCTATCCAAGAAAATGAGAGAGATTACTAAAATATATCTGTTTAAAAAGACAGCTATAACATTCTTCATAAGTAATGTACACAGTTATGGATCATTTACATGAGTCTGAACAGTGGTTAATAATGGAAAGGGATAACTATAGCACCCTGTCACATCACAATATGTGGTCATAATGAAATTCTTTTAAAAGAAAAAGATCTACAGTGTGTGCCTTGTAATTTTCCTGAGCTCAACATCACACTAGGGCGGGGGGTGGGGGCAAGCTCACACAGTTTTTATGACAATGGCAGACATGCATGTGACTTGTAAAGGTCCAGAGTCAGTTTTCTAAACAGACTGGAGTTAGTGACAATGTTTTATAAGTATCTGGAGCAAACTGCACAATAGGGGCCAACTGAATGAGGCAGTGTGCTTATTCAGTTGCTAACTTCAAACTCAGTAGGATGGAGTTTGTTCTATCTGGCCATCCTAATTAACGTTTTTCATGATTTTCCTAAATCATTTCAGGCTAATGCCAAGAAGGATAATGTCGTGGTTGACGACTGATAAAAGTAATCTTACATATTCTATATATCTGTATATCTGGAGCTATTTATTTTTATCGTATTGTGAGGGCAAATCCTATATCATTGTGGGATGACCCCTGTAAACAAAGAAAAACAGCCGAACGAAATGACATGTCATTAAGGCACTGATGGGACCCACATAAAAGGATACGCAAGTATGTCGGATAAATAAATAATGATCGCTGTCCAGTATTTAATAGATACCGTATGATATCTACTGCTAGATAATTAGATGCAATTCTCAGTGAAATAATTATTACTAGAAAGCTGGCAAACGAATAATCACTGTTTTTTTTCAGTATTCTGGATTGATTGCTTCACACCGAAGTATGCGATCACTAATCTACTTCTTTAAATAGCCTTTTTTAGGTTTGTTATGTATTCACAGACTGATAGCAAAACTAACAATTGTAAATGTATTTCACTATTATTTGTAAGCGTTTCATACCTGAACTTCAAGATTTACTAGTAATTAAACTCAAACATAATCAAGGACTCTACTTGCAGTTACGATATTAAAACAATCAGCTTTCACTGTTTACGAGCAACCACGGAATTGCTACAAATACTTTCATATATACTGAACTCAGTCGTTGAGTTTTACTGTCAGCTTCTGAACTAAAATTATCTTTTTCATATGTCGCCGTCACTGTGAATGATAAACAATGTTGTTCTAAAGGGTATATCCAATTACGAGGGCAGTTCTACAACATACGATGTACAGGAATCTATACGACAAATAACACAATCATAAAACATTGAGCACTTAATATTTCATCTCAACAAACCAAAAGCATTAATGACAAACACAAAATAACAATGTTTCGGAAACAGCAAATCATTATTTTAGAACGAACAACTTTTCGGCATCGTATCAATGCTACATAGTAGCTAAACACGAATATTAAAATTTATACATTTTTATACCTTGTGAGATTTATTTACTACTAAATATCCACATAGAAAAATGTGTGACAAGCTACAATATATGCTCAATATCAATTCCAATTTGGCGCTCATTTGAAAAGTAGTCGCAGGGTTGCCAACTATCATACAATGAAAATACTAAAACATTCTCACAAAACGGCCAAAAATGGCTAAAATATAATTTATATGTTTCTTCTTCTTCTTTCGTTTCACCCTCTTTGGGGTACGCTGGATCAATGATTACTTTGCGCGTTGTTCTTTCTTAGGGTCCAGTATTTCTTCATTCTATCTGATCTTCTTTTCCTCTCTTCTTCCGAGATGAAGGCTTTCGACTTTTGTGTAGATTTGTTTTGGAACCTTATGTTTTCATCTTTAGAAATTAATTTGGCTGTTCGATCGATAAGTGAATTTTCTGAAATCTTTAATTCTACTAGGTCTTTCTCAGTTTCTTTAAACCAGTTGGGTTTCGTTTGGCGGTTACGGAAAAAGTCAAAGATTTGTTTGGTTAATCTCTTGGAATTCATTCTGAGAGAATGACCATAAAAATTTATCCTCCTTTTTCGCATAGTATTTGAAAGTTTTTCAGTTTTCTTGTAGAGAGTTTCATTTTTGATGACTATAATCTAACTGTCTTGAAATTTTGGTCCTATAATTTTTGTTAAAATGTTTCTTTCCTTTAGCTCAAGTTTCTCCATTTGGCCTTTGAAATTCATGTTTAGTGTTTCGGAAAAGATATTAAATTCAGATGAATTCACAAAAGCAACAGAAACCATTCAGACACCAAAGCTGGGAGGATATCAAGGAAAACCTCATTACTACAGCTGAACGGATAGCACCTAACACAAAAAGTAAAAAAACATGCCTGGTGGTCGTTGGAATGTGATACCCTCGTTGAAACAAGAAACAGGCATGGCAAAACTGGCAAAGAAAGTAGACTGAATTTCATTAGAGTTAGAAAACTGGTAGATAAAAATATTAAAAGGATTAAGAAGACACATGAAAACAAAACTCTCCTCCAAACTGATGAAGAATTTACTAAAAACAACACAAGAAGCTTTTACAGAACTTTCAAACAAAGGTAATCACGATACAAAGCACCCACCCTCCAATTTCGAGATGTAAATGGGACCATCGCTCACAATAACGCAGAAAATTGCAGATTACTAGCAAGCTACTTTGAGAAACTCTTGAATTGTGAACCCATCCTTGAAAAATTTGAATCCATCCCAAATAACCGTGAGAAGCCAGATTCAGAACCACCGACTACTGAAGAACTACAGAAGGTCATTTCAGAACTTAAAAACAACAAAGCATCCAGAGAAAGCCTAATAATAGCCAAACTACAGAAAAAAACTGACAAAAATGCAATTACATCCCTTCAGTGTGTTTTCGAAGAAATCTGGAAAGAAGAAGAGATCCAGACAGAATGGAGAGCAGCTCTCATCCACCCTATCCACAAGAAAGGTTTGAAGACAGACCCCAACAATTACAGAGGAATATCACTGCTGGATATAACATACAAGATTCTTTCTAAGGTCCTTTTGAACAGGGCAGAGCCGCAAATGGGCCCGCAAATCAGGGAATACCAGGGAGGTTTTAGAAAGGCTAGATCGTGTTCAGAACAAATACTAAACCTCAGAAACATCATGGCATACCAAAAATCAAGGGCAAAAACATACATAATATCCTTCATTGATTTCAAAAAAGCATATTATTCGATTGATAGAGTGACCCTTACAAATACATTTTCGTACGTTAAATTTATGGGCGAACTATCGGAATCCCTTGAAATAAAAACGTAAGTGCGACAGAGGGATGGATTCTCAGCACTGCTGTTCAATTGTGGGCTTGAGAAAGAAGTCAGAGAATGGAACATAAAAAAATGTACTTGAATTTGACTTCCAACTAACAAAAAATACATACAACAAAAAGTCCCTCCTTTCGTGTGGGTCCAAAATTACACATTACAAGACAGTGATTAAGCTACAAGCAATGTGTTTAATACATAAAAAAATAAAAATACGAAAAAACACTCATCCAGCAAAAATAAGTATCACTCTCCTCAAGTTCATTTCTTTTCTTGGTGCTGTAGATTTCACTGGTCACTCTCGCATATGCGGCATTTGTACCAACAAGCTTCCTATTTCTGCTGGGACTTCAGATGAAGAACAGTTAATGGTAACATTTCAATCCATATCTTACAGTCATAATAACAGAGAGTAAATTCTTTTTAACTCTGTTTCTGAGGTTTTTTTTCTCACCAAGTTTACCTGGCTAAAAATTCTCTTGGCTCCTGCACTGAAAATGAGAGTGAGACTAATTCTGTAAAATGATTTTCACCTCTGGCATCACTGTACTTACTTCTTGGCAGAATTCAGAAGTGGATGTCTGAGTTATCCATTTCATATAGCTAATGTTTCCCCTCTGGTTTTCAATATTGTCGTCATTTTGCTTAAAACTCATACCATTAACTAATACCAAACCAGTAATAGAATGTTTCACTGTTCTCAAGGTGTCTCTAATATTTAGCAATTTCATTTGGTGGATTACTTCAAAGTTATCTGCATGGGTATTTTGAAACTCCTCAACCAGCTTTTTTTGTAAAATTCATCTGTGCCATAAAGTTTTCTTTTTGTCATCGGACAGACTGGAGAGTTTTAGTTCACTTTCGACCGAGTAACAGAGATATGGGGATGGATCAATATGATTAGCAATATTGCTTTGAATGGGATCAATTTTAGCTGTGGGATTTATTATGCTGCCTCTTATGGACCGAACTAAATTGGCCAAACTATCTAATAACTTATTGGGATCCGCAGTCTCGGATTGAAAGTTTATTGATTTTTTTAGATCGATCACATAGTTTTACTTGGCTCCTGCACGGAGGATGCTGGAGGTGGAAGCTTGCATTCGGTACATACCACACTCACTGCTAATACACACCCTGCCTCCTTCTTCCAAGAGCAGCCAGCTTACAGCTCATGGAAAATAAGAATGTGTAATAGGTTAATGAGCTGCAGAAGTGACACAAAAGTTGGTGGCGAGTCACTAGAAGGATCAGGTCAAGGTATAGCCTCTTCGCCCATTTTGGTAAATAATATAAACAATCACTAAGCACAACATTGCACTACTGATTATCACTACTACATAACAGCTAACTATTGTTACGGAGCACAACACTGTTATGTAGCTAACGTTGGCAGCACCCATGAACATTCAACAGCTACCAGAATGCAGCCAGTTTCCATCGATCACAGAATGCATCTTAATGGATGTATCCTTGTGGTACTGTATAAGAAGCAAGTATTGCGAATTTATTCACAATAAATGTGCATGTGCCTAAACTTTTTTTAAAGTTGCACTGAGAAGAACATGACAATTATTCATGATTTTCATGCATAAGTACTTAATAGTTTCTGGGCAGAGTTTCCTCTGTAGCATGAAAAAGTTCAAACTGTTGTTAATGGCAGAAGCAAAGCAGAAGAACAAAACAATTGTTTTCAAATTATTTTTTCATCTGAACATATACCTCACTGTTAACACCATGCAACATGCTGGTGTTGTCTATTTTGAGCCCCTGAATATTTTTTGGATCAAGTTGTTTTATTCCTAAAAATGCATAATTACATTTTAGTAGCTCAACAATACCCAAAAATTTCGTTCATCTGTGTGCTGTAATATTGCCCAGCAACTGCTAATAATTTGGATACTGAGATGTCAGTCAATTCATCTATAGTAAGATTGAATTTCAGTTTGGCTGTATCTCACACTAACAGAAAGTGAAATGCGAGTTGAGTAAATTCACAGTTATGCCCATACATTACATCACATGCAGATGAGGATCACTGTTTTACTGTCACTAAAAGGAAATACCTTATTGTATAATTGTGGCAGATAATCAGTACTCATTATTTCAGAATCTGTTGCAATGTACAATGCTGATCTAACTTCGGCCTTTTTCGCACCTGTGATTTCATCAACTCTTTTAAACATGAATTTATTCTCACATTACTACTAAATGAAATAGATGCTGGAAAGTATTGCTTAGAACTTTAAAATGATGTTTTCAATGGTAATTTCCAAGAAATTTGCCCAACCAAGCTGCGGGCTCCAAATGATGGATATCGAACATGTGATTCTAAATCGATATATCCGAGTTACTAGGAAAAACCAAACGATTCATATCAGTAGTGAGTGGGATGTCTGGTATTGTAGATGTTTCTTTGGCCGACTGCCTCACGTGATAGAATCTAATTCCATGCTTATGCAATGTAGAAAATTGTTTGAATTTTTTGTCAGAAATGTGACACTATACCCATATTTTTGCGTGACATTGGCAGAATCTACTCAGGTTGCGACAAAAAGGGAATGCTTCCCATAGCATACACATCAAATGGACTTTCTGTCAGGACGACAACGTCGACGACGAGTGAGGTAAGTCGTTTCCTTTGTAATTACAACTATTTCAGTAACGCTCTGCTTTTGTCGTTGCTGCAATGACCACTATAAACGTGCTCATAATCACAGTCGCGTGATCAGTTTAGAATGGCACGTTCGATGTCTATCATTTGGAGCCTGCGACTTCGATAGGTAAACATTCTTGGAAATTACCTTTTAAATAGCATAATTTTGCCCTTATTATGCTTTGTAAAATGCTGTAGTTGTCTCTGATACAACTGGTGGCATCCATTCCTTAATATCCAACATATCCTACCATTCCTTTCTGTAAGTTTGTATATACTGTGATTTTGGCATGATGTGATAATTAACTAATACAATTAGAAAGTTCAGTATATTCTTTCAGTACTCACTGCTCACTCACGTCATAAACGAGAAACTTTGCACAGCACTGTTGTATAATACCTTGTACCACATTTACAAGAAAGTGCCACTGTGTTACTGTAAGCTCTTAACTCTTTAGCTCTTTTTTGTGGTGTCCAGATTTCTACAGACAGGGGAACCACCAAGTTATATGTCACTGAAATAGGAGATAAGATGATATATATTATGATGTCATTTCATGGGTATGTGAGTGAAGAGATTTCCAATGTTTAACACACGACCCATGTGTGGTATCTATCATACCATGGCATGGAGGAAACGAACATTAAGAAATACGAATACATTCATAATAAAATGAAAAGCTGTATAAAATTATTTAAAAACAGTCTTCATCATAGCCAATGTAGACTTCTGACCAGATTTGGTCTTTTAATTATGGGCCCTCATCAGAGTTTGCACCATCTGGATGCCGGCGTTGGCATCACTGAGTAGTTGAAAGACCAAAGTGAACAGATGTATCCAGTGAAACTTAATACAACAAAACTTCTAGAGAGAAGTAAAATTAGTTATTCCACCATAAGTTTTTGTGTTCCTCAAAACATCATTCTATAGTAGCTCTGCTCCTTCCACAATACCACATTTGTGAGATAGGCTTAACAGTTGCATAGTATGGAGAGTTGCTGAGATGGCATGGGAGGGGGGAGAGATGAAGGAGTGGCATGGCCTCAGGCGGCACAAACTTGGAGGTGGCAAGCAGCAGCCAGGTCGGATAATCCTGTCGACATGGTCATTTCATCAGTTGATACATTGTCATGTGAACTGCATAGGTATTTACCGAGGATTTGAAGGCAATTGGACAAATGGAAGTGGTTCAAAATTGAGTTGTAAGATTTAAGGCTTTAGACTGTGTTAACCACAAAATATTACTGCAGAAATTGGACCATTATGGAGTAAGGGAAGTAGCTTACAATCGGTTCGCTCTTACTTCAAAAACAGAAAGCAGAAGGTAATTCTCCACAATATTGAGAGTGGTAGTGATGTTCAGTCCCAATGGGGCACTGTTAAGTGGGGCGTTCCCCAAGGGTCGTTGCTGAGGCCACTGCTGTTTCTTATTTATATAAATGATATGCCTTCTAGTATTACAGGTTATTCAAAAATATTTCTGTTTGCTGATGACACCAGCTTGGTAGCGAAGGTTCTTGTGTGTAATATTGAAACATTATCAAATAATGTAGTTAATGAAATAAGTTCATGGCTTGTGGAAAATAATTTGATGCTAAATCAGTTTTTACAGTTTCTAGCTCACAATTCAACAAGAACCGATATTTTGATCAGACAGAATGGGCATATTATAAGTGAGACGGAACAGTTCAAGTTCCTAGGCGTTCGGATAGATAGTAAGCTGTTGTGGAAAGCCCATGTTCAGGATCTTGTTCATAAACTAAATGTTGCTTTATTTACCATTAGAACAGTATCTGAAATAAGTGACAGTTGAACACAAAAGGTAGTCTACTTCCCATATTTTCATACGCTTATGTCATATGGTATTATTTTTTGGGGTAATTCGTCTGATTCAAAAAGGGTATTTTTGGGTCAAAAATGGGTTGTTCGAGATATATGTGGTGTAAGTTCGAGAACCTCTTGTTGACTCCTATTCAATAGTCTGGGAATTCTGACATTGCCCTCACAGTATATATTTTCTTTAATGTCGTTTGTTGTTAGCAATATTAGCTTATTCCCAAGAGTTAGCAGCTTTCACTCAGTTAATACTAGGCAGAAATCAAATCTGCATGTGGAATGCACTCCCTTAACTCCTGTGCAGAAAGGAGTGCACTATTCTGCTGCATCCATTTTCAATAAGCTACCACAAGAACTCAAAAATCTTAGCAGTAGCCCAAACACTTTTAAGTGTAAACTGAAGAGTTTACTCATGGCTCACTCCTTCTATTCTGTCGAGAAGCTCCTGGAAGAGCTGAAAAATTAAGCAAATGCCAGTGTTACATGTTGATTTTCTTTATTTAAACTTACGAATTGTCGCCTAATACATATCCTATATTTCATTTAAACTGTTTCTACTATCATGTTATAATTTCATGTATTGACTCGTTCCAAGACCATGGAGACTTCTCCTTAATTTGGTCCCACAGAACAATAAATAAATAAATAAATAAATAAAAATTAATCTAAACAATTATACCATAAACTAAGATTACTTGAGCCCTCAGTGTTACTGTCATTCCAAAGAGGAAAATAGCTTCAGTCTGTTGTCAGAGGCAACAGTTACTGATAGGGGTGTTAGTACCATGATTTTCCTATAAACAGCAGCAGTGTCTTTAGTATAGACAGATTTGTTAGTTCATTTACTAACCACCAGAGGCTTCGTTATGTCTCGTTTGTCATAGTAAAAAATTATTGTTTCATTTACTCCTCAACACTTACACTTCCAATTATGGATTACAGCAATATTATCATACAAGGCCTTTTTCAGGAAATCTCATGGTGCCTGTAACTGGTTGTGAACCCCTCTGATCGTTATATCCATGATGTTCGACTCTTTGACCATATTTCACCATCGTTTGCACAGCTATTCTGGCTGCAAGAGACAAGTGCAGAGATTACCATATTCTCTGTCTTATCTACTGTCATATCAACAAACACTGACCCTCATGTTTCTATTCGATCTCAACGCTCTTATCTGAAAACATGACAGAAACACCGATTCCCATCATAACAAAATTCTTTCTGTGCCACTCTAACCATTTTCATGAAGTCTTTCTCACGGCAGGAACCCAGCCATAGAATAACTTCCCACATTACATTAGAGAACTGAATAACATCTCCAGTTCAAAAGGCAGTTAATGACATACTCTGCTAAAACAACAGTAAGGACTATGGTTGTCCCTGTATGCACTAGTTGCCCTTATATAGTCATCTTTAGAATCAGATCGTCCTCTTTTTTCCAGTATTTTTAGCTAGCTAAATCAGAAATGATCTATCTTGTATCTAAAAATAAATTCAAGATTTGGACACCAAAACAAGCGCCATGTGAAGTCTGTATGTAGCAGCGAGCTAAACATCAATCTGGAAATGGACAGTAAACTGTGTGAAGGCTTATTTATGGCAAGGCTCATCGTTTGCCATTTGGCTCCAGGAAGAGAACTTCAGAACACAGGCTTGTGTGGTCGGTTTCAGAATTCAATAACGGGATATCGGTATTTTGTACTTTTTAATGATGATTATACGAAGTTTAGTAGACTAAATTTCATCAAAGAAAAATCTGAAGTTGCAAATAAGTTATGTCAGTTCATAGCTGAAGCAAAAACTGCTGGATATATCTTCAAGGAACTTCTCAGTGACAATGGAACAGAATTTCGCAATGTCGTGGAAACTGGCAGAGCCATAATGCATACACATGGAAATATTCCACAAAAGCTTTGGGCGAAGATGGTGAATACTGCAACCTACATCTTGATCTGAACAGACCTTCCAATAGTCCAGGGATATCCTCATATGAACTATGGTATAGCAAGAAACCAAGACTGAAACGTTTGCAGAAGACAGGCTCCACCTGCTATGCTTATATTCCGAAACATCAGAGAAGGAAGACGGATTGGAAAGCAGTGAAAGGAATTCTTATTGGATACGATATTACAGAATTTATTGGAAAGAGGAGGGTAAACTCATTAGATCACAAGATGTAATCTTTGAAGAGGCATTTGAAATCTGAGAAACATTAATTTCCCCAGTGACTACTTTTAACTCAGCAGGATTCAACACATCAGACTGATGACCAGTCCATTATTGATGAGGATAACAGATGTGTGAATATACATGAAGTCACTCAGGAGGAAGATCAAGAAGACAAAAATGAAGGAGCCTCACTTCATCTGCGTGATTAGTCAACTCTCAGTGCTCCACAAAAGTTTAGAGATTGTGTGATGCATCTCCCAGCATGGTTCCAAGAACCAGAAACATTCAGTGAAGCCATGAAGTCTGGCTGGAAGGAAGCCATGGATTGTGAAATAAAAACTCTCCAGGAAAATAAAACACAGGACCTTGTTGAACTACCACCAGGAAAGAGGGTCATTCCGAACAGTTGGGTATACGAAGTGAAAACA
This sequence comes from Schistocerca piceifrons, assembly GCF_021461385.2. Classification (NCBI taxonomy): domain Eukaryota; kingdom Metazoa; phylum Arthropoda; class Insecta; order Orthoptera; family Acrididae; genus Schistocerca; species Schistocerca piceifrons. Next base: position 951,954,263 of record NC_060149.1, read on the forward strand.
AATGCTGATGGATCAGTCAATAAATTCAATTCAAGATTGGTGGTGGAGGACTACTCTCAGAGGAGTGGAGTTGGCTAAGATAAAACCTTTAGTCTTGTAACTCGAGTGTCTACTAATGAAGCACTACTCTGTGTTGCAGCAATTGACGTTCCAACAGCTTTTCTTTTTAATGATTTGAAAGAAACCACATACATGCAGCAACCTGAAGGATGTGATGATGGGTCTGGGAGAGAATGTAGCTTAAAGAAAGGTCTGCATGGACTGAAGCAGGCTCCTTGTTGCTGGAATGAAAAGTTCAGTAATCATATCTCTAAACTTGGCTTCCAGAGGACCGAAGCTGATTCTTGTATTGTCATGAGATAGAAAGGCTCTAATAAAATATTCGCCAGCCTCTGTGGCCTTGCGGTTCTAGGCGCTTCTGTCCAGAACCACGTTGCTGCAAAGGAAGCGGGTTCGAATCCTGCCTCGGGCATGGATGTGTGTAATGTCCTTAGGTTAGTTAGGTTTAAGTAGTTCTAAGTAAGGAGACTGATGACCTCAGATGTTCAGTCCCATAGTGCTTAAAGCCATTTTTTAAATAAAATACTGCTTGTGCTTTATGTTGATGATGGTTTGATTGCAGCTCACAGTGAATAGTAACTACAATAATTTATCATTGATTTAACAGAAGATTTCAAAATTATTTCATCACCTGCATCATTTCTCTTAGGACTGGAAACTGATTAACAAGAAGACGGATCTGTTCACGTAAGTCAGTCTCATTTTGCAGAGAAGATATTAGAGCACTTCAACATGAATAAGTGCAAGGCTATATCTACCTCGGTTGCGAATGACAGTGATGCAGAAGAAAGTCATCATTACTCTGAATTTCGGTTCAGACTAGCTGTCGGAACACTAATGTTTCTGATGTGTGGGACAGTTCCTGATACTGCGTATGCTGTCAGTGTGGTGTCTACAAATCCGGACAAACCACAGGTCGTGATTTAAGAGGATTCTACAATACCTGAGAGGTTCAACAAATTGTGGGCTTGTTTATAAAAAAGCTCAAAAAGGGGGATTTTTGAATGCTATGGTGATTCTGATCCGAGTAGAGATGTTGGCACAGGGCGCTCAAAATCAGGTGTTCTTTGTCCTTATTCTGAGGCACCTATCTCCTGGATTAGTCAAAGATAATCTTCTGTTTCCATATTCACAACTGAAGCTGAGATTGTAGCCACTAGCGAAGCTGCTTGAGGGATAGTCCGGATGAAAAAGCTTTTCACACAATTGGATCAGTTGAAATCGACACCAATTTTACATATTGATAGCAAAGCTGCTATCCAGCGAGCCTAGAATCCTAAATTTCATCGACAAACGTAGCATATTCGTATAAGACATATCTTTGTTCACGTTTGTTAGTGCTAGTGAAATTACAGACTTAAAAGTGGACACTGAAGGACAACTTACTGACATATCAACGAAACCATTGTTTTCAGTTAGATTTCAATGGTTGTGTAATAATTCTGGATTCTGTAAGTTAGTAAATAAGGGAGAGTGGTGCTGTATTTTTTTTTTCATCTTTGGAAATTTAATAACAGAACTCTGTACCTTTGTTTTCAGCAGTTGGCAGTACAAGTGTGTAATCGTTTACCTTTTGATCATGTGCCTTTGTTTGGTTTGGTTTTGAATAAAGCTTGCGTTATTCAACTGTGTAAACGTTCGTTTTTCTTCTTGTGTTTTTCAAGTGTCTAAATAATCATTTGTGATACAGTAACTCTCAGCAATATGTAAAATAACAAGATAATTAAGTCGATTGATCTTAAATAAGATTCGATGGATGTAAAAACGAAAACCTTCGTTCATTAGGAAAGGATGATAAATGTAATAGGCAAACGAAGGAAGTGCACAAATCTAGGAATTAGTCCCATTGCCCATTCAAACATTTTTAAGAACTGAAAACCTCCTCTCAAGTTCTTTTCGTGCTCAGTTTATCTATTCAAAACTTACAAAAACATGTCTCTATCACTTATCAATCTCTCTCCATCAAAATCTCTTTTGTAAAAATTTTACAATTTAATCGACACCTGTAGGATGCCCAAGAGTAAATTTTTCCAATGATTTGAAAAATTTTGCAGATTGGTTCCCAAATCTACTCTTGAGTGATGCAATCAACTGGTTGAAAACTTCAGACTCTGATTGCTGGCAAATTCAGGAAGCGTTTTGAATTTACCTTGATCGAGACATTTTGGATTTTTGTGCTGACACAGATGTTTAGATTTGCCAACAACAAGGTCAGCAACATCTTGATAACTTTCACAGCGAATTTCCTGAAATTTAAATTAATAGGTAACCATTAACCCTCAAAAATAGAAGCTAAAAAAAATGATATGATTGTATCTGTATGTATGTTTCCATTGGTAACTTGCTTACACTGTCTATATTGCCTTCTGAAGAAGACGTTTTTATAGAAGTTGAAAATCTGGTAAAGGAGTTTTAATAAACCAGCCAATTTGCAGCTGATTGGCTGTGTTCTATCTCTAGAAAGAAAGTATGTTTAACCATATCACAATCCCTGTCAAACTCTTCACGCAGTATCATATCTCCCATTTAATCTTTATGTACATCCTCTTCCATTTCCATAATATTGTCCTCAAGTGATCGCCCTTGTATAAACCCTCTATATACTCCTTCCACCTTTCTGCCTTCCCTTCTTTGCTTAGAACTGTGTTGCCATCTGAGCTCTTGATATTCATACAAGTGGTTCTCTTCTCTCCAAAGGTCTCTTGAATTTTCCTGTAGGCAGTATCTATCTTACCCCTAGTGAGATAGGCCTCTACATCCTTACATTTGTCCTCTAGCCATCCCTGCTTAGCCATTTTGCACTTCCTGTCGATCTCATTTTTGAGACGTTTGTATTCCTTTTTGCCTGCTTCATTTACTGCATTTTTATATTTTCTCCATTCATCAATTAAATTCAATATTTCTTCTGTTACCCAAGGATTTCTACTAGCCCTCTTCTTTTTACCTCCTTGATCCTCTGCTGCCTTCACTATTTCATCCCTCAGAACTACCCATTCTTCTTGTACTGTATTTCTTTCCCCAATTCCTGTCAATTGTTCCCCTATGCTCTCCCTGAAACTCTGTATAACCTCTGGTTTAGTCAGTTTATACAGGTCCCATCTCCTTAAATTCCCACCTTTTTGCAGTTTCTTCAGTTTTAATTTACAGTTCATATCCAATAGATTGTGGTCAGAGTCCACATCTCCTCCTGGAAATGTCTTACAATTTAAAACCTGGTTCCTAAATCTCTGTCTCACCATTATATAATCTATCTGATATCTTCTAATATCTCCAGAATTCTTCCACGTATACAACCTTCTATTATGATTCTTGAACCAAGTGTTAGCTATGATTAAGTTATGCTCTGTGCAAAATTCTACCAGAGGGCTGTCTCTTTCATTTCTTACCCCTTTTCCATATTCACCTACTACATTTCCTTCTCTTCCTTTCACTACTATCGAATTCCAGTCACCCATGACTGTTAAATTTTCGTCTCCCTTCACTATCTAAATAATTTCTTTTATCTCATCATACATTTCATCAATCTCTTCGTCATCTGCGGAGGTAGTGATCATATAAACTTGTTTTCCTGTGGTAGGCATGGGCTTCGTATCTATCTTGGCCACAATAATGCGTTCACTATGCTGTTTGTAGTAGTTTACCCACACTCCTATTTTTTATTCATTATTAAACCTACTCCTGCATTACCCCTATTTGATTTTGTATTTATAACCCTGTATTCACCTGACCAAAAGTCTTGTTCCTCCTGCCACCGAACTTCACTAATTCCCACTATATCTAACTTTAACCTATCCGTTTCCCATTTTAAATTTTCCAACCTACCTGCCCAATTAATGGATCTGACATTCCACGCTCTGATCCGTAGAACGCCAGTTTTCTTTCTCCTGATAACGACATCCTCTTGAGTAGTTCCCCGCCCGGATATCCGAATGGGGGACTATTTTACCTCCGGAATATTTTACCCAAGAGGACGCCATCATCATTTAACCATACAGTTAAGCTACATGCCCTCTGGAAAAATTACAGCTGTAGTTGCCCCTTGCTTTCAGTCGTTCGCAGTACCAGCACAGCAATGCCGTTTTGGTTAGTGTTACAAGGGCAGATCAGTCAATCATTCGGACTGTGCCCCTGCAACTACTGAAAAGGCTGCTGCCCTCTTCAGGAACCACACGTTTGTCTGGCCTCTCAACAGATACCCCTCCATTGTGGTTGCACCTACGGTACGGCCATCTGTATCGTTGAGGCATGCAAGCCTCCCCACCAACGGCAAGATCCATGGTTCATGGGTTGGGGGGGGGGGGGGGGGGGCGGTTATATAAATAAGGAACAGCAGAAGCTCTATAACACTACGTTAGGGAAAGCCTGAAATCTCTTCTGTTTTACGCGATGACTTTCCGTCAATTACTACGAACTGTGACCTCTCTGACAGGGCCGGCTGGGGTGGCTGACCGGTTCTAGGCGCTATATTCTGGAACCGCGCGACCGCTACGGTCGCAGGTTCGAATCCTGCTTCGGGCATTGATGTTTGTGATGTCCTTAGGTTAGTTAGGTTTAAGTAGTTCTAAGTTCTAGGGGACTGATGACCTCAGAAGTTGTCCCATAGTGCTCAGGGCCATTTGAACCATTTTTTCTCTGACAGGAAATTGCAAATCCAGTCACATAACTGAGACAATATTCCATAAGCACGCAATTTCACTACGAGCCTCTTGTGTGGTACAGTGTCAAAAGGCTTCTGGAAATCCAGGAAAACGGAATCGGTCTGAAATCTCTTGTCAATAGCACTCAGCACTTCATGTGAATAAAGAGCTAGTTGTGTTTCACAGGAACGATGTTTTCTGAACCCATGTTGACTGTGTGTCAATAGGCATAGTGTTGCGGAAAACGGTGGACAGCATACTGCACATGTTTTGCGCCAGTCACATGGAAATTAATAATACGATTTGATTTTTATTGATGCTTTTTACGCGCTTTTTTGCTTCTGGACAATTAAAAACCGATGTGATTGATCCTTTTTATGCGGTTTTTGGCTTCAGGACAATTAAAAACCGATGTGACTGATACTTTTTAAGTGGTTTTATGCCTCAGAACAATTAAAAACCCATGTGAGTGATGCTTTTTATGCGGTTTTGACCTCAGGACATTAAAAATCGATTTTTCCCATCTTATGTGATATGACCTTGCCATGGTGGATGGGCTTACTTAACTAACAGTATCACAACTGTACACCCATGCACACTGAGTAGTACAGTTTTTTTAAAGTCAAACATACACCTTAGGTATCGTTGTATGATTCATTCTTCATTTTTAGTCGACCACTATTAAATCATGATGCTTACAGGGCCCTCTTTTCCTACATTTTGTAACTATTTGTTTTTCTTCTGCCATACGTTTTCCCCCTTCTCCGATAATATTACATATCAATTTGAAGTTATTCTGACCAGTGGTGTTATTTCTACAGTGGTTTGAAAGTTTAACTTTAATTATAATGTTTCTGTATTTTTAATTATTTCTAGTTCATATTCCACATCATGGTCTCTATCCCATCTCCTTGGATTATCATTAACATAAAATTAGGTAGAAGCAGAAAGTGTGAAAAAGCTTTCATTTTGTTGTCACAATGCTACAAAGGCCAGTTCCCCTGCTCTTGGTAATCAGAAGTCCATACCTGGCTCTAAAACTGGGTTTCTACTGGCATGAATTTCTTACAAGTAGATCCCCTGCTACCACTCCCATAATTCAACATACGTGTGGAAACATACAATTTGCATGTTGTTATACCAACTTACACCTAACTTTTGAAAGTTAAGTGGCGTTCTACCTCCTCCACCATCATCTACAAGTTTCAGCAACTATGATTAGTGGATCTGCTCTCATTCTACTCTGATTCATTCAACAGCACAGATCTAGAATCGTTTGTTTATTTACGTGAAAAGTTAGCGTCATACCAAAATAATGTGCTTGCTCTTCAACTAAGTAAATGAATACCTTCTAAAGTGACAAAATTTTCTTAAACTATGTGACAGGGACATCTTTTTAACATTCAACAACTCTTTATAATCATTTATTTGTATCAGAGTAACATATCATCTTTCAAAGCGATGAAATGATTAAACAGTATCGTTACTGGCAGAATGGACTTGTTGAAGTTCATATTACAGCAGAACACTCAATACTGTAAAGGTATTTTTTATTTCAGTATAGTGATAATAAGGTCTTGCTTTAGTCATTGAGTGTAAGTATTATGGCGAAATAGAAGTTTATTTTTAACTTTAGAGAATTAAAACTACTCTTGTCCATCATTAAAATACTATGCAAATATGACATTGTTCATATTGGTGCTGTTACTGAGTGATTACTTTTCTCCACAACTTTGTAAATTTTGATTACAAAATAAGTGCTGCACCAGTGAAACAAACATATACAAATATTGCAGTGACTTCAGTTTGCCAGATGTTTCAGTGTTACTTCTAATTTAATGTGAGGTGGCATGACAGCTTGCATACATGTACTAAATCTTGCTACAGAGCCACAAATATAGCTCAAAAAAGATTTCAAAATTGATGTTACTCATTCAAAAATGATTTTAAAATGAATGCTGTCTCAAGCAGATAACTTCCTTATTAGCATACTGGATGTTCCCAAGTGATTGCTACAAGATGTCCACTCCCATATCCAACTTTAATAAAAAAATATGACCTTTTAAGTTGAAAAAACTTTTTGAGTATCCCATTCATCAAAAAACAAAGTTCATTGTATATTTTATTTTTAGTTTCAGAAATGTTGATGTACGAAATCATATGATTGTTTTTATACACACTGTTCATAATTCACTGGGTCTCAGTGTGGTTTCAGGCCCCAATGGTTCATATTCAAAGATGTGAAAACGTTATTTCTTTCGTGCAAGCTTCTTTTGAATCAAAACCATCTACTGAAGGCACTCTAGCTGATCTGAGTAATGTATTTGATTTAGTAAACTGGAGATACCAAGGCATTATGGTATCCACGACTTGGAACCTTTGCCTAAGGATCAATTCTTCAGGCACTGTCATTTGCAATGTTTGTTAATGATCTTCAGAGTAATTTGTCATGTATATCTGTACATGATGCAGATGACACAATGACTGCAAATTCTGGAAAAGAGGTGAACAAACTGAAACTACAAAATGGTGAGTCCTTCAAGTTATCAAATACTTGGTTTAATGCCAATGAATATCTGGTAAACTACTTGGCATGTATATGGATGCAGATTTTATCTGTTGAGTAAACTACATAAATGTCTTTCTGAAAAACTGTACCTTTGTTCATATTGTGCATTCTTTCACTTTTATATAAGATTTGGTTTTGTTGGGTGGGGTGATTCTCCTGGAGAAAAAAATGTAGCAGAAGTAGAGCATTAGCTGTTTCCATAACTGAAACATTTTGTGGGCCTTATTCCAAACAGTAAATTGTATTAATAGTTACATGTCTCTTCATACACAGTTTTCCCTTGCTTTAAAAGAAAACCACCGCCAGTATAGCCTAAGGCAGCCTGTGCACAAACATAATACTTATCAAATATTAAAAACAGATACACAAACAACTAGAGAAAACGCAGTGTAGTTACAAGTGTCTAGTTACAAGACGTTTTAGTATATTACCTTCATAGGTACCTCAGGTCTCACTAAAGTGGCTGAAAGAGAAGGTCTATCTTAAACTTGAAGAATATGAGAATTGTGTAGAGGTTGATCTTAATTAATAATTAATTAACAAAGTTTACAGCTTCCACCACCTGAGGAGGTGCAGTGGGGAATTAGTCCACATTAAAGAAGAATTACATGATTGTCAGAACACTCAATAAGGAAGTAGATCATAAATTGAAATAATGGCCGTAATCTAAACATACTGTCTCACAAAAGGGAAAACACTTCATCTTGACAACTCATTGAAGAGCCCAGACTACTTCTGTGCTGTAAATCTGATAAGAAAAATAAACAGAAACCCAGGAAAAAATAACGATTTTGAAGGGGGTTTCATCGAAAAATACTGTTGTTGTTCTTAACTATGTGACCAATAGTTGAGATTACAGTAGCACACGAGCCATTACCAGCAATTCAATAAAGAAACTTTAGAATACCTGCTTGGTTGATGAGTAATTATTAAAGCCATCAACTCTGCTGTTGAAGAATGAGTGGGAAGATCGTCAATCACAATTTCTAAGGACTAAAACTGTTTCATTGGTTCCACAACTATGTCATAGAATTGAGAAGTGAATGTGTCAGCCACCCATTAACTTTCAGCAATGGAGTCCACCTGGCACAGTGATCCAGCTCGTCATCAGTGTCCGCTACACACCATACTGCACAGCAACTGTGGTGAGCTGTACTTAATTCATACTACTTTTTTGTGACAGTAGTACCTACTGTGAAATAATTTAAAAGTGTCTTCATCCAAAAACAGAGACGTTGAACGAAATATATATACGCCAGCTTGACAGTTCATGGGGTCGCGGGTAAATATTCAAATGGTCATTTCTTTTGTTATGTAGTTATGAATAAGCACTTAAATTTTGTGTGCATGCTTTACACCTTCCTTTGATATTTGCAAGAGCCTGGAAACTAATTTTGCAATCTGGCAGAAAGTAGTGGAGAACATACTGAGCATAATTTCCAGTCTGCAAGTCCAGATTCCTCTTTATGCTCACTGAAAGAAAATGTGCCTCTTTGCTGCTTACTCAGCAGGATCAGGAACTACGACTATTAGTAAAACTTTTGAGTTTTAACTGATTGCTATATTCTGTAAAAGTTCACATGTACAAAATATAATAATATCCCTGATAATAATAATAATAATAATAATAATAATAATCGTTTCAGAAACAGCACTATTAACAGTGCAGAGATGACCACTGTGGGAACTTCCAAGTAAAATGGTATATCATCCTGATTTCTAATCACCAAAAGTTACTTCATTGCCAATATAGCGGAAAAATAATTTCCTCACTTGCCACGTGGTTTTGTCAGCATTGTGAGCGACACACAGTTACTTCTGTGAAATTTAAGGGAACCAGGATAGTGGAATATCTTCACAGGTTCACTTCCAGCTTTTATGGAAAATCGCATTCAACTCTGCCAAGCTCTGACGTCGTCCAAGACACCAGGCAAGCAGGCATTTGACTGACATGAACATATTGATATCCAGGTTCAAAGTGTCTCTCCTAACTGCCTCTCTGGCCATTTTTATATATGGCCACAGTGGACCACCAAAGGTAACATCTGCTATCAGTCGTCCTAGGGACAGGGTCGGAATCTAAAAGGCCCATTTCTCGGACACGTATTAATTAATAATAATTGTTTAACAATTTGTAATCTTCTCAATTTGTATATAAATAGAATTAAGTTTGGTTTAGTTATTAAAATGTTTTAGCTGGCTACAATTTTTTAAAGCGGAATCGACAGTAGAACATGACCTCTGAACTGCCTTTTTAAGATTCCTTGTTCTCACAGTTATTTATGAACTGTCTCGAAACTTGCTATAGCTGTATTACTGCATTATTGCAATTGCGTACTGTAAGTACAACTTTCTATTACAAATACAAATGATAATCAATTATGAGTAAGGACTTCATTTCAAATTTGGTTTTTAGTAAATAATTTGAAAACCAATAGAGGTAACTTATTGGTGCTACATATAGAAGATGTTTACATCTTACTGAGGATGTTTCTAAGTCTAGTGTTTAGAACCTTTAATTTTTCATAAAATCCCAAATAACTTTTGATTGTGATGTACATGATGTGCATTTGTATATTATGACCAGTTTTTAGCTCTCTAGTTCTATTATTTAGTGCCACTATTTTTTCTTAAGGTCGTATATTTTGCCTGACATATGAAGGGCTTATTTCAATAGTATAATTGAATATTTCTGGTATCTCAACTGCAGATTTTTCAGCGCTCATTTAATTTTAGGACTCTATATCTCAGAATGGACAAAAATGGACTTGTACAACTATTGAAATAAGCCCTTCATATTCTTTTGATCATTCTGAGACCTTAAAATGTTAAAAATAATATACTTAAGCCTACACTGATGAAGTTTGGAGCATTTATTTTAGATTTAATGTCACAATTATATTATGGTGTAATCCTTTGTATGTTAAGCACAGATGTTATGATGATGTGACATTGGTAGTAGTGAACTGGAGTAAACCCGTGCACACTAGCTTTCCCCTGTGCCTCTTATAACGATACAGCACTTGTTTAGCCTCAAGTTAGCAGCAGTAGAATATTAGGTGCAAACTCGTTATGGTTCTACCATATGCCAATATGAGATGGAAGAGCTATTCAAGGTTTTTGCAGAATTAAAATCTGACTTTAATAATAAATTGGATACTACTTATGCAAATATTGAAACTGGAGGTATTAAGTTAAACCCAGAGGCAGATGTACATTCTACATGTTTTTAAAGATATTTTATAAGTCCCTGCTTAAGTGTTGTGATGAATCTAAAAAACTGTTTTTCCCTGAGTTATTTGGAAGAGGATGGTGCTAAATGAGGAACTGGTCATTCGAAGAATTCCCTTCTTGGAATGATTTTCAGGAAATGTGTAAGAAGTACTGGTTGCCCAGCACACAGGAAAAGTTAATGCTAGAGTTATTTGGCCCAAAATATTATAGTAATAGTTGGCATCCTGGTAGTTATAAGAAATACAGAATGTCCCAAAATAATGTATACATTCTTTGAAACTGAACATCTCTTTAATGAAAGGGGTTAGAAATACAATTTTAGTGGTACTAGGTGCCTCATGGCCCGACTTAAGATGGTAAATGTTCAAAGTGGTGTCTGTCCATCACAATACACTGTCGACAAAGACTTACAACTGAGCGACATGCCAATGTTATTGTTTCCAACGGAATAGCAGCACAGACTTGTTTAATTTGCTCTCTAAGGTCATCCAGTGTGTGTGGTCTCACAGTGTAAACTGTATTCTTGAGAGTACCCCAAAGAAAGAAGTCTAGAGGAGTTAAATCTGGAGATTGAGCAGGATACTCCACACTCCATCTTCGTCCTATCCATCTGGTACGGAATGTATGATTGAGAAATGCCTTCACATCCAGGTGAAAGTGAGGTGGCGTCCCATCCTGTTGAAAGTAATAATCTTCATTTCCAGACACAACGCTAAGACCAGGAGTTATCATTTACAACATTTCCAAGTACGAGTCACCCGTGACAGTGTTGTTGAAGAAGTACGGCCTGATTAACCCTCTAGAAGACAGACCACAACAGACTGTTACTCCTAGTAGATTAATATGCCTTTGCTCAGTTACGTATGGATTCTCCCTGGCCCAGTACACGCAATTATGGTTGTTAATTGCTCCATCAAGTTCAAACGTCGCTTCATCTGACGAAATAATTCGATCTTGGAAACATTGCTCTTCTTCACATCTGTTAATGTGCCACTCACAAAATTCGCTTCGCCTATCAGGATCATCCTCGTTAAGAGCATGGAGAAGTCTTGGAATGTAAGGCTTAAAGTTCTGAGACGGCAAAATTGTATGAATGAACACTGCTTCTGCAGATCCCAGCCCCATGAGAGCATTGCCTCACATATTTCTTCGGGGATCGTGTGTATGCCTGGATTACTGCATCAAAACCCTCGTTGTCTGTTGAACTTCTCTTTCGTCCGCTATGTCTCTTCTTCTCATTGTGCACTGTTTCTTCGATTTCAAACTTATCTCTGATTATTAGAATTGTTACTCTTGTTGGTGGTGGTATTCCAAATTCAGCTCTCCAATGTCTCCAATTTTTCCCGAGGACATGCAGCTTTACTGTATGATTAAATGATGATGGCGTCCTCTTGGGTAAAATATTCCGGAGGTAAAATAGTCCTCCATTCGGATCTCTGGGCGGGGACTACCCAAGAGGACGTCGTTATCAGGAGAAAGAAAACAGGCGTTCTACGGATCGGAGCGTGGAATGTCAGATCCCTTAATCGGGCAGGTAGGTTAGAAAATTTAAAAAGGGAAATGGATTGGTTAAAGTTAGATATAGTGGGAATTAGTGAAGTTCGATGGCAGGAGGAACGAGACTTTTGGTCAGGTGATTACATGGTTATAAATACAAAATCAAATAGGGGTAATGCAGGAGTAGGTTTAATAATGAATAAAAGAATAGGAGTGCGGGTTAGCTACTACAAACAGCATAGTGAACGCATTATTGTCGCCAAGATAGACACAAAGCCCATGCCTACTACAGTAGTATAAGTTTATATGCCAACTAGCTCTGCAGATGATGAAGAAATAGATGAAATGTATGACGAGATAAAAGAAATTATTCAGGTAGTGAAGGGAGACGAAAATTTAATAGTCATGGGTGACTGGAATTCGTCAGTAGGAAAAGGAAGAGAAGGAAACATAGTAGGTGAATATGGATTGGGGGGAAGAAACGAAAGAGGAAGCCGCCTTGTAGAATTTTGCACAGAGCATGACTTAATCATAGCTAACACTTGGTTCAAGAATTATAAAAGAAGGTTGTATACCTGGAAGAATCCCAGAGATACTAAAAGGTATCAGATAGATTATATAATGGTGAGACAGAGATTTAGGAACCAGGTTTTCAATTGTAAGACATTTCCAGGGGCAGATGTGCATTCTGACCACAATCTATTGGTTATAAACTGCAGATTGAAACTGAAGAAACTGCAAAAAGGTGGGAATTTAAGGAGATGGGACCTGGATAAACTGAAAGAACCAGAAGTTGTAGAGAGTTTCAGAGCATAAGGGAACAACTGACAGGAATGGGGGAAATAAATACAGTAGAAGAAGAATGAGTAGCTCTGAGGGATGAAGTAGTGAAGGCAGCAGACGATCAAGTAGGTAAAAAGACGAGGGCTAATAGAAATCCTTGGGTAACAGAAGAAATATTGAATTTAATTGATGAAAGGAGAAAATATAAAAATGCAGTAAATGAAGCAGGCAAAAAGGAATACAAACGTCTCAAAAATGAGATCGACAGGAAGTGCAAAACGGCTAAGCAGGGGTGGCTAGAGGACAAATGTAAGGATGTAGAGGCCTATCTCACTAGGGGTAAGATAGATACCGCCTACAGGAAAATTAAAGAGACCTTTGGAGAGAAGAGATCCACTTGTATGAATATCAAGAGCTCAGATGGCAACCCAGTTCTAAGCAAAGAAGGGAAGGCAGAAAGGTGGAAGGAGTATATAGAGGGTTTATACAAAGGCGATGTACTTGAGGACAATAGTATGGAAATGGAAGAGGATGTAGATGAAGATGAAATGGGAGATAAGATACTGCGTGAAGAGTTTGACAGAGCACTGAAAGACCTGAGTCGAAACAAGGCCCCCGGAGTAGACAACATTCCATTAGAACTACTGACAACCTTGGGAGAGCCAGTCCTGACAAAACTCTACCATCTGGTGAGCAAGATGTATGAGACAGGCGAAATACCCTCAGACTTCAAGAAGAATATTGTAATTCCAATCCCAAAGAAAGCAGGTGTTGACAGGTGTGAAAATTACCGAACTATCAGCTTAATAAGTCACAGCTGCAAAATACTAACGCGAATTCTTTACAGACGAATGGAAAAACTGGTAGAAGGGGACCTCAGGGAAGATCAGTTTGTATTCCATAGAAATGTTGGAACACGGGAGGCAATACTAACCTTACGACTTATCTTAGAAGAAAGTTTAAGAAAAGGCAAACCTACGTTTCTAGCATTTGTAGACTTAGAGAAGGCTTTTGACAGTGTTAACTGGAATACTCTCTTTCAAATTCTGAAGGTGGCAGGGGTAAAATACAGGGAGCGAAGGGCTATTTACTATTTTTACAGAAACCAGATGGCAGTTATAAGAGTCGAGGGGCATGAAAGGGAAGCAGTGGTTGGGAAAGGAGTGAGACAGGGTTGTAGCCTCTCCCCAATGTTATTCAATCTGTATATTGAGCATGCAGTAAAGGAAACAGAAGAAAAATTCGGGGAAGGTATTAAAATTCATGGAGAAGAAGTAAAAACTTTGAGGTTCGCTGATGACTTTGTAATTCTGTCAGAGACAGCAAAGGACTTGGAAGAGCAGTTGAACGGAGTGGACAGTGTCTTGAAAGGAGGATATAAGATGAACATCAAGAAAAGCAAAACGAGGATAATGAAATGTAGTCAAATTAAATCGGTTGGTGCTGAGGGAATTAGATTAGGAAATAAGACACTTAAAGTAGTAAAGGAGTTTTGCTATTTGGGGAGTAAAATAACTGATGATGGTCGAAGTAGAGAGGATATAAAATGTAGACTGGCAATGGCAAGGAAATCGTTTCTGAAGAAGAGAAATTTGTTAACGTCGAGTATAGATTTAAGTGTCAGGAAGTCGTTTCTGAAAGTATTTGTATGGAGTGTAGCCATGTATGGAAGTGAAACATGGACGATAACTAGTTTGGACAAGAAGAGAATAGAAACTTTCGAAATATGGTGCTACAGAAGAATGCTGAAGATAAGGTGGGTAGATCACGTAACTAATGAGGAGGTATTGAATAGGATTGGGGAGAAGAGAAGTTTGTGGCACAACTTGACTAGAAGAAGGGATCGGTTGGTAGGACATGTTTTGAGGCATCAAGGGATCACAAATTTAGCATTGGAGGGCAGCGTGGAGGGTAAAAATCGTAGAGGGAGACCAAGAGATGAATACGTTAAGCAGATTCAGAAGGATGTAGGTTGCAGTAGGTACTGGGAGATGAAGAAGCTTGCACAGGACAAAGTAGCATGGAGAGCTGCATCAAACCAGTCTCAGGACTGAAGACCAGAACAACAACAACAACATGTCAGCATACGACACTCACATTCTCTGTTTTCCAGTAACACTTTAGCGTCCATTTCCTTTGTTCAAACGATAACGCCATGTTCGCTGACAATCCTGAAACAGAAGAAATCATTGTTATGTTTTTCACCGCCTTCTTAATTATTACCCATAAAAATTGTATTTCTGTCTCCTTTAATTAAAGATATTCTCTGTTTCAAAGAGCGTATACATTATTTTGGGACACCCTGTATATTGAGTGGTAGCTAAAAAGCTCAAAATACGTGGACAATCCTATAAAGGACAGCCTGTAATCAAAGTGTTGGTGCAGAGGATACCTTACTATGTCAAGAAAGATATACAATATTTTAGCAGATGACAGCAATCTGTTTATTGACATTTATCAAAGGTATTGATATACTGAACAAAGAATGAGGAGACTATGCACAAGGTGACAACTGCCAACCAGACAATAATGAAGAGAAAGGTATCCACACACATTTTAACGATAAAGTAATACGAATTATTGTGAAGTAAGGATGTGGAATAATAATAGGAGAAATAATCAAGGAAGTAACAAGGCATAGACAATTCATTCTAGTAATGTAAACAACATCATCAGAAACTAGGTTGACACTTAGTGTGGTGGCTGATGTGAAGGTGGCTGATGTGAAGGTATGTCCAGCAGCTGTCGCTCCCATCAGCCACCGTGCCAAGTGTCAGCTTGTTGCGTGAACAGTAATGTAAGTACTAATATGCTGATTGACTGGAGAACACCTTGCAGTTTGTTGTTCACTTTATTGATCAGATGAACACGAGCTCAATGCAACTCACTTTGCTTATGTTGCACAATAGACAGGGCATCACACAGTTGAGTACCATCAGCTTACAGTCATGTGATGCCTTTTGATACCACTGGAAAGTTGGCGTTGTTTTGTAAACTCACGTCACCAGTTTTGTAAAGGGCTCGTCGATACTGCTGTGGAGGCCGAGTTGCCACCGTGTTACGGCAGGATGAGTTTGAGAGTTTGTGGAATGGCTTCTGGTGCAGTACACCGCTAAGACAATTTGTCCCTGCCACTATTACACAACTGTGCCCCAGTGTCAGGTGACAGGATAGGTGAATGAAGGTTCAACAACACTCCAACAAATTAGCAACAAAGTCACACAAATTAGTTAAAAAGGTTTACTTGTCTTTGTGACTTGTTGAATGATTAAGTCTGCAATACTGCATATAATATAAGACAAAAGAGGCCCTCAATGGCTAAGTGCAAATGATTGAAGGTAAACTTCACAGTACATAGCAAATGAAATTTTTACAAGAACTGTCTGTTCACTTTTAAGAGTTCACTAAATGACGTTCCCTGTCCGAGTCAGCCCTGGACGATGATCTATAAACAAGTGGGCGATAGCTGCTCTTCTATCGTCCGAGCAGGCTTCTTTCCGTTGTCGTCTGGTCATTGGCGGACTGTAATCGGTCAGCAATTGGCTGAGGCGAGGTCGATATCTTTACCCTCAGCGCCATGGAGGTAAGAATAAGGGGAGATGGCGCTACGTATCCCAGCCGTACTACGTTTTGAAGCCATGGGGGCGTGGCTCGCTGCCATGTCACTCTGACCAAAACATTGTCAGTGTGCTATAGCGCTGCGTGTATTACAGTGGCTAATTGCACCATATATGCATGTAACGTCATCAGATTGGTTGTTTCAAAGTTTTTGTTTAAAATAAAATCTCGTAAAGGCGAAATTCCGCATGTCTTCTGATTAAAAATAGTTTTTAATGTAATATTACGAACAGCTAGCCTTCAATGTAAACGATACAATGTTGTTAATTCAGTAATATACGTGTATCACAAACTAAATAATAGAAACTGAAAACTAAGTTAGCTATACCCTCCCTCCAAAGCCCCATAAATACATCTTGTTTGTAATACGTACTGGGACATTTCAGTTACGTTACACTACTGGGAAACACTCTTCATTACCACCAATATTTACTGAAATGTGGTACATAGAATGGCAAATCTACTCAGTGTCCTGTTTAGGCCAGTTAATGTAGTGTTAGCTTTTAATTTGGTACATGATGAAGACAAAGTGAGTTACTCAACACTTCGATTATCGACGATACGTACATATTATACTGAAACGTGAACTTGAAAACTAAGAATTTAATTCTTTGAATTAACATACCTTTTGCAAATGTTTTGGGTGTGTAGGGAAAACTGATGGTACAGCATTTTCTCGGAGCCTTACTGTTGAAACGGAAGTTCGGTCTATGTCCTCTTCTCGGAAATGCTGAGAACATATAGTGCTCCATTTAGACGCACACCAATTCTTCCTCCTCACGGCATTCTCCCACAGAGCTTTCCGACTTTCATTTTTAGGAAATCTACAGGAGAAAAACACGCTATAGTACAAGTACCGATGCAGCACACGTTCATTCACAATGAAGTTGTAAAATCACACTTAACGAGACAACTTACACATGAAATGTTATTCCCTTCGATTTCGCATCACAATCAGAAAGATTCGTACATCCGAACACCACACAAGTCACCATAATAGCGCAAAATCCTTCCAAAAGTGAGCGACAAGCCTATGCACACAAGCTTACAGCAGCAATGTTTCGGTCGGATTGAGATGGCTACCCTCAGCTTCACATAGCTTCACAGCTGTGACGTCACGGCGTCTCCCTCTATTATTACCTCCATGCTCAGCGCCGACAGTGGCGCAGGTGGAACTCGGGCAAGTGGAGAGTCTCTATGGCACTGGCACCAGCTCCCATCTTTGCACCTGTGTCTTGTTCGGACGACACAGGGCGTTGATGTATGTCAAGTTTAGAGACAACGTATCTGTAAAGAACTCTTTCGCAGTTCTGATAGCACTTTATTAATCACTATCAGGCTCAGAAAAGATCGTCTTGTTTTGGTGTAATAGGTACAGTAATACTCAACAACATTAACCCAAGAACCTCATTGTGTAAGTACAAGCTGAGGGGGAAATGGAGGGAAGCTCCTGTTCTATAATTTTTGTACTCTTAGTGGAGCTTTCACATAGATTATCTTGCTAGAGGAGATCGGTTGACTCACATCAGTGCAATTTAATTTCACCTCTTCTACAGCTCTGTACAATGCGTGTGCAAGGCAAGTGATGTGTGCCACACTGGGATAGAGACTCTGAAGTCTCTGTAGGCTGCTACAGCCATGTATGAAGCACCATTTATTGGTCTCTATTCACACCAACTAGCGACAGTAGCTTCATTGAGTTGTCAAACGCAAAGGCGGTTGTCGAGCTGTTTATTCTGCTGAGAGCTTCACACCCTTAGGAGAAACATTTCTCCAGGTCCGTCAACTTTAAGAACACCAACAAAAGTATTTACAATTTAACCCCTATCCAAATTGGTGATTTCCGATAGACGCCCTAATCTCTTGGTCAACAACTTTAGTTCGTATTTTATCGAGCACTTCCTCGTAGCACACAGATAAATAGTCGTTTCTCAGCGTAGCTTCATCTGGAACTGGATTTATTTTGTACTTCAAGAACTGTCTGAAGCGGGGATTCTTCAGCTTCTCCAATAGGACACTGCAAGACACCACCATCTTAAACAAGTTCTTGCACCTCTGAAGATGGACATGTCTACTCAAATAACAGCGTTCGTCTGCTGTCCTTTTCAGCACTTATCTTCGTGCAGCTACTGTGTTTGGAGGTGTTGCAGTGTTTTTACACGATAAAACCGTTTCCCCCATTAACCTTAACTTCATATAGTTTATAAAATAATATTTCCTTGTCATTGCTGAAGAATTTCTCCCCTGGTTTCGTCGAATAGGACTAAGTTTGTATTCAAACTGAATGGGGCGACTACTTGTGCTACGTTTATTACGCCAGAAGCCACCCTTGTTGGCTTCGAGAATGTTTTGTAGACTCTGTGCAACAATCTTTACATCAGTGAACGGACTACATAATGTGTTACACTGCTTGTCTACTATAAACCCGATAAATAAATCTTTGTAGTAATTGTGTTTAATTGTGACAACATTACCTCAAACATTGTCATGTGAGCAAAATTTTCGTGTTTATATTCTTGTGTACTTAAAAATACGACAAATATTTGGATTTCTGGAAAAAAATTTGGTCGAAATATGATTCATTATGGAAAAAGTTGTCCGAAATTTGACCTATTACTAAAAAAGATATAAACATAATTTTTGCTACATTAAAGCTTTGTGGATGAATTGTTGTAAAATTCACCCTAAAGTTCAGGAAAAAGATTTGACACTAAGATCCATGCCAAACTAATAATAGAATAGTAGGCCCTCATTCAGAGAAGACAGTAATCCTCACATGGCTGAGACCTATTCTTGAGTAGTTGTTTAAAGAAGGAAAAGTAACAGCTAAGGAAGAACATTGTAAACCAATAGTAGTGAGTGACATTTTTGGAAAGAAAGTTGATGTTCACCTATATTCTGTGCATAAAATATCATTAATCTTACACCATGGCTAGCGCTAATGAGGAAGAAATATTGTTGCCTCCTAGTACCAGTAATGGGAGTGTGTGTTACTGGAACCACCTGTAATAAAGGGAAGCAAATTAAAAAAGAAATATGACTACCAGTTACGATTAAAAAGTGGAACTTCCATCAAACATTGTTGCTGGTGCCATAGATATCCTGTTAGGATAAGATTGGTTACTTGATAATTATTATCGATTGGATTTCAACCAGAAAATATTTGTGTGGAAAATAGGTAAAAAGGTAGCTAGCATAGCTTTCCAAAGTAATCCATTGAAATCTAAGCAAGGCCCATCATCAGAGGAGCATATTCATTTAGTTGTGTTTACTGATATTATTGCAACAGATGAAAATAAACAAGAAAAAGAAGGGAAGTATTAAATCAAGAGGAGTTGGCATTTAATCGATAGCAAGAGAATCACCTGTAGTGCCAGAAGAACAGAAATTTTAATTAGAAGGTATTCTGTTAAAACGTAAAGATGTGGTCACAGATAACTTGGGACTAATGAAGGAATACTTCTGTAACTTTAAAGTAAAAGATGACACAGTTTTTTTCCTTTTGCAAGTCATATCCACTACCAATAAAGCTTCGAATTGCAGTGAGAGATGAAATACGAAAGGAGATAGACAGCAATATAACTCAATGTATTTTTAGGGTCTGTTGTGGGTACTTAAGAGACTTGTGGTAGGTGTTCATTTAGTTTTAGATTCATGATCACTCCATAAACACAAAGAGACAGAAAAGGTTAGAACCCTGAGTACAGAAGAGATGTTATCTAACTTTGATGAAGCTGAATTTCATATTTCCATAGATTTCATGGAAGGATACTGGCAGGTAGCATTACATGAACACTCAAGGCCATACACAGCCTTCTTATTTGAAAGAAAATCTTTACAGTTTAAAGTAAATGCCATGGAAGTATTACAATTCGCCTTGGGTTGTGAGCTGTACCAAGGAGAATGGAATCCAGGAGAGGGTGATCACAGAACAATAGCTTTCATTAGTTGAAGTCTTGGCAAGCATGATTGAATTACTCCATTACCGAATTGGACATTCCTGTGTCGGTTTTCATTCCTGCTCAATATTTATTAGGGAGGGAATTAGTGCAAGAATTAATAATGTATGTCAATGATTTATTAATAGTCTACAAGACTTGGGAAGACTGTTGACAATTATTGATATATATTTTGAGGTAACTGGAAGAAAAAGGGTTACTAATAAAAGTTTATAAAACATACTTTTGGTGACAAGAGTTGACTTTTTGGGACACAGTGTGGGAATAATGGGAATACAACCATGTCCAGAAAGAATGCAAGTTATAAAAGACTGTCCAGAGACTAGAAATATTAAGCATCTATGATCACTTTTAGATTTGGCTGGATTCTATAGGAGCTTTGTAAGAGGCTAGGCTGTGAAAGATGCTCATTTATCGAACTTATTGAAATAGAAAACTATCTGGAACTGTGATGAAAGTACAAAAGAAGACTTTAGCAATATTAACCAAGCTACAGCAAAAGCATCATCCTAAAGTGAATCAGGTGTTCAAACTAGCCATTGATGTATAATAATTCAACTTGGGTTGTGAGCTGTACCAAGGAGAATCGAATCCAGGAGAGGGAGCTCACAGAAAAACAGCTTTCATTACCTGAAATATTGGCAAGCATGAGGTGAATTACTCAGTTACCGAACAATTTGGAAGCAAGACAAGTCACTATTTTACACTGACTATGAACTTCACTACATAATAGGTGAGAATAAATATTTTATGAGTATATAGCGTCCCCAGTGCTATATTACGAAAAGACTTAAAAAACAGTATTTATAAAAGATGAGACATTTAAAAGTTGAATGATGTATTTTTATCATGTAGCCGTAAAATAATAATTCCTCTGTCGAGAAATGCAAAGAAATGCAATGCAGAGAAATATAACAAAGTGATCTAAAGAGACAACAAGATACGCTCTTTCATTAATTTTTTTAGTAGTCTTCACTTCTTCTCTTGTCTTGATTGTGTATAGACGGACATCTTACGAGTGCTGGCAAATGTAAGCATCTTTGTATGAGTTAAGCAGATTATATATATATATATATATATATATATATATATATATATATATGTGTGTGTGTGTGTGTGTGTATATAATATTATTGTGCACTTTTAA
This sequence comes from Schistocerca piceifrons, assembly GCF_021461385.2. NCBI lineage: Eukaryota > Metazoa > Arthropoda > Insecta > Orthoptera > Acrididae > Schistocerca > Schistocerca piceifrons. The sequence continues at coordinate 951,975,767 of NC_060149.1, forward strand.
TTTGTAAGAGGTGATCCCGATTTCATGTCCGCCTTCCTTGAATTAACCTGCATTCAAGTAATTTACAGTTCAACAATTGCAGCGGCTGATGCAGCCAACGACGCCATTACGTGGCGATATTAACTTATGAAAAATTAGTGGAAGCGAAATACTCGCCCGCTATTAACATAATATTAATTTTTCTCCACGGTCGCATGAAGTTGCAGAAATACGTAGCTTTAAGATTCTTATTTTCAGTACCATAGCCGAGAGCCAGAGCCAGGACTCCTACTACAATACAATGGTTAATGGATGTAAGAAAAAATACTCTCGCGCGTGTGTGGGCCGCAATTGTAATTAATAACTAAAGATCTTTTGCTTTAAAGTGAGCTGACTAGCCGAGGAAATTAATAGGAAAAGTTTATTACATTGTTCAGCTTATATGCTCATGTTTTAAGATTCAGTGAGTCTAACATTCATTAACGTAACAAATAATTTGAGATTAATATTGCTAAAAAGGAGAACTTCAGGAAAGCATTTAATCGTAAATCAAAATTAAATGAAATATCATTTTTATTAAGGCCTACCACGTAAGTCGGCAACAATCAAAAAATAATAACAACAATAATAATATATTAAATTACGACGGCCGACGGACGCGAGACCAGAAAGAATGCAAGTTATAAAAGACTGTCCAGAGACTATAAATATTAAGCATCTATGATCACTTTTAGATTTGGCTGGATTCTATAGGAGCTTTATAAGAGGCTAGTCTGTGAAAGATGCTCATTTATCGAGCTTATTGAAATAGAAAACTATCTGGAACTGTGATGAAAGTACAAAAGAAGGCTTTAGCAATATTAACCAAGCTACAGCAAAAGCATCATCCTAAAGTGAATCAGGTGTTCAAACTAGCCATTGATGTATAATAATTCAACTTGGGTTGTGAGCTGTACCAAGGAGAATCGAATCCAGGAGAGGGAGCTCAAAGAAAAACAGCTTTCATTACCTGAAATATTGGCAAGCATGAGTTGAATTACTCAATTACCGAACAATTTGGAAGCAAGACAAGTCACTATTTCACACTGACTATGAACTTCACTACATACTAGATGAGAATAAGTATTTTGTGAGTAATATCTAGATAAGTATGCATGAGAAGATAGCATTTACTATTAAGGAATTACTCATTACTCACAGAAGTCACCATAATTTACCACAGCTCACATTTAAAAAGAACAAGAGATCAGAAGAGACATCAGAACTGAATAGATTCTCTCTTACATGCATAGCCATCACCACATAGAGAGATGGTAATAAATGGCAAGAATATCCAGATTACATTCTAAGTCCAAAAAGGCTACTCTGTAAAAGGAACAACATATATTTTGTCAAGGACAACCTTGTTCTGTAAGTTCTAACCTTTTCGATCTCTGATAGTGGCAGGAGCTGAAGTGGTGTAATAAATGAAGAAAATCTTAATATCGGTCTAGATGACTTTACTCAAAATAATGTTTCTTGTTCATGCTGAGTTGAACAAGAGTAATATATTTAAGAGACAGTCGTATGTTTAAGAGACAGTAGTATATTTAAGAGGAAACTCAGTAATAAGGTGTGGGTTCAAAATACAATAGAATTAAGGTAACTAAAGTTATAAGAGGGAAGACGAGAAAGTAGTGGTTTAATGGGAGTGATGTAATAATGAACAGGCTATGATACGCATATATACATGAATTATATTATGAATAGTGCAGGTGGGATAAAGGGAGTATTACTGAAGTTTAAATGGAGGAAAAATGGAGGCATATATATATAGGGCCAATACAGCTATAAAATTTGAATGGTCTTTATGAAGGATTTTTCTGTAGGAGGAGGAGTATTTATGGGTTTCTGCAGAAGTAGGATACTATTAGCTTTGAGGATTACTCCAAAGTTGCCAAATATAGGAACGAACCTGAGTTTTGTGGTCTAATTCTTATACTCATTTCAGAAATGGATAACTAGGACAGAATTGTCTTAACTTTGTGTGCTGCTCTTAACACAGAAAGTAGGAAGTTAACGAGTTTACTACACTAGTTGTTCTCAACATTTATTACATTTGATTGTTTGGAATTGACAGATTAATATATAAACTCCGAAAAGCTCGAAGTGTCTATGGAAAACTATAATTTGCTGTCAGAACTGAATGGATACATCCAACGACTTGGGATGTTTGCGTGTTTCACAACTATTCCTTAGAATGTTTCGTACTTTTCTTATGGTTAGCAGTACCTTTGTTTGCTAGGAGCTTTTTACGAGGGGAATTTTTACTTATTTTGGATGGTTAAATCACATGATTTAGTTTATACACATTTTTTGGGAATGTTAGCTTAACTTAGAATAAGTAGGTTAACTGCCTGCTTACCTTATCCTACTTGAAGGAAGTGTAGAGGAAATAAGAAATGAGGCTCCTAAGCCTATGTTTCCTCACAAGTTTAGTTGGTAATCCAGATGAAGATACAACTATGATCAATTCATAATAGGAATTAATAATTACTCCATGTCCAGTCAGCATGACTAGGCTACGAATACTCACTGTGTCTGAATAGACCATTGATAATTAAAACAGAGGTACAGCTGGTTTACCAGCCACCATTGTGGCTGGTCCACATACATAAATAGAGACAATGAAAAAATAATATATGGTCATAACATTTTAAGACTATAACTTACTTCAAGAATTCAAATTCCTATTGAAGAATGGTTACTTTGCACCAGTGTTTATCCGACCTCAAGCATAGTATTTGAGATCAGATACATTGAAATGATAAATTTTTACTGAGTCTTTGTAAGTAATCCACAAGTAATCATTAAGTAAGGTTAGGGCTATATCATGAGTAAAGATGTTTTGAAATGGAATTATATGAAATATTACTTAGTTCAAATACCATAAGTAAAGGGTTTTTATTTTACAAAGTTTTAACAATTTTCGTTTCTGAAGACAAATGTACAATCTGAACTAGCAGTATTATTTATTTCTCTATGTCCTGTGGTTGTGATGACATCGTTTACATACACAAAAAGGTGGCATACAGTATAACATACCACTTGGGTAAGGTAATGTGTTGCACAATGTCTACCAGGCCGACAAATGATGAGTATCATAGTGAGCATACCGGTTTTTTATAAGTATGTTGTTCTAGAATAGCATGTTGTTTGGAAGTTTATGACTGTCTGTGCATGTACATGGGTAAGGATGGGCGCCACATGTCTGCAAGGTGGAATGACGGCAGCTGCTTTACTTTACTTTTTTGGTACTTGCTGGTTCGGCTGTTTATTCCATCGGAGATGTGACTTGCCATGAAACTGCATACTCTGTGACAATATGAATTATTGCATGCAGAGAAAAAAACAAAACAAACATTTTTTATATGTCAAAATGGATTAAGATAACTTTCATTAAGGTTAAGCAGAATGCATGTAACGTTACAGCTCATATTTGAAAACAAACCTTTATCAAGTGTTTTTGCATCATATATGAATGGTCAGTACAATTGTACTTCCAAAGAAATGCTATCTCCTAATTAGCAGAAAGTTACTAATTTGAGAAAAATATACAGCTTACAGCACCAGAAAAGTTACAGTGAAGAGAAATCCATATTAACAAATAATTACACAGACCAACAATGGAAAACTTTTTGGTGAAAATACCTTATTCTTTTTATTGTTAGGATGGGAAATCTAAATATGATACTTCAAAAACTGTATCACCCACCATTTCTTCACACTTTACAGTTAAATTCATTAAATTAAGCGATTTTTTAAAGAATTTAACAGCTTTTGTATAGTTAAAATAATTTAAAATGAGGTGTAATAAATGTAGATGAGAAACATTTGCTGGCACAAAAGGTCAATTCTATTTTTGTGTTAACAGATGGTGGTTTGTATACTGTCAATCTAACTTCACTTTCTCGTTTCCTGTACATGTGCTCAATACAGTGTTTAATCGTGGTTGTAAAAACTCTGCTGACAGTTTTTGTTATATTTGTGCTGAATTTGTGATTAAAAACGCCAAAGAAACATTGTTGACTTTTTGAAAAAGGTTTATCTATCATACTTTCGATCTAAACTTGGTGATCAAGATAAATTTTAGGCGCCACACAAGGTATATTGTGTGTGTGTTGGAGACCTGAGAAAATGGTTCAAAAAGGAGAGAAAAGCCTTTAGATTTGCTGTTCCCATGATATGGAGGAAGCCAAGAAATCATTCCGATGATTGCTACTTTTGCAGTGTTGATATTACTGGTCATTATGCAGAAAACAAAAAAGGTAATAAGCTACTATAACCTTTCATCTGCCATCCGACCAGTAAGGTATGGTGTAGATTTGCTGTTTCCTGACCCACCAGATGATTTAAATTCTGTTCTAACAGAAGTATTTTCTGATGCACAATGTGATTTAGATGAACCAGATGATGATGAATTCCAATGTAATACAGAAAGTCTAGAGCCCAAATTGTTTACTGAGACCGAGCTTAACGATTTGGTTAGGGATCTGGGCTTAATGAAAGAAAAAGTTGAATTGCTTGGCTTTAGATTAAAAGAAAAGAACTTATTGGCAGTTAAAACCAGCATATACATGCATAGAAAGAGTGAGCAGCAATTTTCCAACTTTTTTCAACAAGAAGGTGATTTAGTGCACTGCTCAGACATTCCAGGTCTGATGAATGAGTTTGGTATTGAATACAGCAAGGAAGACTGGAGGATGTTTATGGATTCATCCAAAACTAGTTTTAAGGCTGTTTTATTAGACAATTGTAACATGTATGCATCTATACCTGTTGGACAATCTGTACACATGAAAAAAAGCTATGAAAATCTAGAAATAATGTTAAATAAAATAGGCTATTCTGCTCATGGTTGGATGATATGTGGCGATCTAAAAGTAACATGCATGCTCCTTGGTCAGCAAGGTGGCTTTACCAAATTTCCATGTTCCTTGTGTGAATGGGACAGTAGGGCTAGGGATGAACACTGGTACAGAAAGAACTCGTCTGTGAGGAAGTCTTTAAACCCTGGTGAGAAGAACATTCTACACAAAACCTTGTAGATCCAAATAACGTCCTCCTGCCACCTCTACATATAAAGTTAGGCATAATGAAATAGTTTGTAAAGGCTTTGCCTAAAGATGGACTACTTCTTTTTCTCGATCAGTCGATAATAGCTGACGTCGAGAGATTGTGAATAAGATATTGGCCACGCCTTCTTTTCCAGCCTCCTCCACTTTCGTCTCGCACGCCGCTGCTATGTAAGACCACCTTCGTTTTACAACTTATTGTTAAACCTAAATCGCACTACACTGACTTGTGACCGCTTTGAGTTTCCCGTCATTTCGCCTCAGACAAAACTCACACACAGGAGTGGGTATGATGACAGTTTTTCATACCGGATATTATCAGATTTCTAATTTACCAGGATTAGTCGTAATTTTTTCTTCATACTTGGTGTTTATTCACTCATGCCATAACTACGGCTATAATGGTTCTGCAAACAAATATGCTGCATGAGTGTGGAAAACCACAGGATGGTTGTTATTTGTCATGATTAACATTTTTTTAAAAACTTTCGAGAAATCGTGTTTTCACTAATAGAAGCAATAGATTTCTTTTATGTTGCCTCATTTGGTAAGAGGGTTTGAGTTGATTTGGTGTGAGGGGACCAAATAGCGAGATCATCGGTGGTCGCATCGGATTAGGGAAGGACGGGGGAGGTAGTCGGCCGTGCCCTTTCAAAGCTGTCACCCCGGCATTTGCCTGAAACGATTTAGGGAGATCACAGAAACTTCAATCAGGAAGGCCGAACGCGGGTTTAAACCGTCGTCCTCCCAAATGCGAGTACAGTGAGCTAACCAATGCGTCAGCTTGCCCAGTCGTATGGCAAGAGTACTGCGCAAAAGAAACAGAAAGAACAAAGTCCTGTAAGCTGCCGTCATTCCGTCGGTCACGTGGTGACGTGCTGACACGGGATTGGCTGCCTTGAAGTGGCGTGATACTCTCATAGCAGTACAGAGCAGGGTGTGGTAGCATCCACGTCATCTCAGCACACAGATCGTTGGAAAGAGTGATATTGTATTTCTCTAAATACAATTTTAATAACATTCTCGGATTAACACATCAATTCAAAAATGCAAAATTAGCCTCTCAGACAGTGCAATCTTTATGGTTAAAGCCTAACACAACTGTGAAGCTAGTAGCGGTATCCATTCCCTTTGTTTCTAGCGTCTCAAGCATAGCAATAAGGAAAATATAATAATAATAATGCTACCAATAAAACGTGATGTAGTTGTTGATATGGTCTTGAATCAAAGACTGGTTTGTGCAGCTCTCCACCTTACTGTATCCTGTGCAAGCCTCCTCATGTTGGCTAAATACAGCAACCTCTAATTGAAACTGCTTAACTGTATTCATTGCTTGGCCTCCCTCTACAATTTTTACTCAGCACACTTCCCTCTACTATCAAACTACCGCTACCTTCATGCCTTAGGACATGTAGTACCAAATGGTCCCTTCTTCTAGTCAAATTCTTCTATAAATTTCTTTTCTCCCCAATTAGATTCAGTACCACCTCATTAGACACTCGATCTACCTATCTAATTTTCAGCATTATTCTGTAGTACCACATTTGGAAAACTTCTATTCTCTTCTTATTTGAACTGCTTGTAATGCACATTTCATTTCTGTAGAAGGCTACACTCCACACAAATAGCTTCAGAGAACACTTCCTGACACTGAAATTTGTATTAGATGTTAACAAATTCTGCTTCTTGAGAAATGTGTTTCTAGCTACAACCAGTCTGCATTTTATATCCTCTCTGCTTCCGCCATCCTCAGTTACTTTGCTGTCAAAACAGCAAAAATCAACTAAAACTTTTACGTGCCTCATCAGTAAACCCATCACCTGATTCTTTAAAGATTCAAACTCATATGTATGAAACACCTTCAAACGTCTGATTAATATGCGAATGAGGTAAGGTGTTAAATATTCGACACTAACCATGTAAGGGAGAAAAAATTTAACGGAGATTTAAAATTACGTTTAAAGTTATGTTTCATGCTCTTCGATTTCATAACTGCAATACGGTCTGTGCGCTAGAAGTACATAACCTTCTGCTCTCTGTATTTTATCCCAGCTACCTTTAGAATTTAAAAGACTGTATTCCAATCAACATTGTTGAAAGCTTTCTGTGGGTCTACAAAATTATAAATGTAGGTTTATCTTCATTTAAACTGTCTTCTAAGATAATTCGTAGTCTCAGTATTGCTTTGTGTGTACCTTCATACTCCAGAACCCAAACACATATTCCCCAATATCAGCTTTAATGGTTTTTTCCATTCTTCTGTGAATATTAGTGTCTGTATTTTGCAACCATGACTAAATAATTGATGGTTCGGTAATATTCGGACTTATCTGCAGCCGCCTCTTTTGAAACTGGAATTAATACATTCTTCTTGAATTCTCAAGGTATTTCGCCTGTCTCTTACATCTTGCACATCAGGTAAAATAGTTTGTCATGGTTGGCTCTCTACAGCGTCTAATAATCCACACTGAATATTGTCCACTACAAGGCCCTTGTTTCCACTTAAGTCCTCAGTGTTCTGCCAAAATTCTTCTTCCAGTGTTATATTTTCTGCTCGTCTTCATCTAATTTCTTTTCCCTTTCCATAACATTACCTTCAACATAATTTACACTGCATTGCTCTTCTGTGTATATCTTCCACCTCTCAACTTTGCCTTCTTTGATTAGTACTGGCTTGCCATTGAAGTTCTTGACATTTATACAGCAGCTTCCCTTTCTCCAAAGGACTCTTTAATTTTCTGTGGGCGGAATTTATCTTTGCCTAGTTATACATGCTTCTTAATCCTTGCATTTCTCATATAGCAGGTCCTGCTTAGCCATTTTGCACTTGCTGTCAATCTCTCTTTTTGGACATCTGTATTTCCTTTTCACGGCTGCAGTTGCCGTATTTTTATATTTTCTTCTTCGTCAATCATTTCAATATCTCGTGCATTATCCAGCTATTTCTACTGGTCCTTTTCTTTTTACTTGTTTGATACTCTACTATCTTCACCATTTTATTTCTCAGTGTTACCCATTTGCCTTCTGTTGGGTTTCTTAAGCTTCTTTCAGTCGATAGTTGCCTACTTCTTCCTTGAAATTCTCATCAACCTCTGCTTTTTTCGACTTATCTGTGTCCCATCACGTTAATTTCTTACCTTTCTGCAGTTTCCTCTGTTTTAATGTGCAATTCATAACCAATAAAAATATTTGCAGAATCCATATCTGCACCTGGAAATTTTTTGAGTTTAATATCTGGTTTCGAGATCTCTGTCCTACCATCCGGTAATGTATTTGAAATCTTTCTTGTGTCTGCAGGACTTTGCCATGTGTACAGCCTTATTTCATGATTTTTAAACCATCTATTAGTGATGATTAAATTATGATCCATGCAGAATCTACCAGAATTTTTCATTCTTTCCCCCAGTCCTTGTCCTACTACTCTTTTCCCTTCTTTTCGTTTTCCTGCTACCTAATTCCAATCCTCATCAAAGTTAAATTTTACTCTCCCTCAACTATCAGAATAATTTATTTTATCTCATCATAAATTCTTTCAATCTGTACGTCATGTGCAAAGCTAGTTGGGATATAAACATGTAATTTTGTAGTGGATGTTGGCTTCATTTTTTTCTTGACTACGATAATGTGTTCACTATACTGTTCATAGAAACTTAACCTACACCCTTATTTTCTTCTTCATCATTAGACATATCCCAGCATTATCCCCAATTGATTTCGTATTTATAACCCCGTACAGACCTGACCAGAAGTCCTGTTCTTTCTGCCACTGCACTTCACTAATTTCAAATATATCAATCTTCAAGCTATTCGTTTCCCTTTTTAAATTCTCCAAACTACCTGCTCGATGCACCCCACTTGCAAACAGCACTTGGCAGACAGGGACAGTGACACATCCGAGTGCTAGCCAAGCTCTACAGCGCTTAACTTGGGTCATCCAATGGGGATCGGTGTTACCACTGTGGCAAAACCATTGCCTACATGTAGCTATAGAGTTATGAACCCTGAAGTGCAGTAGGCATGTTGCACAATATTGTGACAACCTGGGGTTAGAGTATCATCTTGTTTCTTCAGTTCTAGGCTGTTAAGTCAGTTCTACTGGTTAACTTGAGTTTTTTGGGAGCTTAGAATGCTGACTGTGGGTTGCACATTATCCAAACAAACGAAAAAAGAAGCTTCATTTTACTTTAATTATGCAGGTCAGCCCGAAACACTGGATGGTGTGAAAATAATCTAATAAATCCATTCACATGATCAGACTTTACATTTTGTAAGCCAGATGACTTCAAATTTACTATTTTAATCAGTCACTTTTTATTGTTATTTTTGTGATATTCAACAAGGTTTATGTAGCCTGTCTGACTTTTTCGTTCTATTGCAGTATTCAGTGACAATCTAAACATTATAACTATATGAACGAAAATATCTTTAGTGAATATTGTCTGCCATAATTTCCCGATTTGTTGAATCATATGCAGATGTCATTTTCGATCGTTTAATTGAAAAGAATGTATCCATATTCATTATTACTAGTACAAAAAGATTTACTTTGCATTTATTTATGAAATATGCTTGCCTTTTGGGTTATGAAAGTAGTGTGTTCTTCAAAATATACAGAGTCAACTACCAATGCTTTGAGATACAATAAAACTGATAATACCATGTTACAATTTATTCTTAGGGTATAATTGTCTGCTGAGGGCCATATCAAATACGAAAATTTTAAAACCTTGACCACTCCTGAATAAATTTCTGCAAATATCCACGTTTGTTGCATTTAAATATGGCTGCCATCAATGTTTGCACCGTATCATAGCTCAGAAAAGAAAATACACACTGTCATCTGAAGCTGTCAAACCAAACAAATGTGTCCCTTATTAGTTGGTTAGTAGATAACTGCCTATAACAGCTAATTTTACAATGGTGATGTGTAATGTCGTTCTTATGGCGTCAGGTTATAATTACACAATGACTTTTCAATCAAATTATCGTTTAAACAATTTCAAAGACAAGCAAAATGATGTTCAGGTATCCTTACACTCTGTCTCTGTTGTTTGGAGGCAAATCGTGTTTGTAATATATTGACTAAACTGGTTTGGTGTGGGGACAGAAGGGCTAAAAGTTACAAAAACAATAATTACTACAAAACCAAAATTGTACATAATTTAATTGGTATATTAAAAGACTGTATCTGATTAGCACATTACGTATTAGGCGTCGGATTTTGTAAGGTTGAGTTATCTCGAAATTTGCTGCTACATCCTTATTTCTGTTTTAGTTAATTAATAATGACTAAAACATCTTCTTTTAGATTAATCAGATCACTTCCATCACGGCATTTTGACCTCACAGTTTGATCAATCTATCTCATATGCTTAAAAACTATATTTAACAAAAGTACCAAAAAGCAAAGTGAAACACACTTTCGTATCAGAGTTAGTGGGATTAGTCCATAGAATCCATCCTCCACACACATAATGTTACTGTGGGTGGTTCTGATTTCCACTAAGTGTTAGTAATTCTGATGATAGTTTCTAAATAAGAAAACTTAAATTACAAAGTGAAAGCTGATAAAGTAGATATAAGTGAAAAGATTTATATGAAAAGACACAATAACTTGATAGCATTTTTATGTTGTATTAGGGACTGTTTCTTATGCTATGAGTGACTGAAATCAGGAAGTACCACAGTGTGTGACTGGCATTTGCATGAAATCAGACTGTGACATGATGTCTTTCTCCCACAGTGTAATGTGCTCTTTGTCTTGACTACCAGATTTATGAAAGCGCTGCTAAAGATTCGATCATAACTAAATATTTATGACAAAACGTTCAAATATGTGTGAAATCTTATGGGACTTAACTGCTAACGTCATCAGTCCCTAAGCTTACACACTACTTAACTTAAATTATCCTAAGGACAAACACACACACCCATGCCCGAGGGAGGACTCGAACCTCCGCCGGGATCAGCCGCACAGTCCATGACTGCAGCGCCTTAGACCACTCGGCTAATCCCAAGCAGCATTTATGACAAGCAAAACTATAAATATGGTTGCTGCTCATTTCATTTGCACCAATTTAAGCTGTGCTCTTTGGTTTGTGTATAACCACACTCTCAAAAATCGTGGCTTATTTCAAAGAAACCACAAAGTATTGGTAACAAGCAAGATTCAGATTCAGATTCAGATTCTTTATTAGTCATTCAGCATTGTTACATGCAATAGACTTCGTCAGTTCACTTAACTTATTAATTTTACAAAAAAAAATTTTTTACACATTTAAGTTGATATTAGGCATTTCTAAAAATTCTTCTAATGAATAGAATGGATTGGTTAACAAGAAGTTATGAACATTGTCTTTAAATAATTTGTCAGGTTTGATTGACCCATTTTTAGACAATATGATTGCTGCTCGTTTCACTCGCAGTAACTTAAGCTTTACTTGTAGGTTCCCACCTAACCACACCCTCAAGAATCATGACATATTAAAAAAAAGTCAAGTATTTGTGATAAGAAAAAATATAAATTTCATATGATGTAAATGTCTTTACTGCTTGTTTCACTAGCAGCAGTTTCATCGTTCATTTTTTAAGCCTGAAGCCATGAAAGAGAAGAAACTCATTTCATGTAAATAACATCGAATATTGTGGGACATGCTTCTATTACATAAATAAGAAGACCCAGAATGTGTTACAAAAGCAAAGCTGGAGAGAAAAGGTATTAGTGTGTTCTAGGATATTATCCTACTTCTTTCAGTTCTGTAATAATACGTCTGTAACCACAGTGAATGCATTTCATCTTGAAATCTCTTAAGGACTGATGTGTCTAAGAGATATTTAATTATAACAAATCGTATATAGAGTGATGTATTTGTGATAAATCTTCCATTTGACGTTGCCTTCAAATTGCATACTGTCAAAAAATCCAAGTTATAACATGGAAACAACGAAATATGATGGATACAATACTGTGTCTCAAAATTAGTGAGTGAGGAATGTCACATGACCGATTTCTGATTTCAACCAAACACTAGCCACTAATTTCTGATTTCAGCCAAATGCCAGCCACATAACATAATACTTCCTAATTTTAGTGACTAACGATACGTTATGTCATAACCAGTGATTAGTATGTGAAAATTTATGTTATGATGGTACCACTTTTGTTCCAGCTGGTAAAAATTGAGGAGCATTAAAGCAGTAAAGTAGGGATCATTTCAGTGCAGCCAGTAAGTGGTTCCATCTCACTGAATTTTGTATTAATACTGACAAACTGTAAATATTCTCTTTACCTTGTCAATTAAAGAGGATGACAATAACTGCTTCAGCTAAACTTCTTGACTTCTGTCTTCACACGAAATTAACATGGAAGAATTATACCAAATATATCTCTACTAACTTAGTATGTGTTACATATTTGTTAGGTAAACTAAGGTCATGTGTTAATGATAAGCTATTGCTAAATGCATACTATACCTTTTTCCAAGCACAATTGACATGCCATTGTGTTATTGAGGAATTTCCCTGGAGCAAAAAAAGATCACATTTGGCAAAAATAAGGAGTTCAGATGCATCTGTGGGGCTATAAATAATGAGTCTTGGAAACCCTATTTAAAAAAAAAATAAAAATACCAACAGCTACATTCCTCTTCATATTAAGTTGTCTAATACATACAAAAGAAAACTAGCATTATTACAAACTAAAACACTCTACCCATTGATGTTATTTTGGAAATTTGTGGTACGTTCCTATTGGGACAAACTGCTGAGGTCATGAGGTCATTGGTTTACACACTACTTAATCTAAAACTATCTCACGCTAAGGATAACACACCCATCCATGCCTGAGGGAGGATCCGAACTTCTGATGGGGGGGGGGGGGGGGGGAGCTGCAGGAACTGTGGCAAGGTGCCTCGACCCCGCGGTGGTGTAGCCACGTGGCTCGTCAATATAATACACACCTAAAACAGAAGACAGACATCACAGTCGCTAGACTTAAGGAAACAGTTACAAATACATGAGGGTAAAACAGTTTAATATGTTGTCACTACAGGTACACAATGTGTCACCAATATGTTTAAAGACGTCGCACAGATGTGGCTTTGAGAGAAAAAGCATTTTATATAATAGAGGAGTTCGAAATAGGCTTTAAAAATTATCTCAGACAGTAATATAGTTTCATTACATTAAACTTATGTATGTGATTCTACAGAATACATCATACGCAGTATGATGGACAATTTAATGTCGAATAGTAATTACGTAAAATATTTTTTAGTCTGTGCTTGTTATTTATGTAATTGTATTGCTATGTCTGTGTACACAAAAGATTATGTTGGTTGCATTTTTAAAGGTGTATAATAAATAAGTAAATGAAACATCCTTCATCTGAAGCACTTGATTAGATAGAAAGTGTGTATTTGTAATTGACCTTGATCTTTTTTCCTTTCAGATGATTTTGCAGTTACAGTCATCTCGAATACAGGCTGCTGTGGCAGACTTATATCCATTTATGGAATTTACCAAACTATTCTATTCGTTATGTTTGGCTGACGTAGAGACCCATAAATCTTCCTGTCTATTCCAGAAATTGGGAATCTAGCACTTTCTGGAGTGTTTGCTTATTTTTACATGACATCCATCTTCTCACTGTCGTTTCTTGGGGTGGTAGGTTTCATATTTCCACAATATTATTTTCCAACTAATGAGAACTAATCAAGTAGATATATATGCAAAACAGAACTAACAGCCCCTTGGTTTCCAGAGCTCTTACTTCCATAACATAAGGTGTGCAAAGTTAACGTATCTATAGAAATACCAGTAACTTGATGTTTTTAATTTCTGGATCTGCGTCGTTTACCAGTCATGATTGGACAGACTGTGTGAAGATTAAATATGCAAGAGTTATTTATCATTTTTCATATATATAAGGAAATATGTATGATACACACACTGAAGAGCCAAAGAAACTGGTACACCTGCCTAATATCGGGTAGGGCCCCCGCGAGTATGCAGAAGTTTTGCAGCATGACGTGGCATGGACTCAACTAATGTCTAAAGTAGTCATGGAAGGAATGACACCATGAATCCTGCAGTGCTGCCCATAAGTCTGCTAGAGTAGAAGGGGGTCGAATCTGTTCTGAACAGCTTGTTGCAAGGCATCCCAGGTATGCCCAAACATATTCATGTCTGGAGAGTTTGGAGGCCAGTGGAAGTGCTGGACGTGTGGGGTGTCGGATTGACCTGCTGGATTTTTCCAAGTCCGTCGGAATGCACAATGGACATGAATGGAGGCAGGTAGACATGATGTTTACATATATGTCACCTGTCAGAATCGTATCTAGAAGTATAAGGGGTCCCATTTAATTCCAACTGCACACGTCCCACACCATTACAGAGCCTCCACCAGGTCGAACAGTCGCCTGCTGACATGCAGGGTCCATGAATTCATGAGGTTGTCTCCATACTCATACATGTCCATCCGTTCGATACAATTTGAAAAGAGGCAACATGGTATCAGTCATTGTTGACGGGCCCTGGCGAGGTGTAAATCTTTGTGTTGTGCAGTTGTCAATGATACACAAGTGGGCCTTCGACTGCGAAAGCCCATATTGATGCTGTTTCATTGAATGGTTTGCACACTGATGGCCCAGCATTGAAATCTGCAGCAATTTGCAGAGGGGTTACACTTCTGTCACACTGAATGCTTCTGTTCAGTTGTCGTTTCTCCCATTCTTGTAAGATTTTTTCCAGCTACAGCGATGTCGTAAATTTGATGTTTTACTGGATTTCTTATATTCACCATATGCTCGAGAAATGGTCATATGGGGAAATCACCACTTCATCGCTACCTCAGATCTGCTGTATTCCATCTCTCTTGCACTGACTATAACACCATGTTCAAACTCACTTAACTCTTGATAAGCTGCCATTGTAGCAGTAGGTACCGATCTGATAACTGCTCCAGACACTTCTTGTCTTACATAGGCATTGCCATATTCTGTCTGTTTATATATCTCTGTATTTGAAATCACATGCCTATGCCAGTTTCCTTGGCGCTTCGGTGTTTGTGTGTGTGTGTGTGTGTGTGTGTGTGTGTGTGTGTGTGTGTGTGAGAGAGAGAGAGAGAGAGAGAGAGAGAGAGAGAAGATTACTCTTTCATATCTTGTGCAGTTGTCCTTTTGAATGGTCCTGGTGACAGGAACTGCACTTCTGGGGCAATGAGTTGAATATTTTTAAAGCAACCATTGTATCAATGTTCCTTTCATGATTATGCATGTCCTGCCTCATGCAGATAACACCTTGGTTTTCTTTTACTCTGATGTGGTATAAAAACACGTAATGGATGTAGATTTCATTATTCCTAATTGGGTGAACATAGGCCTGCAGTGCTGCAGTCTTTAGCTTGATGCAAAGATTCTGACTGCTTTTTTTATGTAGCACTGCCACATTCTTGCAGCCTTCAGAATATCCCCATAACAGTAGGCCATGATTGATGTGGCTATTAAATATTGCATAATGCATTGTTATAAGGTATGGGTCAGCTAATACACCTGTTCTCCTCAGAAGGTATATTACTGTACACACAAACTAAGTTGACACTCGGCGCGGTGGCTGAAGCGAGTGACAGTGGAGGCATCTCCCATTTACAGTCATTCCCATAAGCCACGGCGCCGAGTGTCAACTTACTTTCTGCAGGCAGTACATCGGAGAGCTGGGAGCACACATACACTGTTTGTTCATTCATTATTAATTTGCTGTCAACCAGGAATCCCAGCAGTTTGATAGCCTCCATATTATCGGGGTATGCAACATTCGTAAGGCTACATGTAAGATTTTGTTGTGTTATTTCTTCATTCGTTTTCATTTTATTGTCGAAGAACCATTGTTTGATGTTTTGTAAGATCACATTTGTTGTTTGCAGAGCTTGTGCAGCAGTTTTTGTTTTCGCAGATACTAACAGTGCACTGGCAAAAAAATAAGTTAAAATCTATGTGAATGATTGTTGCTGTACAAAGAAAACACAGAGGGAAACGTATACTGGAGACTGCCCAACCGAATGAACTGCTGGACAAGGAAATATGCATGTGTGGTTGGACATTTAAAAAAGTAAAATTCGTAATGTCCTGTCGGTGCCGAATTCACTGAAGACATGATACATGCACGGATTGGAGAAGGATAGAACTGTCTCTGTTGTTTTCCTTGAGTTATTTAGTGAGATTACAGAATGCATAAATCTGGCAAATGAGTCGAGGATTATACACTTCAGAAAAGTTGCAGTAATATTTTCAGTGATCAGACCACCGCTACGATCGCAAGTTCGAATCCTGCCTCGAGCACGGGTGTGTGTGATGTCCTTAGGTTAGTTAGGTTTAAGTAGTTCTAGGGGACTGATGACCTCAGAAGTTAAGTCCTATAGTGCTCAGAGCCTTTTGAACCATTTTTTGAAACTAGTAAAGAGTATAGGAAGGTGTTTTGTACTGAGTGACTAAAACAGTTAAACAACACTTCGAAAATGTGCCTCTGTTTAATGGTTTTGTTCAAATTTAAATAAGAAACTCTCGTGTTACAATGAGCTAATAATAGCAACCAAAGCATTAAGCCGTAAAAATCATATGCAAAATTTACTATAAAGATAGTGACATTTATAATAAGTATTCTTTACTTCCAAAGCAATTCGTATTTTCTCCTTGAGTTTCAATCTTCTACACATTTTTCTAACGCACACTGTGGACATTTTTATAAGCGGAGGTAAGTTTCTGGAAATTTCTTGTTTAGTTATTAGTGTAAGATCTACGGTCTCTATTGGATTGGATTGGCTTTGTCAATAATGATTTTTAATTCTGTCATCAAATGCCCCCACTTTCGAAGTCAGTACTTTAATCTAAAAAGCCATGGATTCATGTCAGCAAATAACAACTCTGCTTTTTCCTTCACATTTTAAATTAATCAAATAAACTGGCTTGTTCTAGTGCGTAGTTCTGTTGCTTTGTTGTCTTTGGTTGTCGGTATTATTAAAATCCACTGCTCAGGTATGTCTTTATTTATTAAAATACAATCTCTGAAAAGTAGTTTGTTTGGAGGCGTACGAAATCCCGTGCTTTGTTTATCTAGGTTTGTTATTTTGAGTATGCGTATGGTGTCTATTGTCATGTAATCGTATCGGGTTAAGAAGTTATTTGTGTGTTCGAAGTTTGGTTGCGCGTTGCGCGATTACTTGCTAGTTGCAAGCAGTTATTTTTATCGGTGTACTGCTACAAATTATTCGATTGTTATAAAAGACGTCTCCAGGGCTATTACGAGTCATAACATATCAAAATTGATGAAAATACATCTTAAAATAATCTCCCTTCGTTGTCTCATACCATTATTATATATACTGTCTGATGTTTTGGAGCATTAGTAACATCCAGTACTGGTATGTAATTTCACTGATAAAATAAAACCATTACCGTCGCACTCCTCCAGTTCTGTAGGACTACGGTTTTGTTGAATACAGATTTTTTAATATTGAACTGTATTAATCATCCCATTTATGTGTAATCATGCTTATTTCTAGACCTCGGTATATTTATTTTATTATGCATTGTATCGCAGTCATGTTTTACGTGAAGTTTCATTGCTCACATCGAAATAATTGTGACGCATTGGCATTATTTCACCTAAACCAAGTATGTAAAGATCTGTATTTACGAATACCGGTACATGAAATGTGTAGATATTGTAATTGGAATTGTGAATAAGTTTTGTTTTAATTGTAGCGTAACTATGACTGTGTAGCTAATATCTAAACCCCAGAAAGCACCAAGCTGGTATTCTGAAGGGGGTGTGGAATCTGAGAAACAACCAGTATTCAAGAATATTGCTATCAAAAAGATGTTTTTGGGAGTTAATTTGACAAACTTAACCATGATAGCCTCATGATACTTATTCAAGAAACTGGACTAAGCAATAAATGCTTGTGTGTGAAAAAATAAACGTGTTTGGAGTCCAGTGAACAACATGGGCCATAGGTAGCCTATATGAACTGTGATGTCATATGGCATCTATGATATTTTGTTTGTTTCAGTGAAATATTTTGAGTGTGTGTTTTGATCATAATATGAAGTTTATTTTTTGTGGCTGGTAGCTTAGACTGTATTGTTTGCTAGGTGTACTTTAAGTCTAGGCCTACTGGAGATGGTGTTTGACTGGGGGAATGCTTGTGGCATACAAGATGTATATATGTGTTCATTTACATTGACAGGCTGATCTGTAGACTAGTGTAAACATATATCTAGGATAGGTTGGGTTGGTAGGTCATTCCATAGATAGATTTAAGTACCTATGTGAGGCTCCATTTTCGAATTGTGGTCTGGTATTTTCAAGTTTTTAATATATTTGAAGGACTAATAGAAAGAACATCATGGGCCCAAAACTACCTTTTCTCACAGAGATCCTGTTAGTCTCTAGCATTTTATTTCGCTAATGTTTTCGTGTTATTAGTTATGTGAGCAGTTGATCAGTTCTGTGTCTTATATCTCCACCACGTTAAGGGTGTTGTCGTTCATAAGCTTGGTATCACATTTTTAACCAATCCTGTTGTTGGCATTTCAAAGATTGATTTGGACACAACAGTTCATAACCAGTTCTTTGTCTTGCCTTTCTCCAACCAGTCAGTTATAGAGAGGTCTGTGGTTTAACATGAACTCTAAAAACAGTGCAGTTTTTATATTAACAGATTGTTGCCAGAGGTTAAAGAGTGGTAAATGACAGAAGAAAGGGGTTGTGACATTTTGAAAACTTAAAGTAAGTGCAATATTAGGGTATGCCTTCTTAGTCACTGTCCACGTTCTCAGACTAACATGTAAAAATCTTTTTATGTACCGTGATATCATGTCTTAGAGTTGAAGTTTGTTGTCTAGATAACAATAGGGGGAACAATCTTACACGTGAGGTGATATCAGTGCAAGAATCCAAATATTAAACAATGAAGTTATTAAGGAATTGTTTTATAAAGAAACAGTATGGCTGGTCACTACTGATAGTCAAGGAAGCAAGATCCCAGGAGGCCCTACTGCTGATTAACACTTTTAAAAGTGAAACACTAATCTTATTTTTCAGAACTATTCATTCTTGTCCTCACATCCTGTCTGTCTGCGTGAGGTAGGAACTAAGTTAAGGTGAGGTAGGAACTAAGTTAAGGGGCCATTGGAAGTGTTCTATTCCACCTGTCTCCTTTGACCCATGAGATAATGGTGTTGTGTGTGTGTTTTTGAATTGGTTTGTGTTTGTTGAGTTTAACATGTGATATTGGGTTCATTATCACTATGGTAACATGGGTTTATTTGAGTCTGGGTAGCCAGTGCTGCAATGTGGATTTGGAAATCTTCATTTTTCAGTGATGGTTATTTATGTGTGTGGCATTTTGTTAGGTTTGATTAGTTTTGTGTGTGTGTGTGTGTGTGTGTGTGTGTGTACTGGTAGCGGCGGTCAACCTAGGTGATTTTGTTGCATGCTTTTGTTGGTAATAAACTTTTATTTTTGTTTTAATCTGTAGTAATTCTGATGTTCTGTCTGTTTTACATTTATCGTACTTTGGTTGGTTTTAATTGATCTGGTGTATATACAAGTTTTTGCGTTTTCGAGTTGTTGAAGGTTTTGGTTTTTGTGGTGTTTTTTGTTATGTTGGTGTGTGAAGTTTACATTGTTTTCATTATTATTATTGCTGGTAGGTATTGAGAGCTGCATTTGAGCTACATAGGTCAAGGGAAATGTCTGATTCCACTCTTCAGGTTGTAGCTATTGGTTCCTTGGTATCTGGGCTTCCTTTCAGCTGTATTGGTTCCTTGCTATCTGGGCTTCCTTTCAGCTGTATAGGTCGAGGGAAACATCTGATTCTGCTTTTCGTGGCACTTATGCAGTCTAGGGAGTACATGCGCTGATCACGAGAAAAGTACCTATTTTTGAAGGAAACACGTGTTTCTGAAGATATAAGCATATATATGTGCTGAATACCAAAAATTTTTTTATTTCAAAACTTGAGTGTTACAGTCATATCTGACGCGCTCTTCACCAAAAAAGTACTTATTTTTCATTTGGATGCAAAAAAAAAATCTGTTAACTGTCTCAACATTTTTTTTGTATCAAAAATGACATATTGCATATGTATGCACGGAATTTAATTTTTTTTTCCTCTCTCTCTCTCTTCAAGAAAGGTGGAATTAATAACAAAATTGTGGAATGGATTTTCCCAAAACATTGACGCCAGAGAAATTCCGCCAGGTAGTTATTCAGCATAGCACGGTGAGTTCTGAAAGGCCTTATAGGATTTTTTTCTTTAGCTTTTTGCCAGACTGACTTCATGTGATTTGTGGTTGCGTTTGTAAAGGGATCGAGAAAATAAAGCGAATGATTAACAGCCAGATTATTGTAGCCCAAGTTACCTATGGTGTTGTAAGTTGCCACAAATCAGAAACTGCTGTGGTTCCAGTAGCAAAACATACTGTTGCAAAATTGGCAGCAAATGGGTAGCATCACGTTGTGGCACAGCAACCATAAAGCTTTGCTTTGTCTCAACGTCATAACCACCAAAGACCCATTGCTCTCGCACCTATGACTTCGATGGTGCTGACGAAGCAGCTCTCGTCTATTTCAACAGTATGACCAGGGCCGCCCAAAACTATTGGCTCAATTAAGAAATATTCATGGCAGATATCTCTACAAAATTGGCACCAATCGACCACAGTGTGCTCACTGCCAATTTTGAGCTCCCTCATTAAAAACTTTTGCCTATTGAGTTCGAAAACCCACATGTAAGACAGTTGCAAAATTTTAGAAATGTCTAAATGACTGCCAGCAAAAAATGACATTTTCCTGATTGAACATTTCTTTCTACAGCCCCTGCCAATGGAGCAGCTCCAAATTTCGCCATCTTTCCCTGTAGTTTTCTCCAGCTTCATCTCGTTGTATCCAACACAATACCCATTTTCACACACCATATCGTTCTTCATAAGATCTTGTTGCCTAGCCCATTGTATTGAGCTTCGGGTGTTCTCCATAACATGGTATAAATCTTCCATTACAAAGTCGCTCAAATCTGGAAAATTTCTCGCCATTTTGGCACACGCAGTAATATACGATACTTCAAAACGGACAGCCTCAACAGAAAAATATAGGTTGTTGGGCGCACTGATCAAGATGCATAACTGTGAGCAACAGGGACATATACCATATGCAACAATATGCAAAGCCAACAATAGCTATCATGGTTAGGATGTATGAAACTGTAAGCATTACCTATGGCTAAAGAACTCTGTGAAGAAATATATTAAAGTGTCTGCAGCATATTGGCATAGCAACATGAATAAGCTGGTGAAAGCAGACAGTTAATTAATCTTTTTTTTCACCCACCTCCATATGAAAATAAGTACTTTTTTGGTATTCCGCGCATATATATGCTTATATCTTCAGAAATATGTTTGCTTCAAAAATAGGTATTTTTCTCATGATCAGCGCATGTACCCCCTAAACTGCGTAAGTGCCATTTTCGTTATTGCAGATGTTGGTTTTTTGGTATTGTGGGCTTGGTTTGAGCTATATAGGTCGAGTGAACTGTATGATTCCTGCTGGCTTTGTGGCTGTAGCATTATGTTGTAGGTTGAGACTTTTTTAGGGGTGATGTGATGTGATGTTTTGTATTGTTAAAATTAGGTTGTCCTTGCCCTAGACCCCCTATTTCCCGCGGTTGTTCTGTAGTTTCATTTTATCATTGAAGTAAGATTACTTTCACTGTTTCTGTCTTCCTGCAGGTTTGTTGGCATGTGTACATAGTGACAATATTGACGACATTTTGTATACTCTGGACGTAGGCGTTTCTGTCATATGGATGACGTCATGGGTCAAAGCAGATGGATTAAATCGGATGCTTCCCTAATGCCGAGTTCCGAAGGTTTGATTGGATCTACTGACACTGCCTTTGACTGGTAGCATGCTACTGATGATGTGGTGTGTGTGATATCCATGCACAAAACTTCCACACAAACACATGGGTCGTTTCACAATGCCGTAATTAGTTTCAACCAGTCAGTGGTAGTCTTCAGACGAAAGGCATATGCTGAAGCTGACGGTAGACAGAGATTAGTTTCTGTTGTGTTCAATGTTGTTGAGAACAGAATGGAAACCAGTATGTGCCTTTACCCTAAAGGCGCTAGCTGGCTTGTCAAAATTGGATACAGCGTTGTGAAATGCTTGTGAGATTATGTCAAAAAATATATAAAAGAATTTTAGATCCCTTATCTCTAAAACAGTATGTCATTTTTTTCCATATTTATATTGCTTCTGCATTATTTTTAAATGCAAGTTGGGGAGCCTATGATTGTTTCGTTATGAGAATAGATAAAATTGTCGTTGCAGTGTGTGGCTGATTTCGATGAGTGATTTATGTCCAGCATTTTGATTATGTGATAGGTGAAAGCAGACGGTTGGTATTGATAAAAATCAAAATTTCTGTTATGTAAGCTAGGACTAGTGGGCCAGGGAAAAAACTAACTAGTCGCTCGGTCATTTCAGAAAAAAATTGATATTTGCTGGATGAATTCCCGAATGTTTAATGGGTTTAAAGACATTTTTTAAAAAATTTTATTCTCAACATTTAGAAACAGTGGCTATTTTTTGCTTTTACAGGCATCTGTTTTTCTTTTTTTTTCTTTTTTTTTTTTTTTTTTAAAAAAATTATTCAGTACTGAGTTGAAGAATCATTAACTGGACTATAAATTAAAAACCATGATAACCATGCTGAATGTATTCCTTAATATAGGCCCTACTTTTAATGGCTCAAACTTGTTGATTGCAAGCTAAAAAAGCGTATTCTTTAAACTATTTAATTGGATAGATAAAAATTCTACTCATCAAGCAGCGGCAGAACACATACATAAAAGACAGCTGTAATTGGCAAGCTTTTGGAGCCAGTGGCTCCTTCTTCAGGCAGAAGGGTGGAAGGGGAAGTAATCGAGTGAAGGAGAAAGACTGGAGAGGTCTAGGAAAAGGGGTAGATATTGGTTAAGTCACCCAGAACCGCGGGTCAGAGGAGACTTACCGTACGGGATGAGAAGGAAAGACATTACTTACGGTAAGTCTCCTCTGACCCGCTGTTCTGGGTGACTTTCCCGATATCTACCAATTTTCCTAGACCTCTCCAGTTCTCTTCCTTCACTCCTCTTCCGTCTTTTATGTGCGAGTTCTGCTGCCACTTGGTGAGTAGATTTTTTATCAATCCTAATTGTATTTTTCCAAAGTAAGAGTAATTTCTCAGCCTTAATATTTATTGTGCTATTACACTATACAGTATAACTACTTCTTATAGTGAGAAGCTTACACAAAATGTACACTATTTTAAAAAATTGATTTTTTGAATTTTTTCGTTCTTTGACCTACAATATCTTTGTAAGGAGAGCAGATAAAAGTCTGAAAATTACACACTTAATGGATCTTCATGATATCAAACTTAAATTGGAAGTAACAAACAGAAAATATTGTGGGGAAGGCTAACCAAAGACTGCAATTTATTGGCAGTACTAAGGAGATTGCCTACACTACGCTTGTCCGTCCTCTTTTAGAATTCTGTTGCGCGGTGTGGGATCCTTGCCACATAGGACTGACAGAAGTGCATTGAAAAAGTTCAAAGAAGGGCAGCACATTTTGTATTATTGCGAAATATGAGAGAGAGTGTCACAGAAATGATAATGGATTTGGGCTGGACATCATTAAAAGGAAGGCATTTTTTGTTGCAACAGAATCTTCTCATAAAATTCCAATCACCAACTTTCTCCTCTGAATGTGAAAATATTTTGTTGACACTGACCTACATAGGGAGAAATGATCACCACAATAGAATAAGGGAAATCAGAGCTCGAATGGAAAGATATAGGTGTTCCTTCTTTCTGCGCTCTATACGAGATTGGAATAATAGAGAACTGCGAAGGTGGTTCGATGAACCCTCTGCTAGGCACTTAAATGTGATTTGCAGAGTATCCATGTAGATGTAGACAAGCCTGTACAAATCTGTGTGTTGTCATCCCCCTTCCACCAACATCTGTTCACTCACACTTAGTTAATAATGAGCCCTTGAAGTGTGCAGTTGAGCAATGGAGTCTCAAAATAACGAGAATAGTTTTTCTAAGTGTTGGTTACTAACCTTGAAAACTCAATAGTGTGTCATTTAATTGCCAAAGTCAGGATAAATTTCTGAAGGGCAAAAGCAAACCTTGGCAGTTGATGAATGTATAGTTCTTGCTCTTGCTGACTTTTCTGAAAACTATTCCTTTGTTGTTCAAGTGAAATACAAGGGCGCCACTGGGTAAACAAACAGGCCACAGTTTGTCCATTTGTGTTCTGTTATAAAGATCCAGATAGACTAGAGTTATAGTTTTTGTGTTGCAAATGATTACTTTGAGCACAAAGCTACAGCAGTGCATGCTTTTCACCTGCAGTTAACAAACTACGTAAAACAGAACGACAGTTCCATAAACAAACTGATGAACTTCTCTGATGGTGCTGCAGGCCAATATAAAAGCAAACAAATATTAATATCTCCTTTCTCAAAGAAAAAAAGACTGTTGGCTCGGTGCAGAATAGCACTTTTTTGCATCATGTCCTGGGAAGAATGAGTGTGATGGCATAAAGGGTACAACAAAGCGAGCTGTCACAAAAGCTAGTCTGCAACGGACCTATGAGAACCAAATCTGGACACGTCAAGAAATGTTCAAATTCTGTAAAGAATAGGTAAAAGGGATTACGTATGTTTCATTAAATGTGAGGAAATATGAGAACTCTATGCCAATGTCTTGGAGGAAAGATTCAAAACTTGTCAGAAGATTAAAGGCACCCGATCTTTTCATTGTTTTATACCTCAGTCATACAACTTGCTCAACTGTAAGTTCACATCAACATCCTCTGATAGTGAATGTCATCACTGTGGAAAACTTGTACCACTGACACTTCAAAGTAAGGACATAGTGGCTTGTGTCTATGACGAACAGTGGTGGATTGCCAAAGTTGGTAACATTGCTCGTCAAAACCAAGATGTGGATGTTACATTTTACCAGCACCAAGAACCCAATTTAAAAAATTTGAAAAGGATCAACACGAGAGGCCCGTTAAAAATGCATTAAAGGAGTTGTCTTCTCCCCTGGAATTTATGACTGTGACTAGGCGAACATTTAACTCTGTGCCCAACATGAGTGAAGAAATATCTCTGTTGTTCAATAAACAACGTAGCAAAAACAAACAAGTTGAGAACGGGATAATGTAATGAATTGTCTCATTTTTTAAAGAGTTATCCTAGATATTTTTAAATTATGTAATTTATACAGTGTTTCCATCAGCCCAGATATTGCAAACAGTAAGAAACATATTTTTGACTCATATTTGAAATTTTTTTTGTCCATGGAATCTCAAGGTTGAAATTTATACAGAAGTTTGATATCATAAAGGTCTATTAAATGTGTAATTTTCAGATTTATATCTGGTCCATTAACAAAGATTTGCAGACCAAAGAATGAAAAAATTCAAAAGATTTGTTTTTAAAGTGTTTCTAAGTATAAGCTTGTCATAATTGTTTCTCTAAAAAAAAAAAAAAGGTATCTGTACTGAGTAGTGTAATACCACAAAATGTATTAAGGCTAAGAAACTACTCTTTGGAAAGATAGTATTAAAATGGGTTTTTTAAATTTACAACCAACAACTTTGTGACATTAAAAGTGTATTCCCTAATACATTCAGCAGGGTGATCATGGTTTTAATTTATAGTCCAGTGTCTGCTGAAATAAATACCTCTTATATGAAAGGTCTGGGGCAATCCATTACTGAATAATTTAAAAAACCACAGACGCTTATAAAAGTGTAAGAAAGCCTGAAACAAAAATGGCTGCTCTTTCTAAACGATAACCAATAAATGTTTTTAAAAAATATTTTTGAGTCCACCAAACATGAAGGAATTCACCCAGTGAATTCTTTCTACGAGAATGCAGTTGTCTCTCTTTGTAATTTTATGGCTTTCTCAAGTATGTTTCCCTTTGGATACAATTAATTGATAGTTTTATGGTTTGGATGGTGTACGATCTTCCACGGAATGCTTGTATTTACTTAATAGGCACACGTTTAAAAATCCAAATATTAGATCATTATTTTTCTGAAGGAAACATTGTTTCCAGTATAAATCCTAGATGCAGAATTGTATTGTTTACATTGTGACTGCAGCACTATTCTTCTCTCACCTGTTGTATATAAATATTTCTGGAATAATTTTAACATCTGTTTAACAGGACACTAATGACAGCAGCAGAGAAGCTTGCCGCTGTTCCTGATGTGGATATCGACCCAGAAGGAACATTTAAGTATGTTCTAATACGTGTCTTTGGTCCAGAGGGTCCTGATGGCAAAGAACCGAGCAAATTAGTGGTCAGTAACTGGTAAACTAATATTTGGTCAACTTTGTGATACATTATTATTTGAGAGACAGTCGTTAGCATCATTTTTCAATTTTCTCAGTTGAATTTTTCTTCTGATGTCGGTGACTTGCAATGGGGAATTGTAGCCTAAGGTTGGTTGTTATCTGCATAACATAGTGTTTCAGTGTTTACTGTTAAATTGGAAGTGAGATGGTGGATGGCGATACAACTGAAAACGCACAAAAGATTTTCACTGAAACACTGTTGAACTACAGTTATGGCCCTGTGTGCTATGGTATCTTTGCCAGATAGTGTTGACAGAGGACATAAAAAAGCATTCAAAGAAGAGCAACGTATGTTGTTTTATAGCTAAGAAGGGGGAGTGCGCCATGGACATGCAGGGTGTATACGACCCGGAAGATCCGGGGAAAAACCCAGGAAATTTTTCATTGTTTTTGTTTTCAGTTAAATTTTTGTAATTTTGATTGGTAAGAACCGATACTCTAACAAAGGATATTACTGTGTCTCAATACTGCAGCAATAAAACATGAACAAGAGAAAAAACGAAAATAAAACTTAAATTTCAAGGGAAATGCACCATATACAGCAACAAAACAGTGCTCATACAAGTGTCCGCCAACAGTAAAATGTGTCAAATTCTTTAGGAAGACTGTGCAATGCTTCATAACAGCAAATTGCCTCCGCTGAGCGTGACGTCACAACTGTTTACATTAAATTCATTTTAGCAGTTACGAGCTCGATCATGCGCATGCACAGTTGAGTAGTACCTTCTCCCGCTTCTGGCTACAGAAATTGTTGGCTGTGTAAGCAGTCGCAGCAAGCAGCTAGATGCTACCGGGAAAAATTTTACTGGAGCGCCCAAGCTGCCAGATTTATACATGCACAGGAGGTCCAAATCTAGGGGGGGGGGGCAAATTCATGTTCTTGAGGGGGGGGGGGGGGGGAGGAAACCTTGTTTCACAAAGCGACTCGCATGCAGTGCACGTTAGTTCGTTAGTTTATCAATTATTCATATTACTTTGAAACTCATCCCTGTCTGTTTTTGAACATTTTTAACACATTCTAAGTTGATTTTGAATGAATCGTAAGTTGATTTGTGAATGCGTGCGTAGTGTACATGTTTCCTCTGTCAGTGGAATCTGACAGAGCTGAGCGAAGTAAGGCTGAACGGATGAATACCAACCGCTGTCTGATTGTGTGGTTGATTGTGTTTGCAAATGATGAGCGTTGTTGTAATTACTAGCGGAATCCATAGATTCAGACTACAGGAGTGGAAATAAACGAATAACACGTAAGAATGATTACGTATTACCTTTGCGGTGTATACAAGAAAATGAAATTTTGACAAAAAATTTTTGGGCAGATCACTATACTAGTAAGGGCGAGTTGTACAGTCCCCAGCTAGCAGCTACTTTAAGTTCTGTTCTGGAAGAAGCACGGAAAATGTGTTGTACAACCATGTAACAACGCCTAACCGGAGAATAATCACGGGATAGCTAAACCGGTGATTCTGGTAGAGTTAATGAAGTTAACCTGCAAATAAGCTTTGGCATTGGCAGGAATAGTTACAGAATTAGCGATAACAAGACTGTTTGTTAGAATGATGAAGGAGAAGAAATGGGGGTATCACACAAATTATGGAACAATATGACGATTCCAAGTTCGTATAAAAATTTCATACTACTACTTTTCGATCTCGTGCTTGAGGAACTGGAGTGTATGAATGAAGTGTGAAACTATTTCCTAACGTAAAGCTTTTTGCTTGTAGTTGGCCTAATAGGCATTTGATATTGGTACTTTGTGAATTATTTTCTGTCCTTACAAAACAGACCGTTTGTGCCAAAACAGTCTCATTTATTTTGTGTGTATTACAGTTGTTGTAGTATTAGAAAGGCCTATTTTGTTTTATCTAGCAGACAGTGACAAAATAGGTGTAATCAGATCGGGAAACAACACCAGTCTTGGGTCCTATTTGTATTAACAGCTTTTTCAGTATTAGACGACGACATTTCGACTTTTCGTGTAGCAAAATGTTTGACGAACTTTGATGAGGTAATAGATTCTTTCACAGAAGGAAAGCACTCCATGTAAAGCTGTACCAAGATTATAGAGGGTAAAAAATTCTAGGAGCTAAGGATTGAAGAAACATGTATTGTCTTGCTTGTCTCATGTCTTTACTGGGTTTATATATCCTATATTTAATTTTATGTCACACAAAGCAGCAAGTTG
This sequence comes from Schistocerca piceifrons, assembly GCF_021461385.2. NCBI lineage: Eukaryota > Metazoa > Arthropoda > Insecta > Orthoptera > Acrididae > Schistocerca > Schistocerca piceifrons. Next base: position 952,004,535 of record NC_060149.1, read on the forward strand.
TTAGCTGATAGGGAACAAAGAGTGCACATTTTCTGAAGAGTTCTTTTTTTTAAAAAAAAGAGGGACAGAATGTCAAACCGGCCAACTGTAAACAGGAGAGGCACCACAGGACATTTTAATTTCCACTGTCCTGAATATGGTTTGATGGCATCCATTACAAAATGTACACATTTCAATTCCACAGAGCGAAGTACAGTGACGTGCGATAGGAGAATGCTGTGTGAGGAGACGAGACACTGCACTTTGGCACACTTATGACATGTCTTACATTTCCTCAAACACACATGTTGCATGCATCAGACCCTTCAGAAAGATGTGCACTACAAAATGAACATATTTTTGTGTGTGTGTGTGTCTATATATATAAAAAACAAAGATGATGTGACTTACTAAATGAAAGTGCTGGCAGGTCGACAGACACACAAACATACACACAAAATTCAAGCTTTCGCAACAAACTGTTGCTTCATCAGGAAAGAGGGAAAGACGAAAGGATGTGGGTTTTAAGGGAGAGGGTAAGGAGTCATTCCAATCCCGGGAGCGGTAAGACTTACCTTATTGGGGAAAAAAGGACGGGTATACACTCGCGTGCACACACGCACACACATATCCATCCACACATATCCATCCACACATATCCATCCACACATATCCATCCACACATATCCATCCACACATATACAGACACAAGCAGACATATTACACGTTTTTTCGAAATTTTCCCGAATTTCTCCGTCCTTTAACGTGTTTTAGCGGCAACACAACCACCTAACCTTGATGCACATCGCTGTCTACCAACCCAAGTTCACCACAGGATCAACTTAACCAACACTTTTTCGCCTTTTTTCATACCAGATCTCCAGTTGCTTTCTAGTTCACCTTTATCTCTCCCCATATATTTTTATCTTTCATTTTCATTTCAACCTCATGTTACACTTTCCACCTTCTAATACCATGTCACCCTCACAACACCCCCACAAAATAGGTCTTTAAATATGTCTGCTTGTGTCTGTATATGTGTGGATGGATATGTGTGTGTGTGCGAGTGTATACCCATCCCTTTTTCCCCCTAGATCCGGGACTGCTGCGCAGAACAGTCTGAATTACAGTTGGGAAGTGGGTAGTCTACACGTGACCCATTTTTACATTTAGTGTTTTTGCTGTTTCCTCTTTATTTACTGCTCCCACATCAAATGAAGACAAAACAGATTTCTGTGGCCGGGAGCTATCAAGTGAATTAAAATACATTCACATAATAATGGAAGGCTAAACTGTGTTATTAGTTGCAGATTTTATTTTATTTCCATCTTTCTGACAGTCAAGCGTTAATTGCCTTTTAGAACAATGAAGTTATTTTTGTTGGTTTGCCAAAGAAATTTTCTTTCATTAATCTTTTCCACTAAGGCAGACAATATATTTGAGACACTGTGTTTGCTGCATTTCAAGTGCACATTTTCAACTTCTAGCACATTTGGCATTACGCCATAATAAAGAACCAAACATGAGACAGGACAGTACTGGTACTCCAAGAAAATTTACATCCCAAAAACCACATAGAAAAGCTTAATAACAGGTCGTGGGATTCTGGACATACAAATTTGCACTTTAAATGTGAACATTTTAGTATGGGTCACGAAATTCCAATTCTCTTGGAGTATCCTCTGATGTCTTGTTTCTTACATAATGTAAGATCTTTTAATGTTTCACACGTACGAACATGCGGGCTCCCTACGACATCGTAGCTGCGCTTGCGCGGTGACGCCTGTCATCTGGCGCTCTCTGGCAACTGCAGGAACGAACCTATTTCTAACAGGTCGTGGGAAAATATTTCGAATGGTGTGTTGAAAATCGTTACCATCAAAGTACCATTCTAGCAGTTACACCAGAACTATGTGAGATAATGTACGATGAATTTCTTAAATCACAAAGTGTTTGACTCTCATTTAAAAATCAACTCTTTGATGATGAGCCATTTAGATGAATTTTGAGCCTGGGAGATCAGACATTTATGTCGTTATTAAAAATTTTACTGGCACCTTTGTGTGATACATCTTAAATTGTAATACGCGCATAAAAGACCAACATTTTATGAGAAAGCTTAGCTTCTCTTGCAGCGTATTAATCTGATAGACCAATATTATATGTGAAGGCTTTGCGTTTCGTTTAGCAACACTATTTACATTAATTTGAGCCATTAACTTTTTCTGTTTGTGTGTTCGCGCTACTTAACAGTGATGTTGCTGTTGGTTGACTACATCACGTGTCCTAAGCTCTGAATACCTGCTGTGATCGGCTGGCGAAATTGCATGAAATGAGCTATGACTAACTTACAAAAGCGCATCCCAATCTCAATTTCAATGCTTTGGAAAGTAACATGCGGTGTTTGGTGGAATTCGAGTTTATACTTTCCTAATACAAAAATATGCAGCATACATGTTGCTGCACATCAAAGATCTTTCCAAAATGCGTGTTTTTTTTTTTCCTAAAGCGCCAGGAAATTCTACGCCCGTGTATAAAACCATAATCAAAGGACTTATAAGGTATACAGTTCCAAGAGAAAATATACCGTCAGTTAACAGGGAAAAAGTATGTTTTCACTTGGGGGAAAGTGTATTTTTGACTGAGAAATCCGGGAATTTTTTTTCCTTGTCCGCATATACCCTGACATGATATACAAGTTGGGGTGACAGTCATTAAAACAAATGTTTTTTGTTATGATGAGATGTTTTCAGGAAATTTCCTCTGAATGGCAAAATATTTTGTTGGCACCCACCTACATAAGGAGAAATTATTATCGTGATAAAGTAAGAGAAATCAGAGCTCCCACAGAAGCTGTTGAAGAGTGGAATGTTACAGAAATAGTCTGAAGGCTTTTCGATGCATCCTCTGCCGAACACTTAAGGATACAGGATACTTATAAATGGTGGAAAAATCAAAATTTTTTAAATGACTTTATTAAATTCTATAGTCTTTCCTGATTACATTGATATATACACTGTAGGGTTTGAAATGAAAAATGACCTATACATACCAAATTTTAAAGTTACGGTCATGTACGAGGTGCAACAATAAAGTAAGGAGACTGATTTTCTTTGCAAGATGTGGCACCCCTGCAGGCTTGCGTAGGCACAATATCTGTGACCTTGGTCTATAAGCCGCTTCTAGTTCAAGCGGCATGTTGAAGCAACTGCTCAGTCATTAGTTGTGCTGTAATAAGTTAACACGTGTTAGTGTCTCTCATCACAGAAATGGAACTGCATAATATTGCACAACAGTATGCCATTTCTTTTTGCGTTAAATTGAGTGAAAACGCGATGACAACTTTTACGGTAACCTTAAGAAGGCTTTTGGAGAGGAGGTTATGTCAAAAGCTCAAGTTTTTGATTGGCATAAAATGTTTAGTGAAGGCAGAACAAATGTTGAAGATGAAGACTGCAGTGGACGACTGTCAACCTCACGGATGGATGTCAACTTGGCCAGGGTGCATGAACTCATAAAATCTGATAAAAGGTTATCCATGAAAATGATTGCAGGAGAACTGCACTTCAATCGAGGAACGGTTTGTCTAATAATAACATTGCTGATAATTGGATTCTGCATCACGATAATGCACCATCCCATACTGCTTTGTCAGTACAGTAATTTTTTACCTCAAAACAAATTTCGGTACTGCCAGAGCCACGTTATTCACCAAATATTGCTCCGTGCAACTTTTTTCTCTGTCCAAGAATCAAAATGGCGGTCAAGGACACCATTTTCAAACAACGCAAGATGTCCCAAAAGCTGTGACGAAGGTCTTGGAGGATATTACAGAAGATGAGTTCCAGAAATGTTACCATCAATGGCAGAAGTGCTAAAAAAAGTGTGTGCAATCAGAAGGGAACTTTGAAGGAGACAACACGAAAATTGACTAAAACTGTAAGCAACATTTTTTTTCACATCAGTGTCATTACTTTACATTCGCACCTTGTATACTGCCATGCCCCCTTTATTTCTGTTACAGAAACCAGTATTATTTTGAAAAGAACTGTGCACTTTCTTTCTGTTTCCAGCGATTATATGTATGATACATTGTATATGTTGGTAACAGTGCAGGTTTCTAGCGTCTGTAAATGATTATCTTTGCAAGTATTTACTTTTGTGTTCTGAAGCAGTTTGTTCACATGTTAATAAACATTTGTTTCGCAAGCGCTACATATATTTGTGAAAATACATATTTTTTAGTGTGCCACACATCAAGAAATTCAATAAAAGGAAATTCTGTGGTAACCAGTTCACAAACAAAACAAGCCACACTGTTGAAAGTAACCTACGTGTCAGTTCTTCAGTGAAGAAATTCGCACATGGCACGCCTCCTGGTGATTCAAATTTTTGTGTTAAAAATGACGCTGTTTGTAGTGGATTTGTTGTTGTTGGTGTGGGTATCTTATCTTCTTTGATAAAGGAAGTGGAAAAATGTAAACAATGTGATGGTGTAGGCTGTCTGGAAATAACTGAACAACAAAGTAGCAGGAAGGGTTTAGCGTCAAAATTAGTTGGTCTGTGTAGATCCTGCAATAAATCTACCTCGAAAATGACTTTGAACATTGTGCATAATTCATATGATGTGAATTTGAGGTTAGTGTACGCAATGCGTGCAATAGGAAAAGGAAGAAAAGGCTGCACAAACGTTTTGTCATTTGATTGACCTTCCTCCTCCCAGTAGGTTCAGCAAGTACATAAGAATACTTTTAGGTGCCTTGACGGTTGTGTCTAAAGCATCTATGAAATGTGGAGTAGAAAAACTGTTAATATTAGTGAAACAAGGGACATTGCTGTTGCACTTGATGGGACATGGCAACATCGAGGACATCGTTCCTTGAATGGTGTTTTAAGTGCTACTTCTGTGGAGAATGGAAAAGTTGTTGATGTTGAGTGCTTATCTAATTATTGCCACATCTGACATAGTAACACTGAAGGACATATTGAACATCAGTGTTATAATAATTATGATGGTTACAGTAGAGGTATGGAGTGTGATGGAGCTCTAAAATTATTTCAGAGGTCAGTGCCCGTTTATAACGTTAGATATACAAAGTACCTAGGTGATGGGTACTCTAAAGCTTTCAATAAAATTAATGAGTTCAATGTTTATGGTGATAGCTTCGTAACAAAACTGGAGTGTTGTGGACATGTGCAAAAGAGGATGGGTGCTAGATTGAGGAAGCTAAGAAGAGAAATGAAAGGAAAATTGCTATCTGATTGAAAATCTCTGTCTGGCTGAGACAGATTGACAGAAACTGAAACAGACCTCCTTCAGAGGTGTTAAGGACTGGCCATTAGACAAAATGCACCTCTGAATGATGATACAGCAATGAGGAAAGCTGTATGGGCCACCTACTTTCATAAGTTGTCCACAGATGACCACACTGTTCATGGACTTTGCCCTAAAGGAGCTGATTCTTAGGTGTGGTTACCAAAAAGCAAAGGAAAGTGGTCAAATATACTATCAAAATATCATAAGCATTATCTTCTTGAGCCTGTTATGAATGAAATAAAACCAATTTTTAGAGATCTGAGTGGACCCTGTTTTGCTTAGTACCACATTTACTCGAATCTAAGACGCACCTGAAAAATGAGACTCGAAATCCAGGAAAAAAAATTTTCCCGAATCTAAGCCGCACCTGAAATTTGAGACTTGAAATTCAAGGGGAGAGAAAAGTTTTAGGCCGCACCTCCAAATCGAAACAAACTTGGTCCATTGTAATATGAGACACAATTTAGGTCAAATGAATGACGATACAGCTACAGTAGTTTGGTTCGAGTCGTAAGCTCAGTAGTTAAGCTTTACCAGGTAGCCATTGCTATGCGTCAGGCGCTCCGTCCGTATTATACGGGTACCCTTCCTCTTTCGCATACTTCGTTAGCGAAACAATGGCAAGAGACTGCTATTTGCTGTTACCTACACTCCTGCTTTCTTTGAGAATGATCAACAAGAACCAAATAATAGGCAGCGTATGATAGAAGATATTCTGAACGGGAGTTTAGCGAAAATTTTTCTCCGTTTGAAAATCTTTGCAGGCACCTCTTTAGTACATTACATTCTGCACTGAAATTAGTCATCTTAGATTTAAAAATCTAGTCAATTGCCGTGCTTCATTTCTGACTGTATCACTATTAGGCATAAGAATAATACAAATATAAACATGGGATGATATCTATATTTTTCCGCGTTTGCTGTTGTCTCACTCTAGTTTCGTAGTTTATTAGGCAGACAGGATTTAAATGAGTTAGCAGCAAACACGAAAGAATACATGGCAAAATGTTTATATTCTAATTATTCTTATGTGAAGAGAATACTGCATGCTATTCACAATTCATAAAAGTTCCTATAAGGAACCATCTCTTCTCACAGTTAGGAAAAAATTCAGAACGTAAAGTTGGCCATATTGACAAACATCCCAAACAGTCTTGCCAGTCGGATTTTCGTAGTGCATTGAAATGCTGCTACATTCAAAGGTGCACAATACGGAATTTGTATTTACTTCGTTGGATAATGTATGAAAATGCAGTGGTCGAAACTCAAGACGGAGGAAAAACTTGTCTGCCACCCCCCCCCCCCCCTTTTTTTTTGTTTTTTTTTTTTTTAATGCACTCATGCAAAGGGTTTGGCGCCAGTATTTATCTTTGTGCCTGCAAAGCATGCCTGTGTAGCGCTACATATATTCGACAGCAGAAGTTAGTTGTGGCGGCACCTACCAACATTTTCCAGAACTTCCGCTTACTTTGCACTCAATTCTAAGCCGCAGGCTGTTTTTTGGATTACAAAAACCGGAAAAGAAGTGCGGCTCAGATTCGAGTAAATACGGTAAATGTCTTCATGGGGGCACTCAGAAAACAAATGAAAGTTTCAACCATTCCATACGGGAAAGATTACTCAAGAATGTTTTTGTATGACTAAATACGTTAAAAGTTGGTGTACTAGATGGTGTGCTATGTTTCAATGACGGAGTGATAGGAAGGTAGGAAGTCCTGAGAAATTTAGGCATAAAATGTGGCTCTAATATGAAAGATCAATTTCTTCTGTGTGACAGACAATGGGTGCATGAAGCTGAAAGATTCGCTCTTCAAGTTACCAAAGAAGCAAGAAGTGCTAAAAGGAATGCCAAGAGGAAGCTTGAAGATGAAGAAAGGCTGCAGGATGTAGACTATGCTTCAGGAATGTTCTGAGGCACAGTTTAATTGGACTCATATGTTCATTCGCAATTTCCCGCTAGTTGTTTTCTTCAGAATTCAGGTACAAATATTTCCTAAAGTTTATAAAGCATTGCTCTAATTTTTTCTGTAACTTTTGGTAGTCCATACTTATGTAGTAGACCTAAGCTTTATTGCAGAATCAGCTAAATCATAGAAAAAATAACATTTTTATTTGGAAAAAATTATAAATATTAAAATGTAAGATGTGATACTTTTTTATCCTTGTAATATACGTAATAGGTGGAATTAAATAGGTCTAGTATCTCAGCCATGTCATGCATGTCTGGTAAAAATTTGGTCTCCTTCAAATGTATAACATTGGATTAAATGGTACCTCAGTTTGAGGAAGAATTTCCTTGTTACTTTTTTTAAATAACTCTAAGCAGGTTCAAAAATATTCAAAATACTTCTAATTTGTTTAGAAAGTGTGCTCTATTACCTGATATCACCAAAAAATCTTAAAACATATACATTATAAACAGTGCCTGAAAGAAATATAATATTGAGCTGGAAAAATGCCCTGTATCCTTAAGTGTGAACTGCCAGATAGCCGTGTAGATTTACACGAGAAATATCGTCTGGTTTGCACTGATGATGTAATGATGTGAGGGGGCTGAATGCAAATATTTTTTTTTTTTTTTTTACGCCTGCTTTGGTGACGGAAGCAATGCATTCAACTTCCAGAAAGAAATTATCTCACAAAACAGGCCTTTGACTAAACTTCATAAAGTGCCGTACTGTGCTGGTTTATGGTATAGAGCAGATGTTACCAACAAGTATTCCATTGGTTCTCCATCATTTGAAAAAACGCCGTTTTCACTAAAACACAGCTACATTTACAACTCCATTTTTCCTGTACAGTGTTCTATAATACATACAATTGTGACTTTAAATGACAGCTTTGAATTATCAAGGGCATCAGTTTTTTTTCCCAAATTTAATGTGCCATTATCAACAGAATGATTGCATGCAGATCATTATATTGGCGTGTGAGGTTTTGGGATTGACATTTATTTTTTTTATCGCGTATCTTGAGACTTTGAGCCAAAGCTCGTGGGATGAGGTGGTACCTAGTTTACAGAAAGCTGAATATAAAATTTATAAACAAAAAATTACAGAATTAATAAAATATGAAATTAAGAGAAATTAGGATAAATTACATGTTGCATAGAGAAGTTCTCATGTATTGTGAGGGTCTCTTATGCAGAATTGTAGCATACCACAAGGTAACCTTTGTGTGTGGATTTGAATACTTACGTGTATCACTCTTTTTTTCTGCCCTGCTGGGAAATTTGGAAAAAAAACCTGGAGAAATCTTGTTTTTTGTCTCAGTAGATGAAACCGTTTGTTTACTGGGATTTCCTGCATCGTCGCTGGCTGGATGCAGCTTAATACATGCACCGCTTCCCTACTCCCTCATTCTTACTGCTTCTCCACTTCCTACCACTCCCCTCAGCTTGCAGTCAGTGCTGCCACCACTTCTTGCCACTAGCCTAATAGCTGCCGATGGGAGGCGTGAGGGGTGGTTTGTTTTGATATGATTCTTGGAGATTGTTGACCCAGTGGCTGGAGACAACGGTCATATGTGCACGAGTTGTGTCTGAGTGATTGTGTGAATGTGTGTGTGTGTGTGTGTGTGTGTGTGTGTGTGTGTGTGTGTGTGTGTGTGTGTAGAGTATTTGCACAAATTGATGGATTTATCACCACCATCTCATTTCGTCAACATAATGTCAGTGACTTGTGTAAAGCTGGCCACATGAATGGACTTCCATGATGGGCCAAAACCACAGGCCGTTTCTGTGGGTCTCTCTAACGGATTGGGGCTGCCGATTTGAAGCCCATCGTTTCCCAATAATGTGCAAGCCCTGCCCATCGGATCTAGTCTCGCCGATCTGCTCCCAGGCCGGCTCTGTTTGTGTGTGGTATAATGCAGTGGGTTTTCGTGATTTATCCGAGGACTCAGGACTGTGGTGCTCCTCGGCAGGCCAGAGGCCACGGGCGTTGGAGTTCAGGAATTATGACTTTCTCACTGCAAGTACATTGTGCAGTACATTGTTTTATAAACATTTTATTTATTCTAGTACATTTTGGGGCTTAGAAAATAATTTATACAGGATGTACATATCTTTTTTTTTTTTTTTACGAACATTCAGTACACGAAACATGAGTGACCCGGCAGACATCAATACAGTAATCGAATTCGTGTCATACCTGTCCCAGCATGGCATCGTCAATTGTGATATTTGTTTCTCGTATTCTCTCCTGGAGCTCCGCTACATCACGTGGTAGAGACCATACATACACCGGATCTTTAATGTGTCCCCACAGAAAAAAAGTCACACGGAGTGAGATCTGGTGATCAGGGAGGCCATTTCATGAAACAGCTGTTCCCTTCTGTAGCACGGCCAGTTCATCGATGCGGCAGCTCCGTATTCAGGTACCCACAAACTTCACGATGAAAATGGGGTGGAGCCCCATCCTGCTAAAAGATGAACGGAGAGCCCAATTGCATCTGAGGCATCAGCCATTGCTGCAACATATCCGAGTAGGAATATCCAGTGACAATGCTCTTGGCGAAGAAGAATGGCCCGTACAGTTTTCGACACGACAAAGCACAAAAAAACATTTACATTTAGCGAATCACACCCAAATTCAATGCATTCGTGTGGATGCTTTGTACCCCAGATTCGACAATTATGCCTGTACACTTTCCCATTAGTGTCAAAAGTGGCTTCATTGCTAAAACTGAAGCGATCAAAATTCCATCCTCGTCCTTATTCAATTGTTGCAACTGTGAACAAAACTCAAAACACTTGTCTTTGTCGTCGTTATTGACCTTCTACCCTAGCTCCAATTTGAATGGTTTCATAGACAACTTCTGTCGCATGACTTGCCACAGTCAGTGGAGCCATTTCGAGTTCATGGGATGCACGACGCACCAATTTCTTTGGACTCCTTATGAATGTCTCTCGTATGCAATCCAAATTCACTTCACTCACACTGGGATGTCTGCTTCTCTGTGCTGGGCACAAGCAACCCATCATAATAAATTTGTTGTGCCTTCCTTGTTGGTGGTTTCTTACCGTACTTTGTTCTAAACATCCATTGAACAGCTGTAGCACACACTTTTTTGGTTGAACTCCAACACACAGAAAGTTCGCTCCGCACCTGAACTTGCCATATTTATGACTGGTGCTATTGGCAAATCACCAAAGTATGCTGTGGTGGTATACATGAAAAAGAACTTTCAGGGTTTCTCTTCAAAATGACATATGTGTGATATCTGTGCTATGTTTGGTTCTTGTGCAACAAATAATTGAAAGTGTTCCCAGATGTAATGTACACCCTGTATATTAGAAAGTATGAGCGATAGGAAGAACAACTTGTGGCAGTCACAGGCGGTTTGTATGCTATGTACCTGTATATTTTGGCCTGCCTTATATACTTCTTTCAATAGGCCTACTTTTTTCTGAGGTTATTTCTGAAATCAGTGTAGGTATTTTAAATCTGTCTTGTGACTCCAAGGAAATGCGTATTTGTGTCACCAAATATGTTTAGTTTTATTGAAATAAAATAACATCAGTGGTCTTAATGGGATATTATATACCATTGTCTTTCTTTCTCCATCTAAAAACTGTTCATTACAAAAGATGCTGAAATTAGTACTTAAGATTTTTGCTCATGAGGGGAAGAAATACAGAAGTCCTTACATTTTTTTTTTTTTTTTGTGAACTTGTCTTTACTTGCCCTTGAGATCTCGAAATTTGTCAGGGAAAAATGCTAAAACTTGCTGGAAATCGGGGAACGTCACTTGGGGGAACTTGCGGCAACCCTGAATGTTCACAAGCTGGCACTGCAGAGCTTGCTGACTGCATTTTTCAGGGATGAGAATATTCTTGCCAAGTGCACAGAATTGGCCCAAACTATAACACCATATGAGATAACAGAGCAAAAGTAAACAAGCTTTTGTGTTTGTGTCCAAGACATAGTGTATAGTGAAGACAGAAGTGTTCATTTTCTGCTTAAGGTGTTGAACATGATACTTCTGAGAGAGCTTTTCATCTATCTTCAGTCTTAAGAATTTAAAATGTCTGTTCGACCAGTTCAGGACAAGACTATTTCTATTTTACAAGAGTTGAGTTGTTGGCAGTGAAGTATTAATCCGTTCTCCAAAAGCCATGTGCTGATGTTGCCAACTACCTTGTCAGCTAGATGATTTACGTTATGTTCAGTGTTTTCCGAGAGAACACGTGTCCGAATATACAAAAGCTTTCATTTGCATTTGCAGTAGGTATGGGGGGGGGGGGGGGGGGGAAAGAAACAGAAGCTCCTGTGTGTGTTTCCTATAGATAGTGGATATAACAACAGCTCCTTTAAGTTATGTTTTCAGATTATTTTTGATGCCACAATTTCCACTCACGTTGCTACTTTTGTGTTTTCTTCTTGCTTAGTACTCTTGATACATTTTGTTCAAAGTTTGACTATGGTTCCTGTTACTAGGTGCGAGGATACAAGTGAGTTGGCTTCCATTCGGACGTCTACGATGAGACGATGGACAGGGTGAATGGCCTCGGCGTTGATACAGAGTGCACTGGTGGTGGCAGAATACAGCACGACCCCAGTGCCAAGGTCATCAAAGTGTACAGCTACTCACAGGTAGTACCAAAAGCAGTGAGTTGTAGAAATGACAGTATGTGTCATCTTGAGCTGTTATTCAACTTAATTTTTTACTGTGTGACTGGTTTCAGTTGAAGACCATAATGGTTTCAGTTGAAGACCATTTTCAGGCACCTGTTGTATATACAGCGCGGATACGGGAAAATTTGGGATGAAAAGAATGTTTGAAAATTATAGTAACAATACAAGCAACACTTACAGAATTTGATTACCAGCAAAAACTATATATATCAAAAGAATACAATGTCAGAAATATAAATTAAATATCCACAAGCATTGTATGTATTGTTACTACAATTTTGAAATATCCTTTTTGCCTGAATTTTTCCTGTTTCTATGCTGTGGGAACAACAGGTGCTCGAAAATGGTCTTTGACCAAAACTGGTTGCATCGTAAAAAAAAATTATCAACAGCTTAAAGTGTTACATGATGTCATTTCTACAATTCGTATAAGCTGCAGACCACAGTTAACAAAAAATATTTTAAGAACAGTGAAGTTTCTGTTCATACATTGTGTGCCCTATAATTCAAGTATTTTTAAAGCTTTTAAGAATGTTATACGCCAAGCTCCTCCATGGGAAAGCAGTTTCTGCTTTGGTTACATGGCACAAATTATAGAATACCTTGTTAGATGGTCAGAAGTAAATGTCACCAGATGTTAATACCTGTAAATCATCATCATGCTTCTTACAACCGTGTACAATAATTTGGGTGTGGTGTTGTGGACAAGTGTTATGGTTGAAATGGCTACTGTTGTTCTGGGTAGCAGCCATGATTATGAAACTTCCTGACAAATTAAAACTATGTGCCGGGCCAGGACTACATCCTGAAACCTTGCTTTCCGTGGACAATGCTGATACCAACTGTGCTGTTCAATCTGATTCAGGATTTTTTCTTACACCTTTCAGATTACTTTTGAGGCCACAATCCTTGCTTCCACTTGTATATTTAGCGAGAGAGAGTTGTATATGTAGCGAGAGAGAGAGAGAGAGAGAGAGAGAGAGAGAGAGAGAGAGGATCTTCTGTCCCATAATTTTATGACATTATTATTATTAATATTATTATTATTATTATTATTATCAGCTTCTGTATCTTTTGATTGGGTATAGTTACGGCAGCACATGAATTGTGGTGAGCCTGGTGTTTTTACAAGACTTTTTCCAGTTGCCAGGACAGTTGTCATAATTACTCAAATCAACAATTCCTTGCACTTGGAGCAGACCAAATGATTCCTCTGTACCCCTCGCACCTATTTTATCAGACTGTGTTTCACACATTTTGTGACCTACCTGTTTCATTTAACACAGTTAATACAGTTGCAGATTGTGGGTACGTGTTTAATTTTTTTGCACGGTTACTGCTGCTTGTGTTTCAGTGTTGTGTACAATGCCAGACCCATCAATAGAAAAATTAATTCTGATGCTGCATCTTGCACATCTGTTCTGAAGGTCTTTACACACTCCCTTTTTCTGCTGCTTTTGTGTTGTGATGTGTGGTGTAGAAAATTTCAGATTGCTTTACGGTTTCATGTGCTCTGTATTAGATGCAGTTTTAGTGTACGTACAAGCACATTGTTTAATTATGATGTAGTTGTAGTTAAGAGTTCTCGTTTTAGTGTTTAATTATTATTGTGATATGTAGCACACTGTTTAATTGTACTTTAGTTTTAAAATAGCCAAGGACTGCTTCATTTCAGGGGTTTGGGAAGGCAGACCACAGCAAGACTGTAGAAATTCTGAAGACTGCATATCCTGTTTACAACATTACTTGGAGTGATGAAGGATACTGATCTGCTCAGGTAATTAAATTTACATATGTGTGATACATTCAAAATGTCTCTGACATTACGATAACCTTCATAATGAATGAAGGTGATATTTTTTCCATTTAAGCTGTTGTATTTTAATAAGACCTCTCCTTAATTATACAGGGTGATTCAAAAAGAATACCACAACTTTAGGAATTTAAAACTCTGCAACGACAAAAGGCAGAGCTAAGCACTATCTGTCGGCGAATTAAGGGAGCTATAAAGTTTCATTTAATTGTACATTTGTTCGCTTGAGGCGCTGTTGACTAGGCGTCAGCATCAGTTGATGCTAAGATGGCGACCGCTCAACAGAAAGCTTTTTGTGTTATTGAGTACGGCAGAAGTGAATCGACGACAGTTGTTCAGCGTGCATTTCGAACGAAGTATGGTGTTAAACCTCCTGATAGGTGGTGTATTAAACGTTGGTATAAACAGTTTACAGAGAATGGGTGTTTGTACAAAGGGAAAAGTTCTGGACGGCCGAGAATGAGTGATGAAAATGTAGCACGCATCCAGCAAGCATTTGTTCGCAGCCCAGGAAAATAGACTCACAGAGCTAGCAGAGAGCTGCAAATTCCACATTCAACTGTATGGAGAGTCCTACGAAAAAGGTTAGTTATGAAACCTTATCGTCTGAAATTGGTTCAAGCACTGTCTGCAGCTGATAAGATTAAAAGAATCGATTTCTGTGATTTTATCCTTGCTCAAATGGAAACAGATGAATCTTTCGTTTCAAAGATTGTGTTTAGTGATGAAGCAACTTTCCACACTAACGGGAAAGTCAACCGTCACAATGTCTGTATATGGGGCACTGAGAATCCGCGGGAAACAACTCAGTATGAACGTGACTCGCCTAAGGTGAACGTTTTCTGTGCCATTTCAGCCAATAAAGATTTTGGTCCCTTTTTCTTCGAAGGTGCTACTGTAACTGGACTACAGTATCTGGAGATGTTAGAGAATTGGCTGTTCCCTCAGCTCGAACAAGAAGCACAATAATTCGTATTTCAGCAGGATGGAGCGCCACCACATTGGCACTTATCTGTCCGTAACTACCTGAACGTCAACTACCCGAGGTGATGGATCGGCCGCCAGGCAGCCCGTGACAGAGCACTTCATCACTGGCCTCCAAGAAGCGCTGATCTTACCCCCCTGCGATTTTTTTTTTTTTTTTTTTTTTTTTTTTTTTTTTTTTTTTTTTTTTTTGGGGGGGGGGGGGGTATGTTACAGATATGGTGTTTCGGCCACCTCTCCCAGCCACCATTGGTGATTTGAAACTAGAAATAACAGCAGCTATCCAAACTGTTACGCCTGATATGCTACAGAGAGTGTGGAACGAGTTGGAGTATCGGGTTGATATTGCTCGAGTGTCTGGAGGGGGCCATATTGAACATCTCTGAACTTGTTTTTGAGTGAAAAAAAACCTTTGTAAATACTCTTTGTAATGATGTATAACAGAAGGTTATATTATGTTTCTTTCATTAAATACACATTTTTAAAGTTGTGGTATTCTTTTTGAATCACCCTGTACAGTTAGTTCTGGCCCAAAAAGCCATTTTAAATGTTTTTAAAGTACAACAAACAGTAGCATTTCTACTGTAATTTGTAAGCCATGATGAACAGTAGCACATAGTGTGAGTTTGCTGCCTTTTTATTTCTGTGAGACCTCGCTATGTGTGTAAACCGAAAAATGGCTTTTCGAGCTGAAACTAGTTGCTTAACTAAAAATATTTTTAGTAACTATATTATCTTAAGTTGAAAAGTATCGTTTTCATCCAATGACATTAATAATTTTTGTGTCCTCTTTTTCACTTTTGCCATGTGGGTGTGTTCTGAGAAGGTCTATCACATGTTTGTTTCTAAGATTGGTACAGTTGTTTTCTGTCATTAGTTATTGTATGCTGCTTTTGACCACTGAGAATCAAATTTTTCAACTGTTTAATATCAGGATTTAGCAGCAAGTTTTTTTACTCAAGTGTTAAAAGGTGTTGTATCTAACAACTATTTTTCTGATCTGAAGATTGCCATGCAGGAACTCAACAAACTAGTTCTGATCTGATTCAAAGATTGCATTCATTTTGTTGGTAGAGACAGTGGGGAGCTGTCCTCTAAAGTCATCATTATCCAGAGGTGAAGCTAGTTTCCTTCAGTAGTGGCTGTCATTATTGACTTCAGTCTTCAAGAGTGTGTCTCAGAAATCATTAAATCAGCAGCAGACTGTTGGTTTATTGCATGAAGAGATTCCAAATACTGCTTTAAATTCACTTCTATCTTAAATTCAGTGCCATGTATGAATGTCTTCTTTTAAACTCCATTGCTACCTCAGTCTAACTGATGTGTGTACAAAAGGAGTGAACAAGTGGCCCGTGTAATATGCCTAGTGTGTTAACAGTGTACACCACTACACTGTCTATTTTAGAAAATGAATCACTCTGCAGCAACCCAGAATGTCTCAGAATTCCCACACTATGCAGTACAGTATCCAAAGATTGTTATTCTGTGAAAAGAAATCCATTGGTGTTAATTAGATGTGTACTGTACTCTCCATTTAATGTACAAAAGCAGTTGTCCAGTAGCAATCCATTGCAAGAGGAGGGACAATTTCCAGTTTTGTTATTTATTTTATTTACCAATTTAAATAAAGCTGACTTAGGAATTTTCCCTTATGTGGGGACTGTTTGTACTAGATAATGTGTCTATTTGGAGTTCTATATTAGTATATTTTGCTGTTCATGTCACTTCTGCGTAATTTTTCATTGATTGTATCGATACTTGTTTGAATTCTGATATGTTGTGAAATTTCAAACATTTGGGAATCCCGTGATAAACTAGTACTATTAGCGTCAATTGTAGGCTTAAACTAAATTGTGCTCTTTCAAAATTTTTTAGAACAGTATGCCTATCATCCTCATTCAAAATAGTCTGTCTCTTATTTTGTTGTCCAATTATGTGAGAAATAGTTTAGTTTCAGAATTTTGAGATGCCTGCAAAACTATACTTTGTAAGTTAGTGCTACCAGTGTTTTGTATACGTAATTTACGTAGCAAATCAATGCTTTGTGGTTCACAGCTCAGCCAAAGTATACATCACCCCTGAATTTCATTGTATATCAATGCAAATAAATGTGTATTTTTGAGAATTTTCGGAAGTTACCATTGTCCTTTGCATAATCTGTGAGCAGTCGGGGTTTGTGATGTAGTTCCTGTAGCAGATTTTCTGCCAGACATTTTGTGTTACATCTGGTTTTCCCTTAACGCTCTACCGGCCAGAACTCTATTGGATCTTTTTTTTGCAAACTTTTATACATAAATATGTTACATTGAGTGATAAATTGAATAAAAAGTTGGTTTGAAAAGTTTCAGTTTATTAGAACAAAAACTACAGACGTCCCATTTTTGGGACATTGGCCAAATGCGCTATCCAAATTCACAATCCTATTCTCCATGCATAATATTGTAAGAAGCAACACAAACATTAAATAAAGAATATTTTAATATTATGGAATGTATATTCAGTATGAAATGAAGCAAAACACTTGTCATGTACACCAACATTGCACCTATCACAAATTTTTGTTGTTTTTTTCTTGCAGTAAGCACATCTCTTCTGTGTTTTACTTGGCACAAAGAAATGATTTCCTGGATCTAGTCGTACATCTGTGCTCACCCGTCCTCCCATCAATTTGCTGTCCGCCCTCGTAGCTGAGTGGTCAGCGTGACAGACTGTCAATCCTAAGGGCCCGGGTTCGATTCCCGGCTGGGTCGGAAATTTTCTCCGCTCAGGGACTGGGTGTTGTGTTGTCCTAATCATCATCATTTCATCCCCATCGACGCGCAGGTCGCCGAAGTGGCGTCAAATCGAAAGACCTGCACTAGGCGAACGGTCTACCCGACGGGAGGCCCTAGCCACACGACATTTCCATTTCCATCAATTTGCTTCCTTGTGGTCCTCTTTGTTTTGGTACTGATCCTTTTTTCTTTGATAGAAAAAACATCACTATTCTCTGTCGGACATCCAAAAGTAAGAGCTTCTCATTAGAGTTAGCAATTTGGTATGCACACCATGTGTTTACTACGCAGATATATATCATCTGTGTGAATAATGGCCACCACCATTTCCTTGACCTTATCCTCGTCCTATAAAGTGATATCTGCTTGTCCAGTAGATATATGCCACCCATATGGGCATTGTATTCTTCAATGATATGTGGCAGTGTAACAGATATTTCCTTTTTCTTTGCCCGTGAGTATCTTTTAGTAGAACTCGAGGAATAATAGTACTGTTATTTGTCACTACACATACTGGTTTGTTGTCACTCCATTTCACAACCAGAACTTCATTCTCTTTGTCAAATATGTAGTCATAGAATCCTCGTTCCTTCCTTTTGCCATTCTTTTTGAGTCAATTAAAGGACATGCATTAGTTTGGATCTCTGTTATTGTTCCTGCAGCTTTCATTTTACTCTTTCTGAGTGTGATCAGTGTGTCAACACTGGTGAAAAAGTCGTCAAAGAAAAGCTTATAATTCGGATACTCTGATTCTGGAATCATGCTGGTTAGTTCATTTATTACCCTTGCACCTAAAGGCTCCTGTTTGTTGTCAGTCTTGCCACAGTATGGTGAAAAATTATAAAGAAAGCCATTGGAACTTGTAAGACACCAAATTTTATATCCAAATTTGATAGGCTTTCCCCTCAGAAACATTTTAGCTGAATGTTTGCCATAATAATGTACCATTATTTCATCAGTTGAGAGTTCTGAATGAAATACGCCAAATTTACCAAATTCCTATTTCAGCATTTCAAATTATAACCTCAGTTTGTACATCTTGTCGTTTCTGTCTATTTTGGAGTTGTCATTGAGGTGAATGAATCTCTTTATTTCCCAAAACCTATTTCTTGACCCGGAGTTGAAGACTAAAGGAACACCGACATCAGGAACCTGTTCCCAGTACTTATTCTTGTGGGGAAGCTTATGATAACCACTCAGTTAGTTCTTCTTTAGTTAACAGAAAATTTATTCTGTTATGTTGGCAAGCATAAATTTCGCTTTGTTCAATAATAGTATCCATTAGTTTCTCAGAAAAAAAAAAAAAATCCTCAAACACCTGGGGCACTGTGTTACTTGCTAGACATTCCGCATCATAATGTTTGTTGCTCTTCCCTGGTTCACTATTGTTTGTGTACGTTGGTTGACATTTATACCACTTACATATATATTTTTTTGTAGATAACATACCACTTTCTCCTCCACCTCCCAATGCTTTCCTTCTTTTGGCTTCTGGATGTACAACTGTAGCATTAACTTCATCTCAGCTGGTTGTGAGCTCTAAAGTACCGGCGTCATCTTGTACAACAGTACATTTTCGTCAGTGTCTTCTTCATCTGTTATTACATCTGCATCGGGTGGAATAATCGCCAATTCTATATATCATCTTCATCGTCACTCTCTTGATGGTTCTCTAGTTCTGCTAGAATTTCTTCAAATATAAGTTCACACGGCATGTTTTTATCCTGTTGGAATCGTAAAATTCGAATAGAGAGAGAGAGAGAGAGAGAGAGAGAGAGTGTGTGTGTGTGTGTCTATATATATATGAAAGTGCTGGCAGGTCAACAGACACACAAACATACACACGAAATTCAAGCTTTCGCAACAAACTGTTGCCTCATCAGGAAAGAGGGAAGGAGAGGGAAAGACGAAAGGATGTGGGTTTTAAGGGAGAGGGTAAGGAGTCATTCCAATCCCGGGAGCGGAAAGACTTACCTTAGGGGGAAAAAAGAACAGGTATACACTTGCACACACACCCATATCCAACCACACATACACAGACACAAGCACATTTGTAAAGGCAAAGAGATTGGGCAGAGATGTCAGTCGAGGCAGAAGTACAGAGGCAAAAATGATGTTGAAAGACAGGTGAGGTACGAGTGGCGGCAGCTTGAAATTAGCGGAGGTTGAGGCCTGGCGGATAACGAGAAGAGAGGATATACTGAAGGGCAAGTTCCCATCTCCGGAGTTCTGACAGGTTGGTGTTAGTGGGAAGTATCCAGATAACCCGGACGGTGTAACACTGTGCTGGCCGTGCACCAAGGCATGTTTAGCCACAGGGTGATCCTCATTACCAACAATCACTGTCTGCCTGTGTCCATTTCCCCCATGCGGGTTCAGGGGTTAGAATAGGCCCGCGGTATTCCTGCCTGTCGTAAGAGGCGACTAAAAGGAGTCTCAACTGTTTCGGCCTTTAATGTGATGGTCCCCATTAGGGTTTGACCTCCATTTTTCCAAATTCAACAGAAGTAAGGCCTTTTGGGGAAGGACCCCTTACATGGTGCACCATCAGTCCTCTGTGCCCTAAGACCTTGGCACTCTTTATCGTCTGGGTGTCGTAACTGCACCCTCCATCCCTCATTTTGGGCATACACACCTGATGGATTGTGTAAGTTACGTCCTTAGTGCATCATAATCTGCACCCACGACCACTATGGACTACCCATGGCACCCAAAATCCAGCACGGCAGCCAGCCCGTTGTGGTGGGGTCGTCATGTACCCTCTAGGTTGTAGCCCCCTGACAACACAGGGATCTTACTGCCGATGCCTGCGCTGCCGCCTCCCCACGTAAGCCAAGGAGTAGATGCCCGTCTCTCCGGGGCATCAGGACTCCCGGCAACGGCCATCCTGCTAGGTGGCCTTTGCTGTGGCTGGATGGCACCCGTGGGGAGAGCCCCTGGTCGGAGTGGGTGGCATTGGGGCGGATAACCCGCAATGAAGCGGGTACAATCTCAATCCGGTGGTCGCACGACCACCAACGTCTCTAAGCGTGGTAAAATAGACTTTAAAGCTGTGGCATATAACCCCAAATCGTTCCCTTCCCTAGCCACGCCCTGGGAGGGACGCAGGGCTGCGGACAGACAGGAGCCATATTCACTGCGATATCTTGTGTGCAGCAGAACTGATGGGGATTCATTTTTGGGGACTAAGCCTCTGTTCTTTGTGACCCATCTTGAAGATAAGTTCGGGGAAGTGGCCTCTCTTTCCAAAATGCAGAGCGGGGCCATTTTGATACAAGCACCTTCCTCTGCACAGTCAAGGGCGTTGCTCGCCTGTGAGAAGCTTGGTGACATACCTGTTAACATCACTCCCCATAAGTCACTAAATTTGGTCCAGGGGATTATCTTTCATAAAGATGTTCTGCTACCGTCTGATGACGAGCTACGGGAAAACCTGGCACGACGAGGTGCACACTTCGTTCGTCATGTCTTTAGGGGACCCAAGGATAATAGGATCGCTACCGGTGCTTTCATCCTGGCCTTCGAGGGCGACTGCTTGCCTGAGAAGGTCAAGGTCATGATCTACCGGTGCGATTTCAAGCCCTATGTCCCGCCCCCTATGCGATGCTTCCAGTGCTGGAAATTCGGACACGTGTCCTCCAGATGCACTGCCAGCCCCACGTGTCGTGATTGTGGACGACCTTCGCATCCAAATGCTCCGTGTGCTCCACCTCCCACCTGCGTTAACTGTGGGGAGCATCATTCTCCCTGCTCGCCAGACTGTGCAACCTACCAACGAGAGCGGAAGATACAAGAAATTAAGACCCTGGACCGTTTAACTTACCAAGAAGCGAGGAAGAAATTAGAATGGCTCAACCCCACACCTATGTTGAAGAGTTATGCTGCTGTAACACTGCAGCCACCAGCTCCTGCAAAGACTCCTTTCACAGTTGGCCCACCGAACAGTCACGTTTCGCCTGCCCCACCACCGGTGGGGGCCACTCTCTCTTCCACTGCTCCCAAAACACCCAGTTTGGGAGCAGTGCACCCCAAGCAACCGGGGACGTCGGTCCCCACCTCTCAGCCGGAGCGGCGACAGCCCTCTCCGGCTCCTCAGCCGGGGAAGCGACAGCTCTCTCTGGCTGCTCAGCCGGAGACGCAACAGCCTCCTCCGGCCTCACTTGTTCGGAAGGGATCCCTTGGGGGAGTCCCTTCCAAGGACTTCCCCAGTGTCTCACAAGACACTAGCCAGTGGCTGAAGAAGCCAGCAGCTGCTGGTCGAAGGGCTTCACGCTCTTCCTCTGTTCCCGATAATGTGTCAGGAAAGCCCTCCCAGCATGCCAACCCTCCTCCCAAAGACAAGAGAGAGAAGAGGAAGCTCTCCAAGAAGGATAAGGACCCAGTGGTTCCCGCACCAACGCTTCCTGTCAGCTTAGCCTCTGAGGATGAGGTCGAGCTCTTTGCGTCCCCTGATGACCATGGGTCTCGCCGTCTCCTCAGAAACGATGGCCGTAGCGACGTCCGTCACTCAGTCGGTGGCAGCATGTGACCCTGCCCAGTAATTTGCATTTTCGGTGCCTGAATGCCTCTACAGGACACACTTTGTACAATCCTCCAGTGGAATTGTGGTGGTTATTTTAGCTATCTACCTGAGCTACGTCAGCTTGTAAGCATGACACCTGCTTTATGCATTGCTCTCCAGGAAACCTGGTTCCCGGCAATGCGGACCCCTGTCCTCTGTGGATACAGGGGTTATTACTGCAACCGTAGCACTTACAATAGTGTGTCAGGTGGAGCCTGCGTGTATGTCCTTACCTCTGTATATAGTGCTCCTGTGCCCCTTCAAACATCTTTGGAAGCTGTGGCTGTCCGCATAAGGACTACCCAGGACATAACCGTCTGCAGTGTCTATCTCCCTCCAGGTGGTACAGTCTCCCTGACCGAATTGGCTGCACTTGTCGCCCAACTTCCCACGCCTTTTCTTCTCCTTGGGGATTTTAACGCCCACAATCCCCTGTGGGGTGGATCGAAGATTACTGGCCGAGGCAGAGATGTCGAGAATCTCATCTCCCAACTCGACCTCTGCCTCTTAAACACTGGTGCTGCCACGCATTTCAGTGTGGCGCATGGCACGTTCTAGGCCATAGATCTATCGTTGGGCAGCCCAGGGCTTGTACCATCGGTCCACTGGAGAGTCCATGACGACTTGTGTGGTAGTGACCATTTTCCCATCTTCCTTTCACTACCCCAGTGTCGATCCCACGAACGCCTGCCTAGATGGGCATTTAGCAAGGCAAACTGGGAAACATTCTCTGCTGCCACTGTTGCATCTCTCCCCCACGGTACCATCGATGTGGCGGTTGAGACACTGACTGCAGCGATTGTTTCCGCTGCGGAACGTACCATTCCTCGTTTGTTAGGGTGCCCCCGGCGAAAGGCAGTGCCTTGGTGTTCTCCGGAGGTCGCTGAAGCCATTAAGAACGTCGGCGGGCTCTTCAGCGACATAAGCGGCACCCGTCTTTGGAGAACCTCATTTTCTTCAAACGTCTCCGTGCTCAGGCACGGCGGCTCATCAAGAGGCGGAAACAGGAGTGCTGGGAGAGGTACGTTTCCACCATTGGTTCCCGTACTTCACCCTCCCAGGTGTGGATGAAGATTCGGCGCATCTTTGGAGTGCAGCACTCTACAGGTGTCCCAGGGCTTACCATCAACGGGGCGGTATCCACCGATGCTGATGCAATCGCCGAGCATTTCGCACAGCACTATGTTTGGGCCTCTGCGTCGGGGAATTACCCGCCTGCGTTTCGCGCGCTTAAACGCCGGGAGAAAGGCAAATGGCTTTCTTTTGCTTCTCGCCACCCTGAGACGTATAACGCCCCATTTAGTTTGTGGGAACTCCAAAGTGCCCTGGCACAGTGCCCCGATACAGCCTCTGGGCCAGATGGCGTCAACAATCAGATGCTCAAACACCTGTCCCCAGACTGTCAGCGATGTGTTCTTGTCATCTTCAACCGCATATGGAGCGATGGTGTCTTTCCGTCGCAGTGGCGAGAAAGTACCATCATTCCGGTGCTGAAGCCTGGTAAGGACCCGCTTACTGTGGATAGCTATCGGCCCATCAGCTTGACAAATACTCTGTGCAAGCTACTGGAACGTATGGTGAGTCGACGGCTGTGTTGGCTGCTCGAGTCTCGGGTCTTCTGGCTCAGTGCCAGAGCGGCTTCCGTCAGGGCCGTTCCACCGCCGATACTTTGGTCTTTCTTGAGTCTGCAATCCGCACTGCTTTTTCCAGGCGCCAACACCTTGTCTCCAGAACATATGACACGACGTGGCGGCACCATATACTCGCCACGTTGCACGGGTGGGGTCTCCGGGGCTCTCTCCCCATTTTTATTCAGAATTTATTATCTGTTCGGACATTCCGCGTTTTAATTGGCACATCCCATAGTTCACTTCATATCCAGGAGAACGGCGTATTGAGCGTGCCCCTTTTCCTTGTGGCCATTAATGGCCTTGCAGCAGCAGTAGGGTCGTCTGTCTCACCCACGTTATATGCTGATGATTTCTGCATCTTGTTCAGCTCCTCCACCATTAGTGTTGCAGAACGTAGGTTGCAGCGAGCCATACGCAAGGCGCAGGCGTGGGCCCTAGCTCATGGGTTTCAATTTTCTCCTGCGAAGACTTGTTTTATGCACTTTTGTTGGTGTCGAACTGTCCATCCCCACCCTGAGCTCTATCTTCAGGATGCCATGCTCAGGGTTGTTGACACTTACCATTTTCTGGGATTGCTGTTTGATGCCCGGCTTACTTGGCTTCCACATATTCGTCAGCTCAAGCGTCAGTGCTGGCAGCATCTGAATGCCCTTCGCTGCCTCAGCAACACAACTTGGGGTGCCGATCGTAATACGCTGCTGCAGCTCTACAAAGCCCTTGTGCTGTCCCGGCTTGATTATGGGAGTGTGGCGTATGGCTCAGCGTCGCCCTCAGCGTTGCAACTGCTGGACCCCGTTCACCACTGTGGGGTTCGACAGGCGACAGGAGCATTCCGCAACAGCCCTGTGGACAGCATACTTGTGGAGGCAGGTGTCCCTCCACTGCGATTGAGGCGCCAACATTTACTGACCTCTTATGCTGCCCATGTTTTTAGCTTGCCTGGGCATCCAAACTATCGTCTCCTGTTCCCGCAATCGGTTGTCGATCTTCCTGAACATCGGCCCCGGTCAGGTTGTACGATCGCGGTCCGCGTCAAAGAGCTTCTCTCTGGGCTTAGGGTTTTTACAGTTCCACCTCCTTTCCGGGCCACTTTGCGGACACCCCCATGGTGTGTTCCTCGCCCTTGCCTTCGGCTCGACTTGGCACAGGGCCCAAAGGACTCCGTCCCTCCAGAGGCCTTCCGCCGCCGTTTTTATTCCATCTTGGCCACGTATCAGGGCTCTGGCGTTGTATACACTGATGGTTCGATGGTTGCTGGTCGTGTCGGATATGCGCTTACTCTAGGGGACCATTCTGAACAACGTTCCTTGCTGGATGGCTGCAGCGTTTACACAGCTGAGCTGGTCGCCATCTTTTGTGCCCTAGAGTATATCCGCTCCTGCTCAGGTGAGTCCTTCGTTATCTGTAGCAATTCCCTGAGCAGTTTACGAGCTCTCGACCAGTATTTCCCTCGTTTTCGTCTGGTGATGGCTGTCCATGAGTCCCTGCATACTCTTGCACGTAGCGACCGCTCTGTGGTCTTTGTGTGGACCCCAGGCCATGTTGGGATCCCCGGCAATGAGAATGTTGACCGCCTGGCGAAAAAGGCCACCAGTAAACCACCTCTGGAGATTGGCCTCCCGGCGGCTGATTTGCAGGCACTATTACGCCGCAAAGTTTTCGATTTCTGGGACACTGAATGGCGCAACCTGCCCGTGCCAAACAAACTCCGTCGTATCAAGGAGACGACGACTGTTTGGCGGTCATCCCTGCGAGCCACCCACAGGGACTCAGTCGTCGTTTGTCGGCTCCGCATTGGCCACACCCGACTGACGCACAGTTATTTACTGTGTCGTGAGGATCCACCTCTTTGTCGTTGTGGGGCGTCCTTGACGGTGGTCCATATTCTGTTGGAGTGCACCCTTTTAACTGTGCTCAGGCAGACTTTTGCGCTGCCTGATAGGCTCCCTGCGCTTTTAACTGATGACTCTGCCATAGCGGACTTAGTTTTGCGTTTTATTCAGGCAGTGGGATTTCATCGCTTAATATAAATGCGTGTGTTTTATTTGTTGATTTTGGCCTTTGGCCTACGGTTTTAAATTCAGTTTTTAATGTGGTTTCGGTGGTTGACTTTTCCTTTTTTTTGTTCCTATGGTCGGCTGACCACCGTCGCACTCCGTGTGATTTTATTTTGTTTTGTCTGATCCTTGTCTACGTTTCTTTTGTTCTGTGTCGTCTGTCTCCTATTCTGTTGAACATTTTTTAATCTCTGTGGGTATTTTTAGTATTTTGGAAAAAGGGACCGATGACCTCTGCAGTTTGGTCCCTTTCATCCTTAAACCAACCAACCTGTGTCCATTCATGCGAATGGACAGTTTCGTTGGTAAATCACGTGGGTGCTTTCACACGTGGCTCTGCCTTTGATCGTGTACACCTTCCGGGGTACAGGACTGGAGGAGGTGGTTGTGGGAGGGTGCATGGGACAGGTTTTACACCGGGGGGCGGTTACAAGGGTAGGAGCCACAGGGTAGGGAAGGTGGTTTGGGGATTTCATAGGGATGAACTAAGAGGTTACGAAGGTTAGGTGGACGGCGGAAAGACACGCTTGGTGGAGTGGGGAGGATTTCATGAAGGATGGATCTCATTTCAGGGCGAGATTTGAGGAAGTCGTATCCCTGCTGGAGAGCCAAATTCAGAGTCTGATCCAGTCCCAGAAAGTATCCTGTTACAAGTGGGGCACTTTTGTGGTTCTTCTGTGGGAGGTTCTGGTTTGAGGGGATGAGGAAGTGGCTCTGGTTATTTGCTTCTGTACCAGGTCGGGAGGGTAGTTGCGGGATGCGAAAGCTGTTTTCAGGTTGTTGGTGTAATGGTTCAGGGATTCAAGCTGGAGCAGATTCATTTGCCACGAAGACCTAGGCTGTAGGGAAGGGACCGTTTGATGTGGAATGGGTGGCAGCTGTCATAATGGAGGTACTGTTGCTTGTTGGTGGGTTTGATGTGGACGGACGTGTGAAGCTGGCCATTGGACAGATGGAGGTCAATGTCAAGGAAAGTGGCATGGGATTTGGAGTAGGACCAGGTGAATCTGATGAAACCAAAGGAGTTGAGGTTGGAGAGGAAATTCTGTAGTTCTTCACTGTGAGTCCAGATCATGAAGATGTCATCAATAAATCTGTACCAAACTTTGGGTTGGCAGGCCTGGGTAACCAAGAAGGCTTCCTCTAAGCGACCCATGAATAGGTTAGCGTACAAGGGGGCCATCCTGGTACCCATGGCTGTTCCCTTTAATTGTTGGTGTGTCTGGCCTTCAAAAGTGAAGAAGTTGTGAGTCAGGTTGAAGCTGGCTAAGGTAATGAGGAAAGAGGTTTTAGGTAGGGCGGCAGGTGATGGGCGTGAAAGGAAGTGCTCCATCGCAGCGAGGCCCTGGACGTGCGGAATATTTGTGTATAAGGAAGTGGCATCAATGGTTACAAGGATCATCCCAGCCACCCCATTGTAGCTGGTTACCAAGCCCCCACAGAACATATCTCTGCATACGTAGATCAACACCTTCAACCCATTACATGCAGTCTCCCATCCTTCATCAAAGACACCAACCACTTTCTCGAACGCCTGGAATCCTTACCCAATCTGTTACCCCTGGAAACCATCCTTGTAACCATTGATGCCACTTCCTTATACACAAATATCCCGCACGTCCAGGGCCGCAATGCGATGGAGCACTTCATTTCACGCCGATCACCTGCCGCCCTACCTAAAACCTCTTTCCTCATTACCTTAGCCAGCTTCATCCTGACTCACAACTTCTTCACTTTTGAAGGCCAGACATACTAACAATTAAAGGGAACAGCCATGGGTACCAGGATGGCCCCCTTGTACGCTAACCTGTTCATGGGTCGCTTAGAGGAAGCCTTCTTGGTTACCCAGGCCTGCCAACCCAAAGTTTGGTACAGATTTATTGATGACATCTTCATGATCTGGACTCTCAGTGAAGAACTACAGAATTTCCTCTCCAACCTCAACTCCTTTGGTTCCATCAGATTCACCTGGTCCTACTCCAAATCCCATGCCACTTTCCTTGATGTTGACCTCCATCTGTACAATGGCCAGCTTCACATGTCCGTCCACATCAAACCCACCAACAAGCAACAGTACCTCCATTATGACAGCTGCCACCCATTCCACATCAAACGGTCCCTTCCCTACAGCCTAGGTCTTCGTGGCAAACGAATCTGCTCCAGTCCGGAATCCCTGAACCATTACACCAACAACCTGAAAACAGCTTTCGCATCCCGCAATACCCTCCCGACCTGGTACAGAAGCAAATAACCAGAGCCACTTCCTCATCCCCTCAAACCCAGAACCTCCCACAGAAGAACCACAAAAGTGCCCCACTTGTAACAGGATACTTTCCAGGACTGGATCAGACTCTGAATGTGGCTCTCCAGCAGGGATACGACTTCCTCAAATCCTGCCCTGAAATGAGATCCATCCTTCATGAAATCCTCCCCACTCCACCAAGAGTGTCTTTCCGCCGTCCACCTAACCTTCGTAAGCTCTTAGTTCCCTATGAAATCCCCAAACCACCTTCCCTACCCTGTGGCTCCTACCCTTGTAACAGCCCCCGGTGTAAAACCTGTCCCATGCACCCTCCTACCACCACCTACTCCAGTCCTGTAACCCGAAGGTGTACATGATCAAAGGCAGAGCCACGTGTGAAGGCACCCACGTGATTTACCAACTGACCTGCCTACACTGTGAAGCTTTCTATGTGGGAATGACCAGCAACAAACTGTCCATTCGCATGAATGGACACAGGCAGACAGTGTTTGTTGGTAATGAGGATCACCCTGTGGCTAAACATGCCTTGGTGCACGGCCAGCACATCTTGGCACAGTGTTACACCCTCCGGGTTATCTGGATACTTCCCACTAACACGAACCTGACAGAACTCCGGAGATGGGAACTTGCCCTTCAGTATATCCTCTCTTCTCGTTATCCGCCAGGCCTCAACCTCTGCTAATTTCAAGTTGCCGCTGCTCATAGCTCACCTGTCATTCAACAACATCTTTGCCGCTGTACTTCTGCCTCGACTGACATCTCTGCCGAATCTCTTTGCCTTTACAAATGTCTGCTTGTGTCTGTGTATGTGTGGTTGGATATGGGTGTGTGTGCAAGTGTATACCTGTTCTTTTTCCCCCCTAAGGTAAGTCAAGAGGATGTCGTTATCAGGAGAAAGAAAACTGGCGTTCTACGGATCGGAGCGTGGAATGTCAGATCCCTTAATCGGGCAGGTAGGTTAGAAAATTTAAAAAGGGGAATGGATAGGTTGAAGTTAGATATAGTGGGAATTAGTGAAGTTCGGTGGCAGGAGGAACAAGACTTCTGGTCAGGTGACTACAGGGTTATAAATACAAAATCAAATAGGGGTAATGCAGGAGTAGGTTTAATAATGAATAGGAAAATAGGAATGCGGGTAAGCTACTACAAACAGCATAGTGAACGCATTATTGTGGCCAAGATAGATACGAAGCCCACGCCTACTACAGTAGTACAAGTTTACATGCCAACTAGCTCTGCAGCTGACGAAGAAATTGAAGAAATGTATGATGAAATAAAAGAAATTATTCAGATTGTGAAGGGAGACGAAAATTTAATAGTAATGGGTGACTGGAATTCGAGTGTAGGAAAAGGGAGAGAAGGAAACATAGTAGGTGAATATGGATTGGGGGACAGAAATGAAAGAGGAAGCCGCCTGGTCGAATTTTGCACAGAGCACAACATAATCATAACTAACACTTGGTTTAAGAATCATGAAAGAAGGTTGTATACATGGAAGAACCCTGGAGATACTAAAAGGTATCAGATAGATTATATAATGGTAAGACAGAGATTTAGGAACCAGGTTTTCAATTGTAAGACATTTCCAGGGGCAGATGTGGACTCTGACCACAATCTATTGGTTATGACCTGTAGATTAAAACTGAAGAAACTGCAAAAAGGTGGGAATTTAAGGAGATGGGACCTGGATAAACTAAAAGAACCAGAGGTTGTACAGAGATTCAGGGAGAGCATAAGGGAGCAATTGACAGGAATGGGGGAAATAAATACAGTAGAAGAAGAATGGGTAGCTTTGAGGGATGAAGTAGTGAAGGCAGCAGAGGATCAAGTAGGTAAAAAGACGAGGGCTAGTAGAAATCCTTGGGTAACAGAAGAAATATTGAATTTAATTGATGAAAGGAGAAAATATAAAAATGCAGTAAGTGAAACAGGCAAAAAGGAATACAAAGTCTCAAAAATGAGATCGACAGGAAGTGCAAAATGGCTAAGCAGGGATGGCTAGAGGACAAATGTAAGGATGTAG
The DNA here is from genome assembly GCF_021461385.2 of Schistocerca piceifrons. Lineage (NCBI taxonomy): Eukaryota > Metazoa > Arthropoda > Insecta > Orthoptera > Acrididae > Schistocerca > Schistocerca piceifrons. The sequence continues at coordinate 952,034,575 of NC_060149.1, forward strand.
AGGCCTATCTCACTAGGGGTAAGATAGATACCGCCTACAGGAAAATTAAAGAGACCTTTGGAGATAAGAGAACGACTTGTATGAATATCAAGAGCTCAGATGGAAACCCAGTTCTAAGCAAAGAAGGGAAAGCAGAAAGGTGGAAGGAGTATATACAGGGTCTATACAAGGGCGATGTACTTGAGGACAATATTATGGAAATGGAAGAGGATGTAGATGAAGATGAAATGGGATATATGATACTGCGTGAAGAGTTTGACAGAGCACTGAAAGACCTGAGTCGAAACAAGGCCCCCGGAGTAGACAATATTCCATTGGAACTACTGACGGCCGTGGGAGAGCCAGTCCTGACAAAACTCTACCATCTGGTGAGCAAGGTGTATGAAACAGGCGAAATACCCTCAGACTTCAAGAAGAATATAATAATTCCAATCCCAAAGAAAGCAGGTGTTGACAGGTGTGAAAATTACCGAACTATCAGCTTAATAAGTCACAGCTGCAAAATACTAACACGAATTCTTTACAGACGAATGGAAAAACTAGTAGAAGCCAACCTCGGGGAAGATCAGTTTGGATTCCGTAGAAACACTGGAACACGTGAGGCAATACTGACCTTACGACTTATCTTAGAAGAAAGATTAAGGAAAGGCAAACCTACGTTTCTAGCATTTGTAGACTTAGAGAAAGCTTTTGACAATGTTGATTGGAATACTCTCTTTCAAATTCTAAAGGTGGCAGGGGTAAAATACAGGGAGCGAAAGGCTATTTACAATTTGTACAGAAACCAGATGGCAGTTATAAGAGTCGAGGGACATGAAAGGGAAGCAGTGGTTGGGAAGGGAGTAAGACAGGGTTGTAGCCTGTCCCCGATGTTGTTCAGTCTGTATATTGAGCAAGCAGTAAAGGAAACAAAAGAAAAATTAGGAGTAGGTATTAAAATTCATGGAGAAGAAATAAAAACTTTGAGGTTCGCCGATGACATTGTAATTCTGTCAGAGACAGCAAAGGACTTGGAAGAGCAGTTGAATGGAATGGACAGTGTCTTGAAAGGAGGATATAAGATGAACATCAACAAAAGCAAAACAAGGATAATGGAATGTAGTCTAATTAAGTCGGGTGATGCTGAGCGAATTAGATTAGGAAATGAGACACTTAAAGTAGTAAAGGAGTTTTGCTATTTGGGGAGCAAAATAACTGATGATGGTCGAAGTAGAGAGGATATAAAATGTAGGCTGGCAATGGCAAGGAAAGCGTCTCTGAAGAAGAGAAATTTGTAACATCCAGTATTGATTTAAGTGTCAGGAAGTCATTTCTGAAAGTATTCGTATGGAGTGTAGCCATGTATGGAAGTGAAACATGGACGATAAATAGTTTGGACAAGAAGAGAATAGAAGCTTTCGAAATGTGGTGCTACAGAAGAATGCTGGAGATTAGATGGGTAGATCACATAACTAATGAGGAAGCATTGAATAGGATTGGGGAGAAGAGAAGTTTTTGTGCACAACTTGACCAGAAGAAGGGATCGGTTGGTAGGACATGTTCTGAGGCATCAAGGGATCACCAATTTAGTATTAGAGGGCAGCGTGGAGGGTAAAAATCGTAGAGGGAGACCAAGAGATGAATACACTAAGCAGATTCAGAAGGATGTAGGTTGCAGTAGGTACTGGGAGATGAAAAAGCTTGCACAGGATAGAGCAGCATGGAGAGCTGCATCAAACCAGTCTCAGGACTGAAGACCACAACAACAACAAGGTAAGTCTTTCCGCTCCCGGGATTGGAATGATTCCTTACCCGCTCCCTTAAAACCCACATCCTTTCGTCTTTCCCTCTTTCCTGATGAAGCAACCGTTGGTTGCGAAAGCTAGAATTTTGTGTGTATGTTTGTGTTTGTTTGTGTGTCTATCGACCTGCCAGCGCTTTCGTATGGTAAGTCACATCATGTTTGTTTTTAGATATATTTTCCTGCGTGGAATGTTTCCCTCTTATTATGCGTTCAGTTAACTAAGTAGAAATCAGTAATATCTTATCTCAGTGAGGAACTTGAAACTTTCAGCGCAGGTCAGGAGCATGTAGAGGTGCTCTTCCTCTACTTGAAAAGAACAGTTGACCATGCACTGAGTAGATAGGTTCCTAATAGAACAGTTCATAATGGGATGGAACCTCCGTGGTATACAGTCACTGTAAAGAAAACTTCTAAAGGAACAGAGATTACTGCATAATAGGTGTAAAACAAAGTGTAGGATTATAGATTGAGAGACGCTGGATGAAACATGTTTGGCTGTCAAGAGAGCAATGCATGAAGCCTTCAATGACTACTGTAGCAGAATATTGTCAAATAACATTTCACAAAATCCAAATAAATTCTGGTCGTATGTAAGGGCTGTTAGTGGCACAAAAGTTAGTGTCCAGTCGAACTCGATTTTCAAATGTTCCTTTGCAAATAAAAACCCAGAACTGCCCCAGTTCAATCCTCGTACACTGAAAAAATGAACGAAATAGGTATTAGTGTCAGTTGTGTTGAGAAACAGTTGAAATCATTAAACAAAGCTCCAGACCCTGATGGAATCGCAGTCAGATTCAATATTGAATTTGTGGCTGAGTTATCCTCTCTTCTCACTGTAATCTATCCAAAAAACCTTACCCAGTTTTTGGAAAAAGTTACAGATCACACCTGTCTGCAAGAAGGGTTGTAGGAGTGACAAAACTACCATCCAGTAGCCTTGACATCGATTTGTTGTAGATTCTTAGAAAATATTTTGAGCTCAAACATAATGAGGTATCTCCAACGGAACTACCTTCTCAATATCAACCAGCATGGTTTTCAAAAACATAGATGATATGAAATCCAACTCTCACTTTTCTCACATAACTTGCTGAAAGCGTTGGATCAAGGCAACAGGTAGATAGTGTTTCTTGATTTCCTAACAGTATTTGATTCTGTTCCACATCTACACTGTCTGTGAAAAGTATGATCATATGGTGTATCAAGTGAAATTCGTGACTGGATTGAGGACTTTTTGATAGGAAGGACACAGCATGTTACCTTGGATGGAGAGTCATCATCAGATGTAGAAGTAACTTCAGGTGTGCCCCAGGAAAGTGTGTTGGGGCCCTTGCAGTTCTTGTCCATTAATGACCTTGCTGTAAATCAGGATTTTTGCAGATGATGCAGTTATCTGTAATGAAGTGCTATTTCATAGAAGCTGCATATATATATTCAGTCAGATCTTGATGAGATTTCAACATGGTGCAGTGATTGGCAACTTGCTCTGAATGTTTAGAAATGTATAAACTTAGTATCCTGTGACTATAATATTGGTGAGTCACTGTCGGAATCTGCCAACTCGCACAAATACCTGTGTGTAACACTTTGTAGGAATATGAAATGGCATGATCACATAGGTTCAGTTGTGGGTAAAGCAGGTTGTAGACTTTGGTTTATTGGTATAATAATGGGGAAGTGCAATCAGTCTACTAAAGAGATGCTTACAAGTCATTTGTGTGACCCCCCCCCCCCTACACTATTGCTAAAGTGTGTGGGACTTGTACCAGATAAGACTAGCAGGAGACATTGAATGTATACAAAGAAAGGCAGCATGGTCACAGGTTTGCTTAATCCATGGGAGTGTCACAGAGATACTGAAGGAACTGAAATGGCAGACTGTTGAAGACAGTTGTAAACTATCCCAAGAAAGTGTATTAGCAAAGTTTCAAGAACTGTCTTTAAATGATTACTCTAGGGATATACTACAACCCCCCACATATTGCTCTCACAGAGATCGTGAAGATAAGATTAGAATGATTACTGCTCACACAGAGGCATTCAGACAAATTCAGACAATCATTCTTCCACGCTCCATACATGAATGAAACAGCGAGAAACCCTGATAACTGGTACAATGGGACTTACCCTGTACCATGCACCTCCTGGTGGATTGCAGATTATAAACGTAGATGTGAACTGACAGTCTCTTACATGTGCATGAGGGAAACATCTAATCACCTTTATTTTACCAAGACAAAAATTATGATTTACTAAAGTTTCAAACCTTGACAGGAAATAATGGATTAGGCTGTCCATAAATTATAAACTAACATTATTGTGATGATGGAAAATCTCATATAAAGACGTGAAACAAATACTAACAAAGAGATAGAGGGGCTGGCCAGTACATCCAATAGATACACAAAACATAACAGAAAATTTACGTATCCTAGCTTTTGGAACTTTGTTCCTTCATCGGGGAGGAGAGAGGGGAAAGAAGGGGAAGAAGAGAAAGTGGATTCAGTTACTCACAACCCAGGTTATGAAGCAACAGGGTAGAGGTAAACAGGGAGGGTAGCAAAGATGGAGGCATGGGTGTATACTCTACAGTATGTCAACATGTTGCCTTGACCTGTTTGATCACCAGGTCTGGCTCCAATTCGGTGCACACGGGACATCATCGAACAACTCCAGTGTCTCCCAAAAACAGCATTAACCATCCCTGTTTTGATGACAATGTGAAACAGGCATGGAACTTCATCCCACAAACTCATATCCAGCACAATGCATGTACGTTTCCATGCTTACATTCGGGCAGTTACACTGGATTTCAATGTATTAGTGTATCACATTTGCAATGGTGTATCTCGCACTTATATTATCCTGTGATCTTGCAACGTTAATCACTTAAATAAGTTACTTAGACATATATGTTCCTGAAATTTCATTACTCTACGTTAATTACTTTTTGGTGTTGCAAATTATTTTTTTTTTTTTTTTTTTTTTTTTTTCAGTGTACATGATGACTACAGTAATACATTATAATGTTTCTCCAGTGGTTTCAACATTAACTTTTTAACAGAAAAGATTTTGCTTACAGTTCATTTTTAAGTTAACATTCTAAACTTTTTAACAATCCATATTAAAGCTAGCAATAGTAACTATATTAATAATTGCTACTGTAAACAGTTACACATATGGACATCAGTTTTGAATAATGGGTTTTGAGTGTAAATAATGTTTTATGTAAGTGTTTGTATTGATACTTAAAATTAAATGTCATGTAATGAATGTCCAGATACTCATATGAAAAGTTTTGTTGGATCAAGTTATTTACGAACGCGATGTACTGTGTTCTTCCATTAGAGAATGAGACTGTATTGTTTATCGGTTTCATTACAAAATGCTAATAAGCTTTTAGTCAGAAAACCTTCTATAACTAGAATTATTAATATGAGAAAAATAGGAACAATGAAAGAACGGAAGATCAGTTGCAGAAACAAGAGTAGCTCTGAGTTGCAAGAGTGGTTGCTTTTCCCACACATGTCATTAACTGGCATTATCGCCACTATTAACTTACCGTGGTTTCACATCTCATCTGTTCATTGTTCCCCATGTCCTGCCCTTCTGTTCCCCCTTCCTATTAGACCATATATGCCTCTGTTACTGTAATCGATATGTAAACAATATTTATCACATGACCTTTTTTTGTTACAGGTTTGCAGCTTTTGAAAATGGAGCAGGATGTTGTGCCCTCTTTCCTATTGGAGTGTTTCTCTGTGATCAGAATTGGAGGCAGACAATTCACTTGAACTTCCAATGCTGTTGTTGATGTCTTTGAATCATGTTGTTTCTTTGTGATTAATAAAAAAATTATACAATCCAATGGTTTCTTCACCTTGTCTTTAAAAATTCCAGACCTATTGTTCAAACACATATTTTGAGAGTTATGCATCTGAGCATTTTTGTGGAAAGTGCGTTTCACACATACTTTCAAGATAAATTGAATAATGACCCCCATTTTGTGTGTTGGGGAAGATAATTTGATACAGCTAAACGCATATACGGGTACACACATTTGCTCGCGCCTGAGACAAAGTGAGAGTGATTCAAAGGAAGAATTCACTACTTTTTACCTACTTTCTGAATAACTCGTACTTTCGTCAGAAATGTCACACTGCAAAGTTGATTAGATAAAGGGACAAAAATGAGAGTAAAATATAATTTGAATATCAGAAAAAATAACCACTTAGTGTTTGTGTAATACTTTATGGCAAGCCTAAAATTAATTTTTAAGCATTGGGAAATCTGGGATGGAATAACAATAATATGAAATAGGATAGCTTTCAGCTCCCCACCTAGAGGAGACACTGAGTGGCAGACTGGCGCATTGAAGGAAGATTTTTAGATATTAGAAAGTATGGGACAGTCCTCATCAAGCAGGTGTGGTGGTGTGAGGCTGGGGTGGGAGCAGGTAAAGGCCTAGGTATGTGAGACAGAGAGACTAGCAAAGGTTTAGGTAACGGGGGTTTACAGGAGTGAAGAATATGTCGCAGCTAGAGTTTCTAGGCTTCGTTCCTGTGGCCCCACACCTCAATGCCCTCCCCTGCTCCCATTCCAACCTCACACACTGTTACTGTCCCCCTAGTACACCTCTCTCTGTCTGTCCACCTCCACACTCCCAACCAGCAGAGACTCCCTATGCTGAGGTGGGCTCTGTCCATTAGATTACACTCGTAAGATAAAAATAAACATTATGCAGCATGAAAGAATTATCTGTGTCGGATGGAAATATGTAGATGTGATGTACGTGCACAGACAAAAAAAAAAAAAAAAAAAAAAAATTTACAATGTCAGAAAAATTGAATCATTTATTCAAGAGAAAGAGCTTCACAAATTGAGCAAGTTGGTCCACCTCTGACTCTTGAACAAGCTTGGCATTGATAGATTTGTTGGATGTCCTCCTGAGGGACATCAAGCCAAATTCTATCCAAGTGGCGCATTGTATTGTCTAAATCATGAGCTGGTAGGGTGGCCCTGCCCATAATGCCCCAGACATACTCAGTTGGGGAGAGATCCCGTGACCTTGCTGGCAAAGATAACGTGTGGCAAGTATGAAGACGAATTGTGTGTGGGCAGGCATTATCTTGCTGAAATGTAAGCAAATGATGGCTTGTCATGAAGAGAAACAAAATGGGGTATATAATATCGTCAACAGATATCTGTGTTGTAATGGTGACACAGATGACAACCAAAGGGGTCCTGTTATGAAAAGAAATGGCACAGTAGACCATCAGTCCACGTTTGGTTGTATGGCAGCCAGCACCCGGGTTGGTATCGCACTGCTATCTGGTGTGTCCCCAGGCACGTCCCTGGTCTGGAATTGCATTGACTGGAATATAATTGGCTTCAGTGATGAATCCCACTATGAACTGAGCCCCAATGATCAGCACAGATGTGTCTGAAGACGCCCCAGACGGTGGGATACCACCGTGAATGTCACATCCCATATGGTCCAACTACCAGGACTGATGATCTGGGGTGCGATTTCTTTTCGTAACAGATCCCTTTTGGTCAACAGACGACTATGCTGTAGGGGTGACATGGATGTCACCCCTACAGCATAGTCGTCTGTTGACAATACTGTACATCCTATTTTGTTTCCCTTCTTGGCAAGCCATACATTGCTTACATTTCAGCAAGATAATGCCTGTCCGCACACAGCTTGTCCTTGTGCTTGCCAAACCCTACCTTGGCCAGCAAAGTTGCTGGATCTCTCCCCAATTGAGAATGTAAGGAGCATTATGGGCAGGGCCGTTAGACCACCTCGAGATTTTGACTATCTACCGTGACATTTGAATAGAATTTGGCATGATGTCCCTCTGTTGGACATCCAACAACTCAATCAGCCAGAGCCAAGCTTGTATAAGGGCCAGAGGTGGACCATCTCATCCAATTTGTGATGCTCTTTCTCTTGAATAAATCGTCCAGTTTTTTCTGAAACTGTAATTATTTTTCTGTCTTCACATGTATGTCACATTTACTGATTTCAGCCCTATTTGGTATTTGGATAATTCCTTCAGTACCTAAGTGTTTTTTTGAGTATATAGTATCTGACAGTTTCTTTTTTTTTTTTTCAGTATGCTTGTCTGCAGCCCATTGCCTGCTCTAACTGGTGGGTAGCAATCTGTCCTATTTCATATTGTTAGAATTAACTTTTGACACTCAATATTTATGATGCAAGCAAACTGTTATTGCCACTTGACATGATCGTGAATGGTACTCTGTTAGCCATTGGCACAAATGGATTGACATGATAAAACAAGAGTCCACAGCTTTTACAAACTTTTTGAATGTGATAAATACAGCTTACTGCTGTCAATACTTTTGTTAATTACAATATTGATCGTTTGTTATTTTCAAGCATACATGTCAGGTGCCACAACACCTTTGAATTACTGCAAATGGACAAAGATGACCAGACTCATTTCTCTTCAGTAGAAACAACTATCGACAAGAGAAGAAACTTGATGTCATTCAAATCTACTTTTTCATTGGTAGAGATCTTTCACTCATGGGATTAGCAGCAGAGATTAAAAAGAAGCAGCAGCAAACAGATCCAAGGCATCCATTGTTTGGAACTCGTGTTATTCCATCACAACTCCTTATAATAGTATCAGCTCTGGAGAACTAAGTCCCGATTCATTTTCTTGTAACAAAATAGACTGGCATTACCTTGCAGTTAAAAATGGGAAGCTTTACATGAATGTCCTACATGCAGTTTTTTTATACTTGTGCTCTTTGAGTTCCTGTCCTAGAATACATTAAAATATTAAAAAAATGTGTAAATTAATCTTTGAAACAATCCAAACCTTTCAATGGAAACCAGGAAAGACTTAGAAACATTATCATTTTTTTTAAAAAAAAAATCAAGGAAAGGTAATGTAAGGAACTATCAGGGAAAGTCTGCTGTACCCTTCCTGTTGTGTACTGTGTTATTGTTATTCTTAATTTTTTAAAATTTGATAATGGCCATTAAAGACCACGCAGAATAGCAATTGCACATTACTAGAAGCTGCCTTTGCATTCTTCCTCTGTTGTATTTGCTCAGCGTAGAAGCCTTTAAAGTTGTAACTCTGGTCGGCCTGAGATGCCGCCTAGATTTAATCCAGCCTGTCAAAGATCCCTTTGTCATTCCCCTGAACTACGTCAGAAACTTTAGGGTTGTTTCCAAGAGTATTAAAAATCTGTTTTGTCAACCTGACCTTAAAACTTTCGTCTTCCTGACTCGACAGGTGCAGGCAGTATTTCTCGATTTCTGAACAGCTTTTGACTTAGTGCCAGATCGATGCTTATTATCAAAATTGCTACCGTGAGGGGTATCGAGTGAAATTTGTCACTGGAATTGAGGATACTTTGGTAGGAATGACTTACATGTTATCTTGGCTGGGGAGTCATCATCTGATGTAGAAGTAACCTCAGATGTGTCATAGAGAGGTATGTTGTGACCATTGCTGTTCGTGTTCATGTAATTTAATGACTTTGCAGACAATATTAATAGTAAAGCACTCTTTTCACAGATAGTGCATTTATCTAGAATAAAGTACAGTCTGAAAGAAATTGTACAAACATGCGTCAGATCTTGATAATTTCAAACTTTCTTTTAAATGTTCAGACATGTGAAATCGTGCATTTTGCAAAATGAAGAAAACGCAGTGTGGTATGACTACAGTATCAGGGTGTCTTGCTTGGATTAAGTCTATTCATACAATTACCCGGGTGAAGCACTTTGTAGGGATATGAAATGGAACAGTCATATGGGCCCACTCAGGGGTAAGGCAGGCGAAAGAGTTAGATTTTTTTTTGGTAGAATACCATAGAAATGCAGTCATTCTACGAATCGTTTGTATGATCCATCCTAGAATATTGCTCAGATGTGTGGGACCTGTATCAAAATGGATTAATGGGGGATTTGAACGCATGCAGAGAAGGGCAGATCAAATGGTCACAGGTTTGTTTGACCCAAGGGGGAGTGTCACAGAGATGCTGAAATAACTGAATTGGCAGACGCTTCAAGATAAGATGTACACTATCCTAAGAAAGTATGCTTACCAAAAGACGACTCTAGGAGTATGCTACAACCTTGTAACTATTGCTCCCATAGGAACCGTGAGGACAATATTAGATTAATTACAGCATGCAGAGAAAGAGTTAAATGGTCTTGAAACATGAACAAGCTTTAATATCTGGTACAGTGAGATGTACCCTCTGTCATACTCTTCATAATGGTTTGCAGAGTGTGGATGAACATATAGATAGCATCATCAAGAACGCAATCAACATGTATCTGAAACTTGAGCTTCTCCTAGTGTGTAGTGGCACAAACGTTTTGACATTATTATACATACTTCTGCCATTGGAGCAATCATAGGTAATGACTAATTTGGCAGTAATATGCAGTGCTAGATTTGTTAAAAGAAAAAAAAATAGACTTCTTAACATGTATTTATGGTAAGTAGCACTCTATCATTTCCTATATTTCTAAGTTCCTACTGAGAGTTTCCATAGTTTGATTTAGACTTCTGAAAAAGTTATAACACTTTTCTGAGCTTTTTAAAAGTGTGAATACAACATTTGCATCTTACCGCTTCAACTAGAGCAAAAGTTCTATTGTACCACATCTCAAAATTTTTGGGTCCAATTTTTTTCGTCATCAGCGGTATACTGTCACAAATCAAGCCTTGGTTATGTGTATTGTTAGATTTTGTTTATTATTATTTATGTGGGGTGCATGAGCAATGCAGCTGACTGGGATTCACCTACTGCAAGTCATAGACTGACCGCTGCTGTGTTCACTGCCTGGGCCAGAGGTGCTGAAAGGATGTGCTCATTGATGCTATGGAGACACTGTTCTGTGTTTTATTTTAATGACAATTATTGTCAGTTTTTTCTTGTTTTGTTTATAAGAAAGGAATGAGGACATCATTAGATCTTTTGAAGAGAACACAACATAAATCACAAAATGTTATTTCTGTATTAGCAAAAAATTGGACTACATTGTATGATAGAGATGAAAAAGAAACTGTGATTAAATTCTTTCTGTGTTAGATTCCTGAACCTGCCGATCTTTGAGAGAGAGAGAGAGAGAGAGAGAGAGAGAGAGAGAGAGAGAGAGAGAGAGAGGGGGGGGGATGGGATTTAATTGTATCTCCCCATGCAGCCGTAGCATTTTGGCATGTCGTACATTGGTCAGATCATCAGTAGCTTGGAGGACTTGTATGTAAGGCATAAGCAACACACACACACACACACACACACACACACACACACACACACACACACTTAATAATAGTCAAGAAAATTTGCAATCGCAAAATATTGCCTCGGTACAGGTCATAGAATCTAATATGCAACACAGATATTTCAATATGCATATCCAGTTACTGGAATAGTGTTATTAAGAAAGGTGTTGAGAGACAGAAGTTTTTGCTTAAATTCTTATAATTTACACCACATGATGTACAAAATAAACTCCAAATTACTGTAACAACATAGTGCACAAGGCACACATTCATTTTCTAATTACAACAATCATACCACAAACTATAACAATTAAAGTATTGAAGACCAGCATTTAATTTTAGCTGCTACAAACTTATGTCACAGGTAACAATTATTTAATTCACTTCTTAAACATAACAATTTAATTTAAAAAAGACAACAAATAACATTTTTATGTACAATATTCAAGTTTAGCTGCTGCAAAGATGCATAACAATCATCTACATTTCAACTTTCTTATAAAAAATACAACATAAAAAGGAAGACCTGATTGTAGATCATGGGTGGGCTACGTAAAATAAATGACAAAAATCAGCAGCTGTAAAACGCAGATTTTTTTTCCAACTACAACCAAGTCCACCATTTTACAACAGCATAAACGAATGCAGCTCTTTTTCCCCAAATTTGCTGCTTCAGAGTATTAGTGTTATAATGAAGTCTTTTAAGAATTAGGGGCACAAACAGATTAATAAATACAAACAAAAGCAGGAATATTCAATTTGCTCGAGGCTACCAAATGAAAGAAGAAAGGGGGCTAGGGAGGAGAAAAAAGATCACGTAAGAAAGAAATAAACTGCTGATTGTTTGCATCATTCCTAGACTCAAAACCCTAAGCAAAAGAAACAGTGATGATAGCATTCATTTAAAATCATGTCAGAAAAGACGGCAGCTAATTCTAGGTGATGCTCCATAAAGACATGGTCTCACGTTGTCAAACCCCTGCAGAATTGTTTGAGGGACAATGATTTGGCACCGATTGTTAAGTCAAAAAGGCAATTGCATTGGGATTGAATACAACATGACAATGCCGACTTAAGTCCAAGAAGAGTGAATCTTCTAAGAGATTGTACTTTGAGCGGCTCCTGGGAGACCAGTATTAGATTCCGATACACCAGTGCAGGTTTGCTGTATCCCTTGGACCTTCACATTGATCATGAAACACAGAAATTGCATCGGGATTGAATACTAATGTACATCTTCTAAGAGTTTGTGGTTTGAGCGGCTCCTGGGAGACCAGTATTAGATTCCGATGCACCAGTTTAGGTTTACTGTATACCTTGGACCTTCACATTGACCATGAAACACAGAAATTGCATCGGGATTGAATACAAAAGGGTCAATTCCAACTTAAGTACAAGAGGAGTGAATCTTCTAAGAATTTGTGCTTTGATCGGCTCTTGGGAGACCAGTATTAGATTCCAATGCATCAGTGCAGGAGTACTGTATCCCTTGTACCTTCACATTGACCATTAAACACAAAAATTACATCAGGGTTAAATACAAAAGGGACAATGCCGACTTAAGTACAAGAAGAGTGAATCTTCTAAGAGTTCTTGCTTTGTGCGGCTCCTGGGAGACCAGAATTAGATTCCGATGCACCGGTGCAGGTTTACTGTGTCCCTAGGACCTTCACATTGACCATGAAATACAGAAATCGCATCGGGATTGAATAGAAGAGGCACAAAGTCGACTTAAGTACAAGAAGATAGAATCTTTTAAGATTTTCTGCTTTGAGCGGCTCCTGGGAGACTAGTATTAAATTCTGATGAACCAGTGCAGGTTTACTGTATCCCTTGGAATTTCACCTTGACCATGAAACACAGAAATTGCATCGGGAGTGAATACAAAATGGTCAATTCCAACTTAAATACTAGAGGAGTGAATCTTCTAAGAGTTTGTGCTTTGATCGGCTCCTGGGAGACCAGTATTAGATTCCGATGCATCAGTAGAGGTTTATTGTATCCCTTGGACCTTCACATTGACCATGAAACACAGAAATTGCATCGGGATTGAATACAAAAGGGACAATGTCGACTTAAGTACAAGAAGAGTGAATCTTCTAAGAGATTGTGTTCTGAGCGTCTCCTGGGAATCCAGTATTAGATTCAAATGCACCAGTGCAGGTTTACTGTATCCCTTGGACCTTCACATTGACCATGAAACACAGAAATTGCATCGGGATTGAATAAAAAAGGTACAATGCCGACTTAAGTACAGGAAGATAGAATCTTTTAAGAGTATGTGTTCTGAGCGGCTCCTGGGAGCCCAGTATTAGATTCCGATGCACCAGTGCAGGTTTACTGTATCCCTTGGAACCTCACATTGACCATTAAACACAGAAATTACGACGGGGTTGAATACAAAAGGGACAATGCCGACTTAAGTACAAGAAGAGTGAATCTTCTAAGAGTTTGTGCTTTGGGCGGCTCCTGGGAGACCAGTATTAGATTCCGATGCACCAGTGCAAGTCTACTGTATCCCCTGGACCTTCACATTGACCATGAAACACAGAAATTACATCGGGATTGAATACAAAACGGACAGTGACGACTTAAGTACAAAAAGGGTGAATCTTCTAAGAGTTTGTGGTTTGAGCGGCTCCTGGGAGACCAGTATTAGATTCCGATGCACCAGTCCAGGTTTACTGTATACCTTGGACCTTCACATTGACCATGAAACACAGAAATCGCATTGGGATTGAATACAAAAGGTACAATGCCGACTTAAGTACAGGAAGATAGAATCTTTTAAGAGTATGTGTTCTGAGCGGCTCCTGGGAGCCCAGTATTAGATTCCGATTCACCAGTGCAGGTCTACTGTATACCTTGGAACTTCACATTGACCATGAAACACAGAAACTGCTTCGGGATTGAATACAAAAGGGACAATGCCGACTTAAGTACAAGAAGTGTGAATCTTCTAAGAGATCGTGCTTTGAGCGGCTTCTGAGAGAGCAAAATTCGATTCCAATGCACAGTTGCAGGTTTACAGAATACCTTGGACCTTCACAATGACCATGAAACACAGAAATCGCATCGGGATTGATTACAGAAGGCACTATGCCGGCATAAGTACAAGAAGAGTGAACCTTCCAAGAGTAGGTGGTTTGAGCGGCACCTGGGAGACCTGAATTAGATTCCGAAGCACCAGTGCAGGTTTACTGTATCCCCTGGACCTTCAGATTGACCATGAAACACAGAATTTGTATGGGGATTGAATACCAAAGGGACAATCCCAACCTAAGTACAAGAAGATAGAATCTTCTAAGAGTTTGTGGTTTGAGCGGCTCCTGGGATACCAGTATTAAATACCGATGCACCAGTGCAGGTTTACTGTATCCCTTGGACCTTCATATTGACCATTAAACACAGAAATTACATCGGGGTTGAATATAAAATGGACAATGCCGACCTAAGTAGAAGGAGAGTAAATCTTCTAAGAGTTAATGGTTTGTGCGGCTCCTGGGAGACCAGTATACCAGTATTAGATTCCGTTGCACCAGTGCAGGTATACTGTATCCCTTGGATCTTCCCATTGACCATGAAACACAGCAAATTGCATCGGGATTGAATACAAAAGCGACAATGGCGACTTCAGTACAAGAAGAGTGTATCTTCTAAGAGCTTGCGGTTTGAGCGTCTCGTGGGACACCAGTATTAGATTCCGATGCATGGGTGCAGGTTTACTGTATCTCTTGGACCTTCACATTGACCATGAAACACAGAAATTGCATCGCGATTGAATATAAAAGGGACAATGAACGACTTAAGTACAAGAAGAGTGAATCTTCTAAGAGTTAGTGGTTTGAGCGGCTCCTGGGAGAACACTATTAGATTCCGATGCACCACTGCCGGTGTACTGTATCCCTTGGACCTTCACATTCACCATGAAACATAGAAATTGCATCGGGATTGAAAACAAGAGGGACAATGCCGACTTAAGTACAAGAAGGGTAAATCTTCCAAGAGTTTGTGATTTGAGCGTCTCCTGGGAGACCACTATTAGATTCCGATGCACCAGTGCAGGTTTACTGTATCCCTTGGACCATCACATTGGCCATGAAACACATAAATTGCTTCAGGATTGAATACAAAAGGGACATTGCTGACTTAAGTACAAGAACAGTGAAGCTTCTAAGCGTTTGTGGTTTTATCGGCTCCTGGGTGACCAGTATTAGACACCGATGCACCAGCGTAGGTTTACTGAATCATTTGGACCATCACATAGACCATGAAAGACAGAAATTGCATCGGCATTGAATACGAAAGACACAATGCCAACTTAAGTACAAGAAGCGTGAATTTTCTAAGAGTTTGTACTTAGAGCGGCCCTTGGGATATCAGTATTTGATTCCGATGCACCAGTGCAGGTTTACTGTATCCCTTGGACCTTCATATTGACCAAGAAACATAGAATTTGCATCTGGGTTGAATACAAAAGGGACAATGCCGACTTAAGTACAAGAAGAGCGAATCGTCTAATTGTTTGCGCTTTGAGCGGATCCTGGGAGGCCAGTATTGGATTCCGATGCACCAGTGCAGGTGTACTATATCCCTTTGACCTTCACATTGACCTTTAAACAAAAAACTACTTCGGTGTTGATTACAAAAGGGACAATGCAAACTTAGGTACAAGAGGAGTGAATCTTCTAAGAGTTTGTGGTTTGAGCGGCTCCTGGGAGACCATTATGAGATTGCGATGCACCAGTGCAGGTTCACTGTATCCCTTGGACCTTCGCTTTGGCCATGAAACACAGAAATTGCATCGGGATTGAAAACAAAAGGGACAATGCCGACTTAAGTACAAGAAGAGTGAATCTTCTAAGAGTTAGTGCTTTGAGCGGCTCTTGGGAGACCAGAATTAGATTCCGATGCACCAGTGCAGATTGACTTTATCCCTTGGTCCTTCACATTGACCATGAAACACAGAAATTGCATCGGCATTGAATACAAAAGGGACAATGCCGACTTAAGTACAAGAAGAGTGAATCTTCTAGGAGTTTGTGGTTTGAGCGGCTACTGGGAGACCTGAATTAGATTCCGATGCACCAGTTATGGTTTACTGTACCTCTTGGACCTTCACATTGACCATGAAACACAGAAAATGCAGCGGCATTGAATACAAAAGGCACAATGCCTACTTAAGTACAAGAAACGTGAATTTTCTAAGAGTTTGTGCTTAGAGCGGCCCCTGGGATATCAGTATATGATTCCGATGCACCAGTGCAGGTTCACTGTATCCCTTGGACCTTCACATTGCCCATGAAACACAGAAATTTCTTTGGGATTGAATACAAAAGGGACATTGCCGACTTAAGTACAAGAAGAGTGAATCTTCTAAGAGTTTGTGCTTTGAGGGCTCCTGGGAGACCAGTATTAGATCTGATGCACCAGTGCAGGTTTTCTGTATCCCTTGGAATTTCGCATTGACCATGAAACACAGAAATTGCATCGGGATTGAATACAAAAGCGTCAATGCCAACTTAAGTACAAGAGGAGTGAATCTTCTAAGAGTTTGTTCTTTGATCGGCTCCTGGGAGACTAGTGTTTGATTCCGATGCACCAGTGCAAGTTTACTGTATCCCTTGGACTTTCACATTGACCATGAAACACAGAAATTGCATCGGAATTGAATACAAAATGGACAATGCCGACTTAAGTACAAGAAGAGTGTATCTTCTAAGATTTTGCGGTTATAGCGCCCCCTGGGACACCAGTATTAGACTCCGATGCACCAGTGCGGGTTTACTGTATCCCTTGGACCTTCACATTGACCATGAAACACACAAATCGACGCGGGATAGAAAACAAAATGCACAATGCCGAGTTAAGTACAAGAAGAGTGTATCTTCTAAGAATGTGTGTTTTGATCGTCTCCTGGGAGACCAATACTAGATTCAATGCACCAGGGCAGGTTTACAGTACCCCTAGGACCTTCACATTGACCATGAAACACAGAAATCGCATTGGGATTGAATACAAGAGGCACAATGCCGACTTACGTACAACGAGAGTGAATCTTCTAAGATTATCTGCATAAAGCGGCTGCTGGGAGACCAGTATTAGATTCCGGTGCACCAGTGCAGGTTTACTGTAATCCTAGGACCTTCGCATTGGCCATGAAACACAGAAATCGCATCGGGATTGAATACAAGAGTCACAATGTCGACATAAGTACAAGAAGATAGAATCTTCTAAGAGTTTGTGGTTTGAGCGGCTCCTGGGAGACCAGTATTAGATACCGATGCACCAGTGCAGGTTTACTGTATCCCTTGGACCTTCACATTGACCATTAAACACAGAAATTACATCGGGGTTGAATATAAAAGGGACAATTCCAACTTAAGTACAAGGAGAGTGAATCTTCTAAGAGTTAATTGTTTGTGCGGGTCCTGGGAGACCAGTATACGAGTATTAGATTCCGTTGCACCAGTGCAGGTATACTGTATCCCTTGGACCTTCCCATTGACCATGAAACACAACAAATTGCATCGTGATTGAATACAAAAGGGACAATGGCGACTTCAGTACATGAAGAGTGTATCTTCTAAGAGTTTGCGGTTTGAGCGTCCCCTGGGACACTAGTATTAGATTCCGATGCACCAGTGCAGGTTTACTGTATTTCTTGGACCTTCACATTGACCATGAAACACAGAATTTGCATCGCGATTGATTATAAAAGGGACAATGAACGACTTAAGTACAAGAAGAGTGAATCTTTTAAGAGTTTGAGGTTAAGCGGCTCCTGGGAGAACAGTATTAGATTCCGATGCACTAGTGCAGGTGTACTGTATACCTTGGACCTTCACATTCACCATGAAACACAGAAATTGCATCGGGATTGAAAACAAAAGGGACAAGGCCGACTTAAGTACAAGAAGAATGAATCTTCTAAGAGTTTGTTATTTGAGCGTGTCCTGGGAGACCAGTATTAGATTCCGATGCACCATTGGAGGTTTACTGTATCCCTAGGACCTTCACATTGACTATTAAACCAAAAACTACATCGGGGTTGAATACAAAAGGGACAATGCCGACTTAGGTACAAGAACAGTGAATCTTCAAAGAGTTTGTGGTTTGAGCGGCTACTGGGGGAACATTATTAGATTGCGATGCACCAGTGCAGATTTACTGTATCCCTTGGACCATCACATTGGCCATGAGACATATAAATTGCTTCGGGATTGAATACAAAAGGGTCATTGCCGACTTAAGTACAAGAAGAGTGAAGCTTCTAAGAGTTTGTGGTTTTATCGGCTCCTGGGTCACCAGTATTAGATTTCGATGCACCAGTGCAGGTTTACTGTAATACTAGCACCGTCGCATTGGCCATGAAACACAGAAATAGCATCGGAATTGAATACAAGAGCCACAATGCCGACTTAAGTACAAGAAGAGTGAATCTTCTAAGAGATTGTGCTTTGAGCGTCTCCTGGGAGGCTAGTATTACATTCAAATGCACCAGTGCAGGTTCACTGTATCCCTTGGACCTTCACATTGACCATGAAACACAGAAATTGCATCGGGATTGAATACAAAAGGTACAATTCCGACTTAAGTACAAGAAGAGTGTATCATCTAAGAGTTAATGCTTAGGGCGGCTCCTAGGAGACCAGTATTAGATTCCGATGCACCAGTGCAGGTTTACTGTATCCCTTGTACGTTCACATTGGCCATTAATTAGAGATATTGCTTCGGGATTGAATATAAAAGGGACACTGCCGATTTAAGTACAAGAAGAGTGAATCTTCTAAGAGTTTGTGGTTTGATCGTCTCCTGGGAGACCAGTACTAGATTCCGATGCACCAGGGCAGGTTTACTGTATCCCTAGCACCTTCACATTGACCATGAAACACAGAAATCGTATCAGGATTGAATACAAGACGCACAATGCCTACTTAAGTACAAGAAGAGTGAATCTTCTAAGATTATCTGCTTTAAGCGGCTCCTGGGACACTAGTATTAGATTCTGATACTCCTGTGCATGTTTACTGTATCCTTTGGACCTTCACATTGACCATGAAACACAGAAATTGCATCGGGATGGAAAACAAAAGTGAAAATGCCGACATAAGTACAAGAAGAGTGATTCTTCTAAGAGTTTGTGCTTTGAGCGGCTCCTGGGAGACCAGTATTAAATTCCGAAGCACCAGTGCAGGTCTACTGTATCCCTTTGACCTTCACATTGACCATTAAACCAAAAACTACATCGGGGTCGAATGCAAAAGGGACAATGCCGACTTAAATACAAGAAGAGTGAATCTTCTAACTGTTTGTGGTTTTATCGGCTCCTGGGTGACCAGAATTACATTTCGATGGACCAGTGCAGGTTTACTGTAACCCTAGGACTTTCGCATTGGCTGTGAAACACAGAAATCGCATCGGGATTGAATACAAGAGGCACAATGTCGACTTAAGTGCAAGAAGATAGAATCTTCTAAGATTTTCTGCTTTAAGCGGAACCTGGGAGACCAGTATTAGATACCGATGCACCAGTGCAGGTTTACTGTATCCCTTGGACCTTCTCATTGACCATGATACACAGAAATTGCATCGGGATTGAATACAAAAGTGAAAATGCCGACATAAGTACAAAAAGAGTGATTCTTCTAAGCGTTTGTGCTTTGAGCGGCTCCTGGAAAACCAGTATTAGACTCCGATTGACCAGTGCAGGTTTACTGTATCCCTTGGACTTTCACACTGACCATGAAACACAAAAATCGAATCGGGATTGAATGCAAAAGTACAATAATGACTTAAGTACAAGAAGAGAGTATCTTCTGCTTAGGGCGGCTCCTGGGAGACCAGTATTAGATTCCGATGCACCAGTGCAGGTTTACTGTATCCCTTGGACCTTCACATTGACCATGAAAAACAGAAAATGCAACGACATTGAATACAAAAGGGACAATGCCGTCTTAAGTACAAGAAGAGTCAATATTCTAAGAGCTTGTGGTTTGAGCGGCTCCTGGGAGACCAGTATTAAATACCGATGAACCAGTGCAGGTTTACAGTGTCCCTTGGACCTTCTCATTGGCCATGAAACACAGAAATTGCGTCGGGATTGAATACAAAAGGCACAATGCCGACTTAGGTACAAGATGCGTGAATTTTCTAAGAGTTTGTGTTTAGAGCCGGTCCTCGGAGATCAGAATTAGATTCCGATACACCAATGCAGGTTTTGTGTATCGCTTGGGCCTTCACATTGACCATGATACAAAGAATGTGCATCCGGATTGAGTACAAAAGGTAGAATGCCGATTTAAGTACAAGAAGAGTGAATCTTATAAGAGCTTGTGTTTGAGCGGCTCCTGGGAGACCAGTATTGGATTCCGATGCACCAGTGCAGGTGTACTGTATCCCTTGGACCTTCACATTGACCATGAAACACAGAAATCGCAACGGGATAGAACACAAAAAGCACATTGCCGACTTAACCACAAGAAGAGTGAATCTTCTAAGAGTTCGTGCTTGGAGCGGCTCCCGGGAGACCAGTATTAGATTCCGATGCACCAGCGCAGGTTTACTGTATCCCTTGGACCTTCACATTGACCATGAAACACAGAAAATGCAACGGCATTGAATACAAAAGGGACAATGCCCACTTAAGTACAAGAAGAGTCAATCTTCTAAGAGTTTGTGGTATGAGCGCCTGATGGGAGGCCAGTATTAGATACCGATGCACCAGTGCAGGTTTACTGTATCTCTTGGACCTTCACATTGACCATGAAACATAGAATTTGCATCGAGATTGAATACAAGAGGGACAATGACGACTTAAGTACAAGAACAGTGAATCGTCTAAGAGCTTGTGCTTTGAGCGGCTCCTGGGAGACCAGTATTAGATTCTGATGCACCAGTGCAGGTTTACTGTATACCTAGGACCTTCAAATTGACCATGAAACACAGAAATCGCATCGGGATTGAATACAAGAGGCACAATGTCGACTTAAGTACAAGAGGATAGAATCTTCCAAGATTTTCAGCTTTGAGCGGCTCATGGGAGACCAGTATTAAATTCCGATGCACCAGTGCAGGTTTACTGTATCATTTGGAATTTCACATTGACCATGAAACACAGAAATTGCATCGGGATTGAATACAAAAGTACAATGCCGACTTAAGGACAAGAAGAGTGTATCTTCTAAGAGTCAGTGCTTAGAACGGCTCCTGGGAGACCAGTATTAGATTCCGATGCACCAGTTCAGGTTTACTGTATCCCTTGGACCTTCACATTGACCATGAAACACAGAAATTGCATCGGGATTGAATACAAAAGGAACAATGGCGACTTCAGTACAAGATGAGTGTATCTTCTAAGAGCTTGCGTATTGAGCGGCTCCTGGGACACCAGTATTACATTCCGATGAACTGGTGCAGGTTTACTGTATCTCTTGGACCTTCACATAGACCATGAAACACAGGAAATGCATCGCGATTGAATATGAAAGGTACAATGAACGACTTGAGTACAAGAAGAGTGAATCTTTTAAGAATTTGTGGTTTGAGCGGCTCCTGGGAGACCAGTATTAGATTCCGATTCACCAGTGCAGGTTTACTGTATCCCTTGGACCTTCACATTCACCATGAAACACAGATATTGCTTCGGCATTGAATACAAAAGGGACAATGCCGACTTAAGGACAAGAAGAGTGAATCTTCTAAGAGTTTGTGTTTTGATCGGCTCCTGGGAGACCAGTATTAAATTCCGATGCACCAGAGCAGGTTTACTGTATCCCGTGGACCTTCACATTCACCATGAAACACAGATATTGCGTCGGCATTGAATACAAAAGGGACAATGCCGACTTAAGGACAAGAAGAGAGAATCTTCTAAGAGTTTGTGTTTTGAGCGGCTCCTGGGAGACCAGTATTAGATTCCGATGCACCAGTGCAGGTTAACTGTTTCCCTTGGACCTCCAGATTGACCGTAAAACACAGAATTTGAATCGGGATTGAATACAAAAGGGACAATCCCGACTGAAGTACAAGAAGAGTGAATCTTCTAAGAGATTGTGCTTTCAGCGGCTCCTGGGAGACCAGTATTAGATTCCGATGCACCAGTGCAGGATTACTGTATCTCTTGGACCTTCACATTCACTATGAAACAAAGAAATTGCATCGGGATTGAATACAAAAGGGACAATGCCGACTTAAGTACAAGATGAGTGAATCTTCTCAGAGTTTGTGCTTTGAGCGGGTCCTGGGAGACCAGTATTAGATTCCAATGTACCAGTGCACGTTTACTGTGTCACTTGGACCTTTACATTGACCATGAAACACAGAAACTGCATCGGGATTGAATACAAAAGGCACAATGCCGACTTAAGTACAAGAAGAGTGAATCTTCTAAGAGTTTAATGTTTGAGCTGCTCCTGGGAAACCAGTATAAATACCGATGCACCTGTGCAGGTTTACTGTATTCCTTGGAACTTCACATTGACCATGAAACACAGATATTGCGTCGGCATTGAATACAAAAAGTACAATGCTGACTTAAGTACAAGAAGAGTCAATCTTCTAAGAGTTTGTGGTTTGAGCGGCTCCTGGGAGACCAGTATCAGATACCGATGCACCAGTGCAAATTTACTGAATCATTTGGACTTTCTCATTCACCATGAAACACAGAAATTGCATCGGGCTTGAATATAAAAGGTACAATGCGGACTTAAGTACAAGAAGGGTGAATCTTCTAACAGTTTATGGTTTGAGCGGCTCCTGGGAAACCATTATTAAATTGCGATGCACCAGTGCAGTTTTAGAGTATCCCTTGGACCTTCACACTGACCATGAAACACAGAAATTGCATCGGGATTAAATACGAAAGGTACAATGCCGACTTAAGTACAAGAAGCGTGAATCTTCTAAGAGTTTGTTCTTAGAGCGGCTCCTGGGAGGCCAGTATTGGATTCCGATGCACCAGTGCATGTGTACAGTATCCTGTGGACCTTCACATTGACCATTAAACCAAAAACTACATCGGGGTTGAATGCAAAAGGGACAATGCCGACTTAGGTACAAGAAGAGTGAATCTTCTAAGAGTTTGTGGTTTGAGCGGCTCCTTGGAGACCATTATTAAATTGCGATGCACCAGTGCAGGTTTACTGTAACCCTAGGACCTTCGCATTGACCATGAAACACAGATATCGGATCGGGATTGAATACAAGAGGCACAATGTCGACTTAAGCGCAAGAAGACAGAATCAAACCAGAGCAGGTTAACTGTATCCCTTGGACCTTCACATTGACCATGAAACACAGAAATCGCAACGGGATAGAACACAAAAAGCACATTGCCGACTTAAGCACAAGAAGAGTGAATCTTCTAAGAGTTCGTGCTTGGAGAGGCTTCCGGGAGACCAGTATTAGTTTCCGATGCACCAGCACAGGTTTACTGTATCCCTTGGACCTTCACATTGACCATGAAACACAGAAATTGCATCGGAATTGAATACAAAAGGTACAATGCCGACTTAAGTACAAGAAGCGTGAATCTTTTAAGAGTTTGTGTTTAGAGCCGGTCCTGGGAGATCAGAATTAGATTCCGTTGCACCAATGCAGGTTTACTGTATCCCTTGGACCTTCACATTGACCATGAAACATAGAATTTGCATCGGGATTGAATACAAGAGGGACAATGCCGACTTAAGTACAAGAAGAGTGAATCGTCTAAGAGCTTGTGCTTTGAGCGGCTCCTGGGAGACCAGTATTGGATTCCGATGCACCAGTGCAGTTGTACTGTATCCTTTGGACCTTCACATTGACCATGAAACACAGAAATCGCATCGGGATTGAATACAAAGGGCACGATGTCGACTTAAGTACAAGAAGAGATAATCTTCTAAGAATTTCAGCTTTGAGCGACTCCTGGGAGACCTGTATTAAATTCCGATGCACCAGTGCAGGTTACCTGTATCCCTTGGACCTTCACATTGACCATGAACCACACAAATAGCATCGGGCTTGAATATAAAAGGTACAATGCCGACTTAAGTACAAGAAGTGTGAAATTTCTAAGAGTTTGGCTTAGAGCGGCTCCTGGGATATCAGTATTTGATTCCGATGCACCAGTGCAGGTTTATTGCATCCCTTGGACCTTCACATTGACCATTAAACAAAAAACTACATCGGGTTGATTACAAAAGGGACAATGCCGACTTAGGTGCAAGAAGAGTGAATCATCTAAGAGTATGTGGTTTGAGCGGCTCCTGGGAGACCAGTATTAGATTTCGATGCAGCAGTGCAGGTTTACTGTATGCCTTGGACCTTCACATTGACCATGAAACACAGAAATTGCATCGGGATTGAATACAAAAGGTACAATGCCGACTTAAGTACAAGAAGCGTGAATCTTCTAAGAGTTTGTGTTTAGAGCCGTTTCTCAAAGATCAGAATTAGATTCCGATCCACGAATGCAGGTTTACTGTAACCCTTGAATCTTCACATTGACCATGAAACATAGAATTTGCATCGGGATTGAATATAAAAGGGACAATGCCGACTTAAGTACAAGAAGAGTGAATCGTCTAAGAGCTTGTGCTTTGAGCGGCTCCTGGGAGACCAGTATTAGATTCCGATGCACAAGTGCAGGTGTACTGTATCCCTTGGACCTTCACATTGACCATTAAACAAAAAACTACATCGGGTTGATTACAAAAGGGACAATGCCGACTTAGGTGCAAGAAGAGTGAATCATCTAAGAGTATGTGGTTTGAGCGGCTCCTGGGAGACCAGTATTAGATTTCGATGCAGCAGTGCAGGTTTACTGTATGCCTTGGACCTTCACATTGACCATGAAACACAGAAATTGCTTCAGGATTGAATACAAAAGGGACAATGCCGACTTAAGTACAAGAAGAGAGAATCGTCTAACTGTTTGTGGTTTGATCGGCTCCTGGGGGACCAGTATTAGATTCCGATGCACCAGTGCAGGTGTACTGTATCCCTTGGACCTTCACATTGACCATGAAACACAGAAATTGCATCGGGATTGAATACAAAAGTGAAAATGCCGACTTAAGTACAAGAAGAGTGATCCTTCTAAGAGTATGTGCTTTGAGCGGCTCCTGGAAAACCAGGATTAGACACCGATGGACCGGTGCAGGTTTACTGTATCTATTTGACCTTCACATTGACCATGGAATCCATAAATCGCTAGGGATTGTTTACAAAAGGGACAATGCCGACTTAAGTACAAGAAGAGTGTATCTCATGCTAGGAGCGGTACCTGGGAGACCAGTTTTAGATTCCGATGCACCAGGGCAGGTGTACTGTGTCCTTTGGACCTTCAGATTGACCATGAAACAAAGAATTTGCATCGGGATTGAATACAAAAGGGACAATCCCGACTTAAATACAAGATGAGTGAATGTTCTAAGTGTTTGTGATTTCAGCGGCTCCTGGCAGACCAGTATTAGATTCCGATGCACCAGTGCAGGTTAACCGTATCCCTTGGGCCTTCACATTGACCATTAAACACAGAAATTACATCGGGGTTGATATAATAGGGACAATGCCGACTTAAGTACATAAGGGGTGAATCTACTAAGAGGTAATGGTTTGATCGGCTCCTGGGAGACCAGTATTAGATTCCGATGCACCAGTGCAGGTTTACTGTATCCCTTGGACCTTCACATTGACCATGAAACACAGAAATTGCTTCAGGATTGAATACAATAAATTGACAATGCCGACAGAAGTACAAGAAGAGAGAATCCTCTAAGAATTTGTGGTTTGAGCGGCTCCTGGGAGACCAGTATGAGATTCCGATGCACCAGTGCAGGTTTACTGTATCTATTTGACCTTCACATTGACCTTTAAACCAAAAACTACATCGGGGTCGAATGCAAAAGGGTCAATGCCGACTTAAATACAAGAAGAGTGAAGGTTCTAACAGTTTGTGGTTTTATCGGCTCCAGGGTGACCAGTATTGGATTCCGATGGACAAGTTGTTGGTTTACGGTAACCCTAGGACCTTCGCATTGACTGTGAAACACAGAAATCGCATCGGTATTGAACACAAGAGGCACAAAGTCGTCTTAAGTGCAAGAAGATAGAATCTTCTAAGATTTTCTGCTTTGAGCGGCACCTGGGAGGCCAGTATTAAATTTCGATGCACCAGTGCCGGTTTACTGTATCCCTTGGACCGTCACATTGACCATGAAATACTGGATTTGTATGGGGATTGAATACAAAAGTGACAATGCCAACTTAAGTACAAGAAGAGTGAATCATCTAAGAGTTTGTGGTTAGAGCGGCTCCTGGGAGACCAGTAGTAGATTCCGCTGCACCAGTGCAGGTATACTGTATCTTTTGGACCTTCCCATTGTCCATGAAACACAGAAATTGCTTCGGGATTGAATACAAAAGGGACACTGCCGATTTAAGTTTAAGAAGAGTGAATCTTCTAAGAGATTGTGATTTGAGCGGCTCATGGGAGACCAGTATTAGATTCCGATGGACCAGCCCAGGTAAACTGTATCCCTTGGACCTTCACATTGACCATGAAACACATAAACTACATCGGGGTTGAATACAAAAGGGACAATACCGACTTAGGTACAAGAAGAGTGAATCTTCTAAGAGTTTGTGGTTTGAGCGACTCCTGGGAGACCAGTATTAGATTCCGATGCAGCAGTGCTGGTTTACTGTACGCCTTGGACCTTCACATTACCCTGAAACACAGAAATTGCTTCAGAATTGAATACAACAAATTGACAATGCCAACTTAAGTACAAGAAGAGAGAATCTTCTAAGAGTCTGTGGTTTGATCGGCTCCTGGGAGACCAGTATTAGATTCCGACGCATCAGTGCACGTTTACTGTATACCTAGGACCTTCACATTGACCATGAAACACAGAAATTGCATCGGGATTAAATACAAGAGGCACAATGTCGACTTAAGTACAAGAAGATACAATCTTCAAAGATTTTCAACTTTGAGCGGCTCCTGGGAGACCAGTATTAGATTCCGATGCACCAGTTCAGGTTTACTGTATCATTTGGAATTTCACATTGACCATGAAACACAGAAATTGCATCGAGATTGAATACAAAAGGTACAATGCCGAGTTAAGTACAAGAAGAGTGTATCTTCTAAGAGTTAGTGCTTGGAACGGCCCCTGGGAGACCAGTATTAGATTCCGATGCACCAGTGCAGGTTTACTGTATCCCTTGGACCATCACATTGGCCATGAAACACATAAATTGCTTCAGGATTGAATACAAAAGGGACATTGCCGACTTAAGTACAAGAACAGTGAAGCTTCTAAGAATTTGTGGTTTTATCGGCTCCTGGGTGACCAGTATTAGATTCCGATGCACCAGTGCAGGTTTACTGTAACCCTAGGACCTTCGCATTGGCCATGATACACAGAAATCGCATGGGGATTGAATACAGGAGGCACAGTTTCGACATAAGTACAAGAAGATAGAATCTTCAAGGAGTTTGTGCTTTGATCGGCTCCTGGGAGACCAGTATTAGATTCCGATGCACCAGTTCAAGTTTAATGTATCCCTTGGTCCTTCACATTGACCATGAAACACGGAAATTGCATCGGGAATGAAAACAAAAGGGACAATGCCGACTTTCGTACAAGAAGAGAGTATGTTCTAAGAGTTTGCGGTTAGAGAGGATCCTGGGACGCCAGTATTAGTCACCGATGCACCAGTGTAGGTTCACTGAATTCTTTGGACCATCACATAGACCATGAAAGACAGAAATTGCATCGGCATTGAGTACGAAAGGCGCAATGCCAACTTAAGTACATGAAGCGTGAATCTTCTAAGAGTTAGTGCTTTGAGCGGCTCCTGGGAGACCTGAATTAGATTCCGATGCACCAGTGCAGATTTACTGTATCCCTTGGTCCTTGACATTGACCATAAAACACAGAAATTGCATCGGAATTGAATACAAAAGGGACAATGCCGACTTAAGTACAAGAAGAGTGAATCTTCTAGGAGTTTGTGCTTTGAGCGGCTACTGGGAGACCTGAATTAGATTCCGATCCACCAGTTCTGGTTTACTGTACCTCTTGGACCTTCACATTGACCATGAAACACAGAAAATGCAGCGACATTGAATACAAAAGGCACAATGCCAACTTAAGTACAAGAAGCGTGAATTTTCTAAGAGTTTGTGCTTAGAGCGGCCCCTGGGATGTCAGTATTTGATTCCGATGCACCAGTGCAGGTTTACTGTATCCCTTGGACCTTCACATTGACCAAGAAACATAGAATTTGCATCTGGGTTGAATACTAAAGGGACAATGCCGACTTAAGTACAAGAAGAGTGAATCGTCTAATTGTTTGCGCTTAGAGCGGATCCTGGGAGACCAGTATTGAATTCCGATACTTCAGTGCAGGTGTACTATATCCCTTGGACCTTCACATTGACCTTTAAACAAAAAACTACTTCGGTGTTGAATACAAAAGGGACAATGCCGACTTAGGCACAGGAGGAGTGAATCTTCTAAGAGTTTGTGGTTTGAGCGGCTCCTGGGAGACCAGTAATAGATTCCGATGCACCAGTGCAGGTTTACTGTATCCCTTGGAATTTCACATTGACCATGAAACACAGATATTGCATCGGGATTGAATACAAAAGCGTCAATGCCAACTTAAGTACAAGTGGAGTGAATCTTCTAAGAGTTTGTTCTTTGATCGGCTCCTGGGAGACTAGTGTTTGATTACGATGCACCAGTGCAAGTTTACTGTATCCCTTGGACTTTCACATTGACCATGAAACACAGAAATTGCATCGAAATTGAATACAAAATGGACAACGCCGACTTAAGTACAAGAAGAGTGTATCTACTAAGATTTTGGGGTTATAGCGGACCCTGGGACACCAGTATTGGACTCCGATGCACCAGTGCGGGTTTACTGTATCCCTTGGACTTTCACATTGACCATGAAACACACAAATTGACGCCGGATAGAAAACAAAATGCACAATGCCGACTTAAGTACAAGAAGAGTGAATCTTCTAAGAGATTGTGCTTTGAGCTTCTCCTGGGAGACCAGTATTAGATTCCGTTGCACCAGTGCAGGTACACTGTATTCCTTGGACCTTCCCATTGACCATGAAACACAGCAAATTGCATCGTGATTGAATACAAAAGGGACAACGGCGACTTCAGTAAATGAAGAGTGTATCTTCTAAGAGCTTGCGGTTTGAACGTCTCCTGGGACACTAGAATTAGATTCCGATGCACCGGTGAAGGTTTACTGTATCTCTTGGACCTTCACATTGACCATGAAACACAGAAATTGCATCCCGATTGAATATAAAAAAGTACAATGTACGACTTAAGTACAAGAAGATCGAATCTTTTAAGAGTTTGTGGTTTGTGCGGCTCCTGGGAGAACAGTATTAGATTCCGATGCACTAGTGCAGGTGTACTGTATCCCTTGGACCTTCACATTCACCGTGAAACACAGAAATTGCATCGCGATTGAAAACAAGAGGGACAATGCCGACTTAAGTACAAGAAGAGTGAATCTTCTAAGAGTTTGTGATTTGAGCGTGTCCTGGGAGATCAGTATTAGATTCCGATGCACCAGTGCAGGTTTACTGTATCCCTAGGACCTTCACATTGACCATTAAACCAAAAACGACATCGGGGTTGAATACAAAAGGGATAATGCCGACTTAGGTACAAGAAGAGTGAATCTTCTAAGAGTTTGTGGTTTGAGCGACTCCTGGGAGACCAGTATTAGATTCCGATGCAGCAGAGCTGGTTTACTGTATGCCTTGGACCTTCACATTGACCATGAAACATAGAAATTGCTTCAGGATTGAATACAAAAAATTGACAATGCCAACTTAAGTACAAGAAGAGAGATTCCTCTAAGACTCTGTGGCTTGATCGGCTCCTGGGAGACCAGTATTAGATTCCGACGCATCAGTGCACGTTTACTGTATACCTAGGACCTTCACATTGACCATGAAACACAGAAATTGCATCGGGATTTAATACAAGAGGCACAATGTCGACATAAGTACAAGAAGATTAAATCTTCAAAGAGTTTGTGCTATGATCGGCTCCTGGGAGACCAGTATTAGATTCCGATGCACCAGTGCAGGTTTACTGTATCCCATGGAACTTCACATTGACCATGAAACACAGAAATAG
Source organism: Schistocerca piceifrons (assembly GCF_021461385.2). Lineage (NCBI taxonomy): Eukaryota > Metazoa > Arthropoda > Insecta > Orthoptera > Acrididae > Schistocerca > Schistocerca piceifrons. The sequence goes on from NC_060149.1 coordinate 952,064,817, forward strand.
CGTCGGCATTGAATACAAAATGGACAATGCCGACTTAAGCACAAGAAGAGTGAATCTTCAAAGAGTTCGTGCTTTGAGCGGCTCCTGGGAGTCCAGTATTAGATTCCGATGCACCAGTTCAAGTTTAATGTATCCCTTGGTCCTTCACATTGACCATGAAACACGGAAATTGCATCGGGAATGAAAACAAAAGGGACAATGCCGACTTTCGTGCAAGAAGAGATTATGTTCTAATAGTTTGCGGTTAGAGAGGATCCTGGGACACCAGTATTAGTCACCGATGCACCAGTGTAGGTTAACTGAATCCTTTGGACCATCACATAGACCATGAAAGACAGAAATTGCATCGGGATTGAATATAAAAGGCACAATGCCTACTTAAGTAGAAGATGAGTGAATCTTCTAAGAGATTGTGCTTTGAGCGGCTCCTGGGAGACCAGTATTAGATTCCGATGTACCAGTGCAGGTTTACTGTATCGCTTGGACCGTCACATGGACCATGAATCATAGAATCTGCATCTGGGTTGAATACAAAAGGGACAATGCCGACTTAAGTACAAGGAGAGTGAATCGTCTAATGGTTTGTGCTTTGATCGGCTCCTGGGAGACCAGTATTAGATTCCGATGCACCAGTTCAGGTTTACTGTATCCCATGGAACTTCACATTGACCATGAAACACAGAAATAGCGTCGGCATTGAATACAAAATGGACAATGCCGACTTAAGCACAAGAAGAGTGTATCTTCAAAGAGTTCGTGCTTTCAGCGGCTCCTGGGAGTCCAGTATTAGATTCCGATGCACCAGTTCAAGTTTAATGTATCCCTTGGTCCTTCACATTGACCATGAAACACGGAAATTGCATCGGGAATGAAAACAAAAGGGACAATGCCGACTTTCGTACAAGAAGAGAGTATGTTCTAAGAGTTTGCGGTTAGAGAGGATCCTGGGACGCCAGTATTAGTCACCGATGCACCAGTGTAGGTTCACTGAATTCTTTGGACCATCACATAGACCATGAAAGACAGAAATTGCATCGGCATTGAATACGAAAGGCGCAATGCCAACTTAAGTACAAGAAGCGTGAATCTTCTAAGAGTTAGTGCTTTGAGCGGCTCCTGGGAGACCTGAATTAGATTCCGATGCACCAGTGCAGATTTACTGTATCCCTTGGTCCTTGACATTGACCATAAAACACAGAAATTGCATCGGAATTGAATACAAAAGGGACAATGCCGACTTAAGTACAAGAAGAGTGAATCTTCTAGGAGTTTGTGCTTTGAGCGGCTACTGGGAGACCTGAATTAGATTCCGATCCACCAGTTCTGGTTTACTGTACCTCTTGGACCTTCACATTGACCATGAAACACAGAAAATGCAGCGACATTGAATACAAAAGGCACAATGCCAACTTAAGTACAAGAAGCGTGAATTTTCTAAGAGTTTGTGCTTAGAGCGGCCCCTGGGATGTCAGTATTTGATTCCGATGCACCAGTGCAGGTTTACTGTATCCCTTGGACCTTCACATTGACCAAGAAACATAGAATTTGCATCTGGGTTGAATACTAAAGGGACAATGCCGACTTAAGTACAAGAAGAGTGAATCGTCTAATTGTTTGCGCTTAGAGCGGATCCTGGGAGACCAGTATTGAATTCCGATACACCAGTGCAGGTGTACTATATCCCTTGGACCTTCACATTGACCTTTAAACAAAAAACTACTTCGGTGTTGAATACAAAAGGGACAATGCCGACTTAGGCACAAGAGGAGTGAATCTTCTAAGAGTTTGTGGTTTGAGCGGCTCCTGGGAGACCAGTAATAGATTCCGATGCACCAGTGCAGGTTTACTGTATCCCTTGGAATTTCACATTGACCATGAAACACAGATATTGCATCGGGATTGAATACAAAAGCGTCAATGCCAACTTAAGTACAAGTGGAGTGAATCTTCTAAGAGTTTGTTCTTTGATCGGCTCCTGGGAGACTAGTGTTTGATTCCGATGCACCAGTGCAAGTTTACTGTATCCATTGGACTTTCACATTGACCATGAAACACAGAAATTGCATCGAAATTGAATACAAAATGGACAACGCCGACTTAAGTACAAGAAGAGTGTATCTTCTAAGATTTTGGGGTTATAGCGGACCCTGGGACACCAGTATTGGACTCCGATGCACCAGTGCGGGTTTACTGTATCCCTTGGACTTTCACATTGACCATGAAACACACAAATTGACGCCGGATAGAAAACAAAATGCACAATGCCGACTTAAGTACAAGAAGAGTGAATCTTCTAAGAGATTGTGCTTTGAGCTTCTCCTGGGAGACCAGTATTAGATTCCGTTGCACCAGTGCAGGTACACTGTATTCCTTGGACCTTCCCATTGACCATGAAACACAGCAAATTGCATCGTGATTGAATACAAAAGGGACAACGGCGACTTCAGTAAATGAAGAGTGTATCTTCTAAGAGCTTGCGGTTTGAACGTCTCCTGGGACACTAGAATTAGATTCCGATGCACCGGTGAAGGTTTACTGTATCTCTTGGACCTTCACATTGACCATGAAACACAGAAATTGCATCGCGATTGAATATAAAAGGTACAATGGACGACTTAAGTACAAGAAGATCGAATCTTTTAAGAGTTTGTGGTTTGTGCGGCTCCTGGGAGAACAGTATTAGATTCCGATGCACTAGTGCAGGTGTACTGTATCCCTTGGACCTTCACATTCACCGTGAAACACAGAAATTGCATCGCGATTGAAAACAAGAGGGACAATGCCGACTTAAGTACAAGAAGAGTGAATCTTCTAAGAGTTTGTGATTTGAGCGTGTCCTGGGAGATCAGTATTAGATTCCGATGCACCAGTGCAGGTTTACTGTATCCCTAGGACCTTCACATTGACCATTAAACCAAAAACAACATCGGGGTTGAATACAAAAGGGATAATGCCGACTTAGGTACAAGAAGAGTGAATCTTCTAAGAGTTTGTGGTTTGAGCGACTCCTGGGAGACCAGTATTAGATTCCGATGCAGCAGAGCTGGTTTACTGTATGCCTTGGACCTTCACATTGACCATGAAACACAGAAATTGCTTCAGGATTGAATACAAAAAATTGACAATGCCAACTTAAGTACAAGAAGAGAGAATCCTCTAAGACTCTGTGGTTTGATCGGCTCCTGGGAGACCAGTATTAGATTCCGACGCATCAGTGCACGTTTACTGTATACCTAGGACCTTCACATTGACCATGAAACACAGAAATTGCATCGGGATTTAATACAAGAGGCACAATGTCGACATAAGTACAAGAAGATTAAATCTTCAAAGAGTTTGTGCTATGATCGGCTCCTGGGAGACCAGTATTAAATTCCGATGCACCAGTGCAGGTTTACTGTATCCCATGGAACTTCACATTGACCATGAAACACAGAAATAGCGTCGGCATTGAATACAAAATGGACAATGCCGACTTAAGCACAAGAAGAGTGAATCTTCAAAGAGTTCGTGCTTTGAGCGGCTCCTGGGAGTCCAGTATTAGATTCCGATGCACCAGTTCAAGTTTAATGTATCCCTTGGTCCTTCACATTGACCATGAAACACGGAAATTGCATCGGGAATGAAAACAAAAGGGACAATACCGACTTTCGTGCAAGAAGAGAGTATGTTCTAATAGTTTGCGGTTAGAGAGGATCCTGGGACACCAGTATTAGTCACCGATGCACCAGTGTAGGTTAACTGAATCCTTTGGACCATCACATAGACCATGAAAGACAGAAATTGCATCGGGATTGAATATAAAAGGCACAATGCCTACTTAAGTAGAAGATGAGTGATTCTTCTAAGAGATTGTGCTTTGAGCGGCTCCTGGGAGACCAGTATTAGATTCCGATGTACCAGTGCAGGTTTACTGTATCCCTTGGACCGTCACATGGACCATGAATCATAGAATCTGCATCTGGGTTGAATACAAAAGGGACAATGCCGACTTAAGTACAAGGAGAGTAAATCGTCTAATGGTTTGCGCTTTGAGCGGATCCTGGGAGACCATTATTGTATTCCGATGCACCAGTGCAGGTGTACTGTATCCCTTGGACCTTCAAATTGACCTTTAAGCAAAAAACTACTTCGGGGTTGAATACAAAAGGAACGATGCCGACTTAGGTACAAGAGGAGTGAATCTTCTAAGAGTTTGTGGTTTGAGCGGTTCCTGGGAGACCATTATTAAATTGCGATGCACCAGTGCAGGTTCACTGTATCCCTTGGACCTTCACATTCACCATGAAACACAGAAATAGCATCGTGATTGAAAACAAAATGGACAATGCCGACTTAAATACAAGAAGAGTGAATCTTCTAAGAGTTAGTGCTTTGAGCGGCTCCTGGGAGACCTGAATTAGATTCCGATGCACCTGTTCTGGTTTACTGTACCTCTTGGACCTTCACATTGACCATCAAACACAGAAAATGCAGCGGCATTGAATACAAAAGGCACAGTGCCTACTTAAGTACAAGAAGCGTGAATTTTCCAAGAGTTTGTGCTTAGAGCGGCCCTTGGGATGTCAGTATTTGATTCCGATGCACCAGTGCTGGTTTACTGTATCCCTTGGACCTTCACATTGACCAAGAAATATAGAATTTGCATCTGGGTTGAATACTAAAGGGACAATGCCGACTTCAGTACAAGAAGAGTGAATCGTCTAATTGTTTGCGCTTTGGGCGGATCCTGGGAGACCAGTATTGTATTCCGATGCACCAGTACAGGTGGACTATATCCCTTGGACCTTCACATTGACCTTTAAACAAAAAACTACTTCGGCGTTGAATACAAAAGGGACAATGCCGACTTAGGCACAAGAGGAGTGAACCTTTTAAGAGTTTGTGGTTTCCGCAGCTCCTGGGACACCATTATTAGATTGCGATGCACCAGTGCAGGTTCACTGTATCCCTTGGACCTTCACATTGCCCATGCAACACAGAAATTGCTTTGGAATTGAATACAAAAGGGACATTGCCGACTTAAGTACAAGAAGAGTGAATCTTCTAAGAGTTTGTGCTTTGAGGGGCTCCTGGGAGACCAGTATTAGATTCCGGTGCACCAGTGCAGTTTTACTGTAACGCTAGGACCTTCGCATTGGCCATGAAACACAGAAACCGCATCGGGATTGAATACAAGAGGCACAATGTCGACATAAGTACAAGAAGATAGAATTTTCTAAGAGTTTGTGGTTTGAGCGGCTCCTGGGAGACCAGTATTAGATACCGATGCACCAGTGCAGGTTTACTGTATCCCTTGGACCTTCACATTGACCATTAAACACAGTAATTACATCGGGGTTGAATATAAAAGGGACATTGCCGACTTAAGTACAAGAAGAGTGAATCGTCTAAGAGTCTGTGCTTTGAGCAGCTCCTGGGAGACAAGTATTGGATTCCGATGCACCAGTGCAGGTATACTGTATCCCTAGGACCTTCACATTGACCATTAAACCGAAAACTACATCGGGGTTGAATACAAAAGGGACAATGCCGACTTAGGTACAAGAAGAGTGAATCTTCAAAGAGTTTGTGGTTTGAGCGGAGCCTGGGAGACCATTATTAGATTGCGATGCACCACTGCAGGTTTACTGTATCCCTTGGACCATCACATTGGCCATGAAACATATAAATTGCTTCGGGATTGAATACAAAAGGGACATTGACGACTTACGTACAAGAAGAGCGAAGCTTCTAAGAGTTTGTGGTTTTATCGGCTCCTGGGTGACCAGTATTAGATTCCGATGAACCAGTGCAGGTTTACTGTAACCCTAGGTCCTTCGCATTGGCCATGAAACACAGAAATCGTATCTGGATTGAATACAAGAGGCACAATGTCGACAAAAGTACAAGAAGATAGAATCTTCTAAGAGTTTGTGCTTTGATCGGCTCCTGGGAGACCAGTATTAGATTCAGATGCACCAGTGCAGGTTTACTGTATCCCTTGGACCTTCACATTCAGCATGAAACACAGAAATTGCATCAGGATTGAATACAAAAGGGACAATGCCGACTTAAATACAAAAAGAGTGAATCTTCTAAGAGATTGTGCTTTGAGTGTCTCCTGGGAGACTAGTATTAGATTCAAATGCACCAGTGCAGGTTTACTGTATCCCTTGGACCTTCCCATTGACCATGAAACACAGAAATTGCTTCGGGATTGAATACAAAAGGGACACTGCCGATTTAAGTACAGGAAGAATAAATCTTCTAAGAGTTTGTGATTTGAGCGGCTCATGGGAGACCAGTTTTAGATTCCGATGGACCAGTCCAGGTTTACTGTATCCCTTGGACCTTAACATTGACCATGAAACACAGAAATTGCATCGGGATTGAAAACAAAAGTGAAAATGCCGACTTAAGTACAAGAAAAGTGATTCTTCTAAGAGTTTGTGCTTTGAGCGGCTCCTGGAAAGCCAGGATTAGACACCGATGGACCGGTGCAGGTTTACTGTATCTATTTGACCTTCACATTGACCATGGAACCCAGAAATCGCTCGGGATTGTTTACAAAAGGGACAATGCCGACTTAAGTACAAGAAGAGTGTATCTCATGCTGAGAGCGGCACCTGGGAGACCAGTATTAGATTCCGATGCACCAGGGCAGATGTACTGTGTCCTTTGGACCTTCACATTGACCATGAAACAAAGAATTTGCATCGGGATTGAATACAAAAGGGACAATCCCGACTTAAGTACAAGATGAGTGAATGTTCTAAGTGTTTGTGATTTTAGCGGCTCCTGGGAGACCAGTATTAGAATCCGATGCACCAGTGCAGATTAACCGTATCCCTTGGACCTTCACATTGACCATTAAACACAGAAAGTACATCGGGGTTGATATAAAAGGTACAATGCCGACCTAAGTACAAAATGGGTCTATCTTCTAAGAGTTTGTGGTGTGAGCGGCTCCTGGGAGACCAGTATTAGATTCCGATGCACCAGTGCAGGTTTACTGTATCCCTTGGACCATCACATTTGCCGTGAAACACATAAATTGCTTCAGGATTGAATACAAAAGGGTCATTGCCGACTTAAGTACAAGAACAGTGAAGCTTCTAAGAGTTTGTGGTTTTATCGGCTCCTGGGTGACCAGTATTAGATTCCGATGCACCAGTGCAGATTTACTGTAACCCCAGGACCTTCGCATTGGCCATGATACACAGAAATCGCATCGGGATTGAATACAAGAGGCACAGTGTCGACATAAGTACAAGAAGATAGAATCTTCAAAGAGTTTGTGCTTTGATCGGCTCCTGGGAGACCAGTATTAGATTCCGATGCACCAGTTCAGGTTTACTGTATCCCATGGAACTTCACATTGACCATGAAACACAGAAATAGCGTCGGCATTGAATACAAAATGGACAATGCCGACTTAAGCACAAGAAGAGTGAATCTTCAAAGAGTTCGTGCTTTGAGCGGCTCCTGGGAGTCCAGTATTAGATTCCGATGCACCAGTTCAAGTTTAATGTATCCCTTGGTCCTTCACATTGACCATGAAACACGGAAATTGCATCGGGAATGAAAACAAAACGGACAATGCCGACTTTTGTACAGGAAGAGAGTATGTTCTAAGAGTTTGCGGTTAGAGAGGATCCTGGGACACCAGTATTAGTCACCGATGCACCAGTGTAGGTTCACTGAATTCTTTGGACCATCACATAGACCATGAAAGACAGAAATTGCATCGGCATTGAATACGAAAGGCGCAATGCCAACTTAAATACAAGAAGCGTGAATTTTCTGAGAGTTTGTGCTTAGAGCGGCCCCTGGGATATCAGTATTTGATTCCGATGCACCAGTGCAGGTTTACTGTATCCCTTGGACGTTCACATTGACCATGAAACATAGAATCTGCATCTGGTATGAATACAAAATGGACAATGCCGACTTAAGTACAAGAAGAGTGAATCGTGTAATAGTTTGCGCTTTGAGCGGATCCTGGGGGACCATTATTGGATTCCGATGCACCAGTGCAGGTGTACTATATCCCTTGGACCTTCACATTGACCTTTAAGCAAAAAACTACTTCGGGGTTGAATACAAAAGGGACAATGCCGACTTAGGTACAAGAGGAGTGAAACTTCTAAGAGTTTGTGGTTTGAGCGGTTCCTGGGAGACCATTATTAGATTGCCATGCACCAGTGCAGGTTCACTGTATCCCTTGGACCTTCACATTCACCATGAAACACAGAAATTGCATCGGGATTGAAAACAAAAGGGACAATTCAGACTTAAGTATAAGAAGATTGAATTTTCTAAGAGATAGTGTTTTGAGCGGCTCCTGGGAGACCTGAATTAGATTCCGATGCACCAGTGCAGATTTACTGTATCCCTTGGTCCTTCACATTGACCATGAAACACAGAAATTGCATCGGCATTGAATACAAAAGGGACAATGCCGACTTAAGTACAAGAAGAGTGAATCTTCTAGTAGTTTGTGCTTTGAGCGGCTACTGGGAGACCTGAATTAGATTCCGATGCACCAGATCTGGTTTACTGTACCTCTTGGACCTTCACATTGACCATGAAACACAGAAAATGCAGCGACATTGAATACAAAAGGTACAATGCCTACTTAAGTACAAGAAGCGTGAACTTTCTAAGAGTTTGTGCTTAGAGCGGCCCCTGGGATGTCAGTATTTGATTCCGATGCACCAGTGCAGGTTTACTGTATCCCTTGGACCTTCACATTGACCAAGAAACATAGAATATGCATCTGGGTTGAATACTAAAGGGACAATGCCGACTTAAGTACAAGAAGAGTGAATCGTCTAATTGTTTGCGCTTTGAGCGGATCCTGGGGGACCAGTATTGAATTCCGATGCACCAGTGCAGGTGTACTATATCCCTTGGACCTTCACATTGACCTTTAAACAAAAAACTACTTCGGTGTTGAATACAAAAGGGACAATGCCGACTTAGGCACAAGAGGAGTGAATCTTCTGAGAGTTTGTGGTTTGAGCGGCTCCTGGGAGACCATTATTAGATTGCGATGCACAATTGCAGGTTCACTGTATCCCTTGGACCTTCATATTGCCCATGAAACACAGAAATTGCTTTGGGATTGAATACAAAAGGGACATTGCCGACTTAAAAACAAGAAGAGTGAATCTTCTAAGAGTTTTTGCTTTGAGGGCTCCTGGGAGACCAGTATTAGATTCCGATGCACCAGTGCAAGTTTACCGTATCCCTTGGACCTTCACATTGACCATGATACACAGAAATTGCTTCAGGATTGAATACAAAAAATTGACAATGCCGACAGAAGTACAAGACGAGAGAATCCTCTAAGAGTTTGTGGTTTGATCGGCTCCTGGGAGACCAGTATGAGATTCCGATGCAACAGTGCAGGTTTACTGTATCTATTTGACCTTCACATTGACCATTAAACCAAAAACTACATCGGGGTCGAATGCAAAAGGGCAATGCCGACTTAAATACAAGAAGAGTGAATCTTCTAACAGTTAGTGGTTTTATCGGCTCCAGGGTGACCAGTTTTGGATTCCGTTGGACAAGTGCAGGTTTACGGTAACCCTAGGACCTTCGCATTGACTGTGAAACACAGAAATCGCATCGGTATTGAATACAAGACGCACAAAGTCGTCTTAAGTGCAAGAAGATAGAATCTTCTAAGATTTTCTGCTTTGAGTGGCACCTGGGAGGCCAGTATTAAATTTCGATGCACCAGTGCCGGTTTACTGTATCCCTTGGACCTTCACATTGACCATGAAAAACTGAATTTGTATGGGGATTGAATAAAAAAGTGACAATGCCGACTTATGTACAAGAAGAGTGAATCATCTAAGAGTTTGTGGTTAGAGCGGCTCCTGGGAGACCAGTATTAGATTCCGCTGCACCAGTGCAGGTATACTGTATCTTTTGGACCTTCCCATTGACCATGAAACACAGAAATTGCTTCGGGATTGAATAGAAAAGGGACACTGCCGATTTAAGTTTAAGAAGAGTGAATCTTCTAAGAGATTGTGATTTGAGCGGCTCATGGGAGACCAGTATTAGATTCCCATGGACCAGTCCAGGTAAACTGTATCCCTTGGACCTTCACATTGACCATGAAACACATAAACTACATCGGGGTTGAATACAAAAGGGACAATACCGACTTAGGTACAAGAAGAGTGAATCTTCTAAGAGTTTGTGGTTTGAGCGACTCCTGGGAGACCAGTATTAGATTCCGATGCAGCAGTGCTGGTTTACTGTATGCCTTGGACCTTCACATTGACCACGAAACACAGAAATTGCTTCAGGATTGAATACAAAAATTTGACAATGCCGACTTAAGTACAAGAAGGGAGAATCTTCTAAGAGTCTGTGGTTTGATCGGCTCCTGGGAGACCAGTATTTGATTCCGACGCATCAGTGCACGTTTACTGTATACCTAGGACCTTCACATTGACCATGAAACACAGAAATCGCATCGGGATTGAATACAAGAGGCACAATGTCGACTTAAGTACAAGAAGATACAATCTTCAAAGGTTTTCAACTTTGAGCGGCTCCTTGGAGACCAGTATTAGATTCCGATGCACCAGTGCAAGTTTACTGTATCATTTGGAATTTCACATTGACCTTTAAACACAGAAATTGGATTGGGGTTGAATACAAAAGGTACAATGCCGACCTAAGTACAAAATGGGTGAATCTTCAAAGAGTTTGTGGTTTGAGCGGCTCCTGGGAGACCAGCATTAAATGCCGATGCACCAGTGCAGGTTTACTGTATCCCTTGGACCATCACATTGGCCATGAAACACATAAATAGCTTCAGGATTGAATACAAAAGGGACATTGCCGACTTAAGTACAAGAACAGTGAAGCTTCTAAGAGTTTGTGGTTTTATCTGCTTCTGGGTGACCAGTATTAGATTCCGATGCACCAGTGCAGGTTTACTGTATCCCATGGAACTTCACATTGACCATGAAACACAGAAATAGCGTCGGCATTGAATACAAAATGGACAATGCCGACTTAAGCACAAGAAGAGTGAATCTTCAAAGAGTTCGTGCTTTGAGCGGCTCCTGGGAGTCCGGTATTAGATTCCGATGTACCAGTTCAAGTTTAATGTATCCCTTGGTCCTTCACATTGACCATGAAACACGGAAATTGCACCGGGAATGAAAACAAAACGGACAATGCCGACTTTCGTACAAGAAGAGAGTATGTTCTAAGAGTTTGCGGTTAGAGAGGATCCTGGGACACCAGTATTAGTCACCGATGCACCAGTGTAGGTTTACTGAATCCTTTGGACCATCACATAGACCATGAAAGGCAGAAATTGCATCGGCATTGAATACAAAACGCGCAATGCCAACTTAAATACAAGAAGCGTGAATCTTCTAAGAGTTTGTGCTTAGAGCGACCCCTGGGATACCAGTATTTGATTCCGATGCACCAGTGCAGGTTTACTGTATCCCTTGGACGTTCACATTGACCATGAAACATAGAATCTTCATCTGGATTGTATACAAGAGGGACAATGTCGACTTAAGTACAAGAAGAGTGAATCGTCTAATTGTTTGCGCTTTGAGCGGATCCTAAGAGACCATTATTGTATTCCGATGCACCAGTGCAGGTGTACTATATCCCTTGGAAATTCACGTTGAACTTTTTAGCAAAAAACTACTTCGGGGTTGAATACAAAAGGGACAATGCCGACTTAGGTACAAGAAGAGTGAATCTTCGAAGAGTTTGTGGTTTGAGGGGCTCCTGGGGGAACATTATTAGATTGCAATGCACCAGTGCAGATTTACTGTATCCCTTGGACCATCACATTGGCCATGAAACATATAAATTGCTTCGGGATTGAATACAAAAGGTACATTGCCGACTTAAGTACAAGAAGAGTGAAGCTTTTAAGAGTTTGTGGTTTTAGCGGCTCCTGGGAGACCAGTATTAGATTCCGATGCAGCAGTGCAGGTTTACTGTATGGCTTGGACCTTCACATTGACCATGAAACACAGAAATTGCTTCAGGATTGAATACAAAAGGGACAATGCCGACTTAAGTACAAGAAGAGAGAATCTTCTAAGAGTTTGTGGTTTGAGGGGCTCCTGGGAGACCAGTATTAGATTCCGATCCAGCAGTGCAGGTTTACTGTATGCCTTGGACCTCACATTAACCATGAAACAGAGAAATTGCTTCAGGATTGAATACAAATGGGAAAATGCCGACTTAAGTACAAGAAGAGAGAATCGTCAAAGAGTTTGTGGTTTGATCGTCTGCTGGGGGACCAGTATTAGATTCTGATGCACCAGAGCAGGTTAACTGTATCCCTTGGCCTTCACATTGACCATGATACACAGAAAATGCATCGGCATTGAATACAAAAGTGACAATGCCCACTTAAATACAAGAAGAGTGAATTTTCTAAGAATTTTTGGTTTGAACGGCTCCTGGGAGACCAGTATTAGATTCCGATGTACCAGTGCTCTTTTACCGTATCCATTGGACCTTCTCATTGACCATGAAACACAGAAATTGCATCGGGTATAAATACAAAAAGTACAATGCTGACTTAAGTACAAGAAGAGTGAATCATCTAAGAGTTTGTGTTTGGAGCCGGTCCTGGGAAATCAGAATTAGATTCCGATGCACCAATGCAAGTTTACTGTATCCCCTGGACCTTCACATTGACCATGAAACATAGATTTTGCATCGGGATTGAATACAAGAGAGACAATGCCGACTTAAGTACAAGAACAGTGAATCGTCTAAGGGCTTGTGCTTTGAGCGGCTCCTGGGAGACCAGTATTGGATTCCGATGCACCAGTGCAGGTTTACTGTATCCCTGGACCTTCACATTGACCATGAAACACAGAAATCGCATTGGGATTGAATACAAAAAGAACAATGGCGACTTCAGTACAAGATGAGTGTATCTTCTAAGAGCTTGCGGTTTGAGCGGTACCTGGGACACCAGTATTAGATTCCCATGCACCGGTGCAGGTTTACTGTATCTCTTGGACACTCACATTGACCATGAAACACAGGAATTGCATCGCGATTGAATATGAAAGGGACAATGAACGAATTGAGTACAAGAAGAGTGAATCTTTCAAGAGTTTGTGGTTTGAGCGGCTCCTGGGAGACCAGTATTAGATTCCGATGCACCAGTGCAGGTTTACTGTATCCCTTGGACCTTCACATTCACCATGAAACACAGATATTGCATCGGCATTGAATACAAAAGGGACAATTCCGACTTATGGACAAGAAGAGTGAATCTTCTGAGAATTTGTGCTTTGATCGGCTCCTGGGAGACCAGTATTAGATTCCGATGCAACAGAGCAGGTTTACTGTATCCCGTAGACCTTCACATTCACCATGATACACAGATATTGCATCGGTATTGGATACAAAAGGGACAATGCTGACTTAAGGACAAGAAGAGTGAATCTTCTAAGAGTTTATGCTTTGAGCGGCTCCTGGGAGACCAGTATTAGATTCCGATGCACCAGTGCAGGTTTACTGTATCCCGTGGACCTTCAGATTGACCATGAAACACAGAATTTTGAATCGGGATTGAATACAAAAAGGGACAATCCCGACTGAAGTGCAAGAAGCGTGAATCTTCTAAGAAATTGTGCTTTCAGCGGCTCCTGGGAGACCAGTATTAGATTCCGATGCACCAGTGCAGGTTTACTGTATACCTTGGACCTCCACATTGACCATTAAACACAGTAATTACATCGGGGTTGAATATAAAAGGGACAATGCCGACTTAAGTACAAGGAGAGTGAATCTCCTAAGAGTTAATGGTTTGTGCGGCTCCTGGGAGACCAGTATACCAGTATTAGATTCCGTTGACCCAGTGCAGGTATTCTGTATCCCTTGGACCATCCCATTGACCATGAAACACAGCAAATTGCATTGGGATTGAATACAAAAGGGACAATGGCGTCTTCAGTACACGAACAGTGTATCTTCTAAGAGCTTGCGGTTTGAGCGTCTCCTGGGACACCAGTGTTAGATTCCGAAGCACCGGTGCAGGTTTACTGTATCTCATGGACCTTCACATTGACCATGAACACAGAAATTGAATCGCGATTGAATATAAAAGGGACAATGAACGGCTTAAGTACAAGAAGAGTGAATCTTTTAAGAGTTTAAGGTTAAGCGGCTCCTGGGAGAACAGTATTAGATTCCGATGCACCAATGCAGGTTTACTGTATCATTTGGAATTTCACATTGACCATGAAACATAGAAATTCGATCAGGATTGAATAGAAAAGGTACAATGTCGACTTAAGTACAAGAAGTGTGAAATTTCTAAGAGTTTTTGCTTAGAGCGGTCCTGGGATATCAGTATTTGATTCCGATGCACCAGTGCAGGTTTATTGTATCCCTTGGACCTTCACATTGACCATGAAACACAGAAATTGCATCGGGATTGAATACAAAAGGTACAATGCCGATTTAAGTACAAGAAGCGTGAATCTTCTAAGAGTTTGTGTTTAGAGCCGGTCCTGGGAGATCAGAATTAGATTCCGATGCACCAATGCAGGTTTACTGTATCCCTTGGACCTTCACATTGACCATGAAACACAGAAAATGCATCGGCATTGAATACAAAAGTGACAATGCCGACTTAAGTGCAAGTGGAGTGAATCTTCTAAGAGTTTGTGGTTTGAGCGGCTCCTGGGAGACCAGTATTAGATTCCGATGCACCAGTGCAGGATTACTGTATCCCTTGGACGTTCACATTGACCATGAAACACAGAAATTGCACCGGCATGAAATACAAAAGGGACAATGCCGACTTAAGTACAAGGAGAGTGAATCTTCTAAGAGTTGGTGCTGTGAGCGAATTCTGGGAGACCAGTATTAGATTCCGATGCACCAGTGCATTTTTACTGCATCCCTTGGACCTTCACATTGGCCATGAAACACAGAAATTGCATCGGGATAGAATACAAAAGGGACAATGCCGACTTAAGTGCAAGTGGAGTGAATCTTCTAAGAGTTTGTGGTTTGAGCGGCTCCTGGGAGACCAGTATTAGATTCCGATGCACCAGTGCAGGTTCACTTATCCCTTGGACATTCACATTGACCATGAACCACAGAAAATTCATCGGGATTGAATACAAAAGGGACAATGACGACTTTAATAGAAGAAAAGTGTAACTTCTAAGACTTGGTGGTTTGAGCGTCTCCTCGGAGACCGGTATTAGATTCCGATGCACCAGAGCAGGTTTACTGTATCACTTAGATCTTCACGTTGACCATGGAACACTGATATTGCATCGAGATTGAATACAAAAGGGACAATGCCGAGTTAAGTACAGGAGGAATGAATCTTCTAAAAGTTTGGGGTTTCAGCGGCTCCTGGGAGACCAGTATTAGATTCCGATGCACCAGTGCAGGCTTTCTGTATCCCTTGGACCTTCACATTGACCATGAAACAGAGAAATTGCATCGACATGGAATACATAACGGACAATGCCGACTTAAGTACAAGATGAGTGAATCTTCTAAGAGATCGTGCTTTGAGCGGCTTCTGGGAGAACAGAATTCGATTCCGATGCACAGCTGCAAGTTTACAGAATACCTTGGACCTTCACATTGACCATGAGATACAGAAATTGCATCGGCTTGGAATACAAAAGGGACAATGCCGACTTAAGTTCAAGAAGAGTGAATCTTCTAAGAGTTTGTGGTTTGAGCGGCTCCTGGGAGACCAGTATTAGATTCCGATTCTCCAGTGCGGGTCTACCGTATCCCTTGGACATTTCCATTGACATGAAACATAGAAATTGCATCGGGATTGAATACAAAAGGGTCAATGCCGACTTAAGTACAAGAAGAGAGAATCTTCTATGAGTTTTGGTTTGAGCGACTCCTGGGAGACCAGTTTTAGATTCTGATGCACCAGTGCAGGTTTACTGTATCCCTTGGACCTTCACGTTGACCATGAAACACCGAAATTGCAAAGGGATAGAATACAAAAGGGACAATGCCGACTTAAGTAAAAGAAAAGTGAATCTTCTAAGAGTTTGAGCTATGAGTGGCTCCTGGGAGGCGAGTATTAGATTCCGATGCACCAGTGCAGGTGTACCGTATCCCTTGGACCTTCACATTGACCATGAAACACAGAAATTGCATCGGCATTGAATACAAAACCGACAATGCCGACTTAAGTACAAGAAGAGTGAATCTTGCAAGAGTTTGTGGTTTGATCGGCTCCTGGGAGACCTGTACTAGATTCCGATGCACCAGTGCTGATTTACTGTACCCCATGGACCTTTACATTGACCATGAAACGCAGAAAGTGCACCGGGATTGAATACAAAAGGGACGATGCCGACTTAAGTACTAGAAGAGTGAATCTTCTAAGAGTTTGTGGTTTGAGCGGTTCCTGGGAGACCAGTATTAGATTCCGATGCACCAGTGCAGGTTTACTGTATCCCTTGGACGTTCACATTGACCATGAAACACAGAAAATGCATAGGGATTGAGTACAAAAGGGAAAATGACGTCTTAAATAGAAAAAAAGTGAAACATCTAAAACTTGGTGGTTTGAGCGACTCCTGGGAGACCAGTATTAAATTCCCATGCACCAGAATAGCTTTACTGTATCCCTTGGACCTTCACATTGACCATGAAACACAGAAATTGCATCGGCATGGACTACAAAAGGGATAATGCCGACTTAAGTACAAGAAGAGTGATTCTTCTAAGAGTTTGTGGTTTGGGCGGCTCTTCGGAGACCAGTATTAGATTCCGAAGCGTCAGTGCAGGTTTACTGTATCCCTTGGACCTTCACATTGACCATGAAACATAGAAATTGCATCGAGATTGAATATAAAAGGGACAATGCCGACTTAAGTACAAGAAGAGTGCATCTTGCAAGAGTTTGTGGTTTGAGCGGCTCCTAAGAGACCTGATTAAGATTCCGCTGCATCAGTGCAGGTTTACTGTATTCCTTGGACTTTCAGATTGACCATGAAACACAGAATTTGCATCGGGATTGAATACAAAAGGGGGAATCCCGACTTAAGGACAAGAAGAATGAATGTTCTAAGAGTTTGTAGTTTGAGCGACTGCTGGGAGACCAACATTAGATTTCGATGCACCAGTGCAGGTTTACTGTATCCCTTGGACGTTCACATTGACCATGAAACGCAGAAAATGCATTGGGATTGAATACAAAAGGGACAATGTCGACTTAAGTAGAAGAGAAGTGTATCTTTTGAGATTCTGTGGTTTGAGCGGCTCCTGGGAGACCAGTATTGGATTCCCATGCACCAGAGCAGCTGTACTGTATCCCTTGGACCTTCACAGTGACCATGAAACACAGAAATTGCATGGAGATTGAATACAAAAGGGACAATGCCGACCTAAGTACAAGAAGAGTGAATCTTCTAAGAGTTTGTGGTTTGAGCGGCTCCTGGGAGAACAGTATTAGATGGCGATGCACCAGTGCAGGCTTTCTGTATCCCTTGGACCTTCACATTGACCATGAAACAGAGAAATTGCATCGGCATGGAATACATAAGGGACAATGCCAACTTAAGTACAAGAAGAGTGAATCTTGTAAGAGATCGTGCTTTGAGCGGCTTCTGGGAGAGCAGAATTCGATTCCGATGCACAGTTGCAGGTTTACAGAATACCTTGGACCTTCACATTGACCATGAGATACTGAAATTGCATCGGCTTAAAAAACAAAAGGGACAATGCCGACATAAGTACAAGAAGAATGAATCTTCTAAGAGTTTGTGGTTTGAGCGCCTCCTGGGAGACCAGTATTAGATTCCGATGCACCAGTGCACGTTTACTGTATCCCTTGGACCTTCACATTGACCATGAAACGCAGAAAATGCATCGGGATTGAATACAAAAGGGACAATGTCCACTTAAGTAGAAGAAAAGTGTATCTTCTAAGATTCTGTGGTTTGAGAGGCTCCTGGGAGACCAGTATTAGATTCCCATGCACCAGAGCAGCTTTGCTGTACCCCTTGGACCTTCACAGTGACCATGAAACACAGAAACTGCACGGAGATTGAATACAAAAGGGATAATGCCGACTTAAGTACAAGAAGAATGAATCTTCTAAGAGTTTGTGGTTTGAGTGGCTCCTGGAAGACCAGTATTAGTTTCCGTTGCACCGGTGCAGGTTTACTGTATCCCTTGGACCTTCACATTGACCATGAAACACAGAAATTGCATCGGCATGGACTCCAAAAGGGACAATGCCGACTTCAGTACATGAAGAGTGATTCTTATAAGAGTTTGTGGTTTGGGTGGCTATTCGGAGACCAGTATTAGATTCCGATGCGTCAGTGCAGGTATACTGTGTCCTCTGGACCTTCACATTGACCATGAAACACAGAAATTGCATCGAGATTGAATACAAAAGGGACAATGCCGACTTAAGTACAAGAAGAGTGAATCTTCTAAGATTTTGTAGTTTGAGCGACACATGGGAGACCAGTATTAGAGTCTGATGCACCAGTGCAGGTTTTCTGTATCCAATGGACCTTCACATTGACCATGAAACACAGAAATTGCATCGGGATGAATAGAATGGGGACAATGTCGACTTAAGTACAAGTAGACTGAATCTTGTAAGGGTTTGTGGTTTGAGCAGCTCCTGGGAGACCAGTATTAGATTCCGATTTACCAGTGCAGGTTTACTGTATCCCTTGGACCTTCACATTGGCCATAAAACATAGAAATCGCATCGGCATTGAATACAAAAGGGACAATGCCGACTTATGTACTAGAAGAGTGAATCATCAAAGAGTTTGTGCTTTGAGCGGCACCTAAGAGATCAGTATTGGATTCCGTTGCACCAGCGCAGGTTTACTGTATCCCTTGGACCTTCACGTTGACCATGAAACACCGAAATTGCAACGGGATAGAATACAAAAGGCACAATGCCGACTTAAGTACAAGAAGAGTGAATCTTCTAAGAGTTCGTGCTTTGAGCGGCTTCTGGGAGACCAGTATTAGATTCCGATGCACCAGTGCAGGTTTACTGTATCCCTTGCACGTTCACATTGACCATGAAACGCAGAAAATGCATCGGGATTGAATACAAAAGGGACAATGTCGACTTAAGTAGAAGCGAAGTGTATCTTCTAAGATTCTGTGGTTTGAGCGGCTCCTGGGAGACCAGTATTGGATTCCCATGCACCAGAGCAGCTGTACTGTATCCCTTGGACCTTCGCAGTGACCATGAAACACAGAAATTGCATGGAGATTGAATACAAAAGGGACAATGCCGACTTAAGTACAAGAAGAGTGAATCTTCTAAGAGATCGTGCTTTGAGCGGCTTCTCGGAGAGCAGAATTCGATTCCGATGCACAGCTGCAGGTTTACAGAATACCTTGGACCTTCACATTGACCATGAGATACAGAAATTGCATCGGGATTGAATACAAAAGGGACAATGCCGACTTAAGTACAAGAAAAGTGAATCTTCTAAGAGTTTGAGCTATGAGTGGCTCCTGGGAGGCGAGTATTAGATTCCGATGCACCAGTGCAGGTGTACCGTATCCCTTGGACCCTCACATTGACCATGAAACACAGAAAATGCATCGGGATTGAATACAAAAGGGAAAATGGCGTCTTAAATAGAAAAAAAGTGAAACTTCTAAGACTTGGTGGTTTTAGCGACTCCTGGGAGACCAGTATTAGATTCCCATGCACCAGAATAGCTTTACTGCATCCCTTGGACCTTCATAGTGACCATGAAACACAGATATTGCATGGAGATTGATACAAAAGGGACAATGCTGACTTAAGTACAAGAAGAGTGAATCTTCTACGAGTTTGAGGTTTGAGTGGTACCTGGGAGACCAGTATTACATTCCGATACACCAGTGCAGGTTTACCGTTTCCCTTGGACCTTCGGATTGACCATGAAACACAGAAATTGCATCCGGATTGAATACAAAAGGGACAATGCCGTCTTAAGTATAAGAAGAGTGAATCTTCGAAGAGTTTGTGATCATGTGGCTCCTGGGAGGCCAGGATTAGATTCCGATGCACCAGTGCAGGTTTACTGTATCCCTTGCACATTCATATTGACCATGAGACACAGAAATAGCGTCGGCATTGAATGCAAAAGGGACAATGCCGACTTAAGTACAAGAAGAGTGAATCTTCTAAGAGTTTGAGGTTTGAGCGGCTCCTGGGAGACCAGTATTACAATCTGATGCACCAGTGCAGGTTTACCGTATCCCTTGGACCTTCACATTGACCATGAAACACAGAAATTGTATCGGCATTGACTACAAAAGGGACAATGCCGACTTAAGTACAAGAAGAGTGCATCTTGCAAGAGTTTGTGGTTTGAGCGGATCCTAAGAGACCTGTACTAGATTCCGATGCATCAGTGCAGGTTTACTGTATTCCATGGACCTTCAGATTGACCATGAGACACAGAATTTGGATCGGGATTGAATACAAAAGGGGCAATCCCGACTTAAGTACAAGAAGATAGAATCTTCTAAGAGTTTGTAGTTTGAGCGACTGCTGGGAGACCAGTATTAGATTCCGATGGACCAGTGCAGGTTTACTGTATCCCTTGGACGTTCACATTGACCATGAAACGCAGAAAATGCATCGGGATTGAATACAAAAGGACAATGCCGACTTAAGTACTAGAAGAGTGAATCTTCTAAGAGTTTGTGCTTTGAGCGGCACTTGGGAGACCAGTATTGGATTCCGTTGCAACAGCGCAGATTTACTGTATCCCTTGGACATTCACGTTGACCTTGAAACATCGAAATTGCAACGGGATAGAATACAAAAGGGACAATGCCGACTTAAGTACAAGAAGAGTTAACCTTCCAAGAGTTTGTGTTATGAGTGGCTCCTGGCAGACGAGAATTAGATTCCGATGCACCAGTGCAGGTGTACTGTATCCCTTGGACCTTCACATTGACCATGAAACACAGAAATTGCACCGGCATTGAATACAAAAGGGATAATGCCGACTTAAGTACAAGAAGAGTGAATCATGCAAGAGTTTGTGTTTTGAGCGGCTCCTGGGAGACTTGTACTAGATTCCGATGCACCAGTGCAGGTTTCCTGTATTCGTTGGACATTCCCATTGACCATGAAACATAGAAATTGCATCACGAGTGAATACAAATGGGACAATGCCGACTTAAGTACAAGAGGAGTGAATCTTCTAATAGTTTGTGGTTTGAGCGACTCCTGGGAGACCAGTATTGGATTCTGATGCACCAGTGCAGGTTGCCTGTCTCCCTTGGACCTTCACATTGACCATGAAACACAGAAATTGCATCGGGATGAATACAATGGGGACAATGCCGACTTAAGTACAAGTGGAGTGAATATTCTAGGAATTTGCGGTTTGAGCAGCTCCAGGGAGACCAGTATTAAATTCCGATGCACCAGTCCTGGTTTACTGTATACCTTGGACCTTCACATTGACCATGAAACACAGAAATCGCATCGGGATTGAATACAGAAGGGACAATGAAGGTTTAAGAAGAAGAAGAGAGAATCTCCTAAGAGTTTGTGGTTTGAGCGGCTTCTGGGAGACCAGTATTAGATTCCGAAGCACCAGTGCAGGTTTACTGTATCCCTTGGACCTTCAGATTGATCATGAAGCACAGAATTTGCATCGGGATTGAATACAAAATGTACAATGCCGACTGAAGTACATGAAGAGTGCATCTTCTGCATAGAGCGGCTCCTAGGAGACCAGTATTAGATTCCGATGCATCAGTGCAGGTTTACTGTATTCCTTGCACCTTCAGATTGACCATGAAACACAGATCTTGCATCGGGATTGAATACAAAAGGGGCAATCCAGACTTAAGTACAAGATGGGTGAATCTTCTAAGAGTTTGTGGTTTGATCGGCTCCTGGGAGACCTGTACTAGATTCCGATGCACCAGTGCTGGTTTACTGTATCCCATGGACCTTCACATTGTCCATGAAACACAGAAAGTGCATAGGGATTTAATACGAAAGGGACAATGCTTACTTAAGTACTAGAAGGGTGAACCTTCTAAGAGTTTGTGCTTTGACCGGCACGTGGTAGACCAGTATTGGATTGCGAAACACCAGTGCAGCTTTACTGTATCCCTTGGACCTTCATATTCACCATGAAACACCGAAAATGCATCGGCATTGAAGGCAAAAGGGACAATGCCGACTTAAGTACAAGAAGAGTGAATCTCTTAAGAGTTTGGGATTAGAGGGTCTCCTGGGAGACCAGTATTAGATTCTGATGCACCAGTGCAAGATTACTGTATCCCATGGACCTTCACAATGACCATGAAACAAAGAAATTGCAACGGGATAGAATACAAAAGGCACAATGCCGACTTAAATACAAGAAGAGTGAATCTTCTAAGAGTTCGTGCTGTGAGCGGCTTCTGGGAGACCAGTATTAGATTCCGATGCACCAGTGAAGATTTACTGTATCCCTTGAACCTTCACATTGACCCTGAAACACAGAAATTGCATCGGCATTGAACACAAAAGGTGCAATGCCGACTTAAGTACAAGAAGAGAGAATCTACTAAGAGTTTGTGGTTTGGGCAGCTCCTCGGAGTCCAGAATTAGATTCCGATGCACCAGTGCAGGTTTACTGTATCCCTTGGACCTTCATATTGACCATGAAACACAGTAATTGCATCGGCATTGAATGCAAAAATGACAATGCCGACTTAACTACGAGAAGAGTGAATTTTCTAAGAGTTTGTAGTTCGAGCGACTCGTGGGAGACCAATATTAGATGCCGATGCACCAGTGCAGGTTTGCTGTATGCCTTGGTCGTTCACATTGACCATGAAACGCAGAAATTGCATCGGGATTGAATACAAAAGTGTCAATGCCGACTTAAGTAGAAGAGAAGTGTGTCTTCTAAGATTTTGCGGTTTGAGCGGCTCCTGGGAGACCAGTATTAGATTCCCATGCACCAGAGCAGTATTACTGTATACCTTGGACTTTCACAGTGACCATGAAATAGAGTAATTGCATCAAGATTGAATGCAAAAGGGACAATGCCGACTTAAATACAAGAAGAGCGAATCTTCTAAAAGTTTTTGTTTTGAGCGACTATTGGGAGACCAGTACTAGTTTCCGATGCACCAGTGCAGGTTTACTGTATCCCTCGGACCTTGACATTGAGCATGAAACACAGAAATTGCATCGACATGGAATACAAAAGGGACAATGCCGACTTTAGTACAAGAAGAGTAATTCTTCTAAGAGTTTGTGGTTTGGGCGGCTCCTCGGAGACCAGCATTAGATTCCGATGCACCAGTGCACGTTTACTGTATCCCTTGGACCTTCACATTGACCATGAATTACAGAAATTGCATCAAGATTGAATACAAAAGGGACAATGCCAACTTAAGTACAAGAAGAGTGAATCTTCTAAGATTTCGTGCTTTGAGCGGCTTCTGGCAGACCAGTATTGGATTCCGATGCACCAGTGCAGTTGTGCAGAATATCTTGGACCTTCACATTGACCATGAGATACAGAAATTGCATCGGGATTGAATACAAAAGGGAAATGCCGACTTAAGTACAAGAAGAGTGAATCTTCTAGGAGTTTGTGCTTTGAGTGACACCTGGGAGGCGAGTATTAGATTCCGATGCACCAGTGCAGGTTTACTGTATCCGTGGACCTTCACATTGACCATGAAACACAGAAATTGCATCGTCATTTAATGCAAAAGGACAGTGCCGACTTAATTACAAGACGAGTGAATCTTGCAAGAGTTTGTGCTTTGAGCGGCTCCTCGGACACCTGTACTAGATTCCGATGCACCAGTGCAGGACTACTGTATCCCTTGGACATTCCCATTGGCCATGAAACATAGAAATTGCATGGGGATTGAATACAAAAGGGACAATGCCGACTTAAGTACGAGTAGAGTGAATCTTCTAAGAGTTTGTGGTTTGAGCAGCTCCTGGGAGACCAGAATTAGATTCCGATGCACCAGTGCAGGTGTACAGACTCCCTTGGACCTTCACATTGACCATGAAACACAGAAATTGGATCGGGATTGAATACAAAAGGTACTATGCCGACCTAAGTACAAGAAGAGTGAATCTTCTAAGAGTTCGTGGTTTGAGCGGCTCCTGGGAGACCAGTATTAGATTCCGATACTTTAGTGCAGGTTTACTGTATCCCTTGGACCTTCACATTCACCATGATACACAGAAATTGCTTCGGGACTGAATACAAAAGGGACAATGCCGACTTAAGTACAAGAAGAGTGAATCTTCTAAGACTCTGTGGTTTGAGCGGCTCCTGGGAGACCAGTATAGGACTCCGATGCACCAGTGCAGGATTACTGTATCCCTTGGACCTTCACATTGTCCATGAAACACAGATATTGCATCGGGATTGAATACAAAAGGGACTATGTCGACCTAAGTACAAGAAGAGTGAATCTTCTAAGAGTTCGTGGTTTGAGCGGATCCTGGGAGACCAGAATTAGATTCCGATGCACCAGTGCAGGTTTACAGTATCCCTTGGACCTTCACATTGACCATGAAACACATAAATTGCATTGGGATTGATTACAAAAGGGACACTGCCGACTTAAGTAGAAAAAGAGTGAATCTTATAAGAATTTGTTTTTTGACTGGCTCCTGGGAGATCAGTATTAGATGCCGATGCACCAGTGCAGGTTTACTGTGTCCCTTTGACCTTCCCATTGACCATGAAACACAGAAATCGCAACGGGATATATGTACAAAAAGCACAATGGCGGCTTTAGTAGAAGAAGACTGAATCTTCTAAGAGTTTGTGGTTTGAGCGGCTCCTGGGAGACCAGTATTGGACTCCGGTGCACACATGCAGGTTTACTGTATCCCTTGGAGCTTGAAATTGACCATGAAACACATAAATTGCAACGGGATTGAATACAAAAGGGACAATGCCGCTTTAAGTACAAGAGGAATGAATCTTCTAAGTGTTTGTGGTTTGAGCGGCTCTCGGGAGTCCAGTTTTTGATTCCGATAGACCAGTGCTGGTTTACTGTATACCTGGGACCTTCGCATTCACCATTAAACACAATATTTGCATCGGTACTGAATGCAAAAGGGACAATGCCGACTTAAGTACAAGAAGAGTGAATCTTCTAAGAGTTTGTGGTTTGAGCGGCTCTTGGAAGACCAGTATTAGATTCCGATGCACCAGTGTAGGTTTATTGTATCCCGTGGACCTTCACATTGACCGCGAAACACAGAAATTGCATCGGGTTTGAATACAAGAGGGACAATGCCGACTTAAGTACAAGAAGAGTGAATCTTCCCAGAGGATGTGGTTTGGGTGGCTCCTGGGAGACCAGTATTAGATTCCGATGCACCAGTGCAGGTTTACAGTATCCCTTGGACCTTCACATTGACCATGAAACACAGAAAATGCATCGGGATTGAATGCAAAAGGGACACTGCCGACTTACGTAGAAGAAGAGTGAATCTTCTAAGAATTTGTAGTTTGAGCGGCTCCTGGGAGACCAGTATTAGATTCCGATGCACCAGTGCAGGTTTGCTGTATCCCTTTGACCTTCTCATTGACTATGAAACACAGAAATGGCAACGTGATTGAATACAAAAAGCACAATGCCGACTTAAGTACAAGAAGAGTGAATCTTCTAAGAGTTTGTGGTTTGAGCGGCTCCTGGGAGACCAGTATTTGATTCCGATGCACCAGTGCAGGTTTACTGTATCCCATGGACCTTCACATTGACCATGAAACACAGAAATTGCATCGGGATTGAAAACAAAAGGGACTATGCCAACTTAAGTACAAGAGGAGTGAATCCTCAAAAAGTATGTGGTTTGAGCGGCTGCTGGGAGACCAGTTCTGGATTCCGATACACCAGCGCTGGTTTACTGTATCCCTTCGAGATTCACATTCATCACGAAACACAGAAATTGCATCGGTACTGAATACAAAATGGACAATGCCGACTTAAGTACAAGAAGAGTGAATCTTCTAAGAGTTTGTGGCTTGAGCGGCTCCTGGGAGACCAGTATTAGATTCCGATGCACCAGTGCAGGTTTACTGGATCCCTTGGAGCTGCACATTGACCATGAAACACAGATATCTCAACGGGATACAATGCAAAAGGCACAATGCCGACATAAGTACATGAGGAATGAATCTTCTAATAGTTCGTGCTTTGTGCGGCTCCTGGGAGACCAGTATTAGATTCCGATGCACCAGTGCAGGATTACTGTATTCCTTGGACCTCCATATTCACCATGAAACATTGAATGCAAAAGGGACAATGCCGACTTAAGTACAAGAAGAGTGAATCTTCTAAGAATTCGTACTTCGAGCGACTCCTGGGAGACCAGCACTAGATTCTGATGCACCAGTGCAGGTTTACACTATCCCTTGGACCTTCACATTGACCATGAAACACAGATATCTCAACGGGATACAATACAAAAGGCACAATGCCGACTTAAGTACAAGAGGAATGAATCTTCTAAGAGTTCGTGCTTTGTGGGGCTCCTGGGAGACCAGTATTAGATTATGATGCACCAGTGCAGGATTACTGTATTCCTTGGACCTTCACATTCAACATGAAACATTGAATGCAAAAGGGACAATGCCGACTTAAGTACAAGAAAAGGGAATCTTCTAAGAGTTTGTGCCTTGAGCGGCTCCTGGGAGACCAGTATTCGACTCCGATGCACCAGTGCAAGTTTACTGGATCCCTTGGACCTTCACATTGACCATGATACACAGATATCTCAACGGGATACAATACAAAATGCACACTGCCGACTTAAGTACAAGAAGAGTGAATCTTCTAAGAGTTTGTGGTTTGAGCGGCTCCTGGGAGACAAGTATTAGATACCGATATACCAGTGCCGGTTCACTGTATTCCTTGGAGCTCACATTCACCATTAAACATAGAAATTGCATCGGCATTGAATGGAAAAAGGGACAATGCCGACTTAAGTACAAGAAAAGCGAATCTTCTAAGAGGTTGTGTTTTGAGCGTCTCCTGGGAGACCAATATCAGATTCCGATGCACCAGTGCAGGTCTACTGTATCAGTTGGACCTTCACATTGACCATGAAACACAGAAATTGCATCGGGATTGAATACAAAAGGGACAATGCCGACTTAAGTACAAGGAGAGTGAAACTTCTAAGAGTTTGTGGTTTGAGCGGCTCCTGGGAGGCCAGTATTAGATTCCGATGCACCAGCGCAGGTTTAATATATCCCTTGTACCTTCCCATTGACCATGAAACACAGAAATTGCATTGGGATTGAATACAAAGGTGACAATGCCGACTTAAGTACAGGAAGAGTGAATCTTTTAAGAATTTGTGCTTTGATTGGCTCCTGGAAGGGCAGTATTAGAATCCGATGCACCAGTGCAGGTTAACTGTATCCCTTGGCCCTTATCATCGACCATGAAACACAGAAATTGCATCGGGATTGAATACAAATGGACAATGCCGGCTTGAATACAAGAAGAGATAAACTTGTAAAAGTTTGTGCTTTGGGCGGCTCCTGGGAGACCAGTATTAGATTCCGAAGCACCGGTGCAGGTTTACTGTATCCATTGGACCTTCACATTGACCATGAAACACAAAAATTTCATCGGGATTGAATCCAAAAGGGACAATGCCGACTTAAGTACGAGAAGAGTGCATCTTTTAAGAATTTGTGGTATGAGCGGCTCCTGGGAGACCAGTATTAGATTCCGATGCACCAGTGCAGGTAAACTGTATCCCTCGGACCTTCACATTCACCATGAAACACAGAAATGGCATCGGGATTGAATTCATGAGGCACAATGCCGACTTAAGTTCAAGAAGAGTGAATCTACTAAGTGTAAGTGCTTTGAGCGGCTCCTGGGAGACCAGTATTAGATTCCGATGCACCAGTGCAGGTTTACTGTTTCCCTTTGACCTTCTCATTGACCATGAAACACAGAAATGGCAACGGGATAGAATACAATAGGCACAATGCCGACTTAAGTACAAGAAGAGTGAATCTTCTAAGAGTTTGTGGTTTGAGCGGCTCCTGGCAGACCAGTATTAGATTCCGATGCACCAGTGCAGGTTTACCGTATCCATGGACGTTCACATTGCCCATAAAACACAGAAATTGCATCGGGATTCAATATAAAACGGACAACGCCGGTTTAAGTACAAGATGAGTGAATCTACTAAGAGTTTGTGCCTTGAGCGACTTCTGGGAGACAAGTATTAGATTCCGATGCACCAGTGAAGGTTTACAGTATCCCTTGGCCTTTCACATTGACCATGAAACACAGAAATTGCGTCGGGATTGAATACAATAGGGACAATGCCAACATAAGTACTGGAAGAGTGAATCTTCTAAGAGGTTGAGAATTGAGCGGCTCCTGGGAGACCAGTATTGGATTTCGATGCACCAGTGCAGGTTTACTGTATCCCTTGGACCTTCACATTGACCATGAAACACAGAAAGCGCTACGGGATAGAAAACAAAAGCCACAATGCCGATTTAAGCACAAGAAGAGTGAATCTTCTAAGAGGTTGTGCTTTCAGCGGCTCCTGGGAGACCAGTATAAGATTCCGATGCACCAGTGCAGGTTTACCATATCAGTAGGACCTTCACATTGACCATGAAACACAGAAAACGCATTGGGATTGTATTCAAAAGTGACAATGCCGACTTAAGTACAAGAAGAGTTAATCTTCTAAGAGTTTGTGTTTTGGGCTGCTCCTGGGAGACCAGTATTAGATTCCGTAGCACCGGTGCAGGTTTACTGTATCGCTTGGACCTTCACATTGACCATGAAATACAGAACTTTCTTCGGGATTCAATACAAAAGGGACAATGCCGACTTAAGTACGAGAAGAGTGAATCTTCTAAGAGTTAGTGGCATGAGCGGCTCCTGGGAGACCAGTATTAAATTCCGATGCGCCAGTGCAGGTTTACTGTATCCCTTGGACCTTCTCATTGTCCATGATACACAGAAATTGCATCGGGATTGAATGCAAAAGGACAATGCCGACTTAAGTACGAGAAGAGTGAATCATCTAAGAGTTTTTGCTTTGAGTGGCTCCTGGGAGGGAAGTATTAGATTCCGATGCACCAGTGCAGGTTTACTGTATCCCTTGACCTTCACATTGTCCATGAAACACAGAAATTACATCGGGATTGAATACAAGTGGACACTGCTGACTTAAGTACAAGAAGAGTGAATCTTCTAAGAGTCTGTGGTTTGAGCGGCTCCTGGGAGACCAGTATAGGACTCCGATGCACCAGTGCAGGATTACTGTAACACTTGGACCTTCACATTGTCCATGAAACACAGATATTGCATCGGGATTGAATACAAAAGGGACTATGCCGACCTAAGTACAAGAAGAGTGAATCTTCTAAGAGTTCGTGGTTTGAGCGGCTCCTGGGAGACCAGAATTAGATTCCGATGCACCAGTGCAGGTTTACAGTATCCCTTGGACCTTCACATTGACCATGAAACACATAAATTGCATTGGGATTGATTACAAAAGGGACACTGCCGACTTAAGTAGAAAAAGAGTGAATCTTCTAAGAATTTGTTTTTTGACTGGCTCCTGGGAGATCAGTATTAGATGCCGATGCACCAGTGCAGGTTTACTGTGTCTCTTTGACCTTCCCATTGACCATGAAACACAGAAATCGCAACGGGATATATGTACAAAAGGCACAATGGCGGCTTTAGTACAAGAAGACTGAATCTTCTAAGAGTTTGTGGTTTGAGCGGCTCCTGGGAGACCAGTATTGGACTCCGGTTCACATATGCAGGTTTACTGTATCCCTTGGAGTTTCAAATTGACCATGAAACACATAAATTGCAACGGGATTGAATACAAAAGGGACAATGCCGATTTAAGTACAAGAGGAATGTATCTTCTAAGTGTTTGTGGTTTGAGGGGCTCTCGGGAGTCCAGTTTTCGATTCCGATAGACCAGTGCTGGTTTACGGTATACCTGGGACCTTCGCATTCACCATTAAACACAACATTTGCATCGGTACTGAATACAAAAGGGACAATGCCGACTTAAGTACAAGAAGAGTGAATCTTCTAAAAGTTTGTGGTTTGAGCGGCTCTTGGGAGACCAGTATTAGATTCCGATGCACCAGTGTAGGTTTACTGTATCCCTTGGACCTTCACATTGACCAAGATACACAGAAATTGCATCGGGATTGAACACAAAAGGGACAGTGCCTTCTTAAGTAGAAGAAGAGTGAATCTTCAAGACATTGTGATTTGAGCGGCTCCTGGGAGACCAGTATTTGATTCCAATGCACTAGTGCAGGTTTACTGTATCCCGTGGACCTTCACATTGACCGCGAAACACAGAAATTGCATCGGGATTGAATACAAGAGGGACAATGCCGACTTAAGTACAAGAAGAGTGAATCTTCCCAGAGGATGTGGTTTGGGTGGCTCCTGGGAGACCAGTAGTAGATTCCGATGCACCAGTGCAGGTTTACAGTATCCCTTGGACCTTCACATTGACCATGAAACACAGAAAATGCATCGGGATTGAATGCAAAAAGGACACTGCCGACTTACGTAGAAGAAGAGTGAATCTTCTAAGAATTTGTAGTTTGAGCGGCTCCTGGGAGACCAGTATTAGATTCCGATGCACCAGTGCAGGTTTGCTGTATCCCTTTGACCTTCTCATTGACTATGAAACACAGAAATGGCAACGTGATTGAATACAAAAAGCACAATGCCGACTTAAGTACAAGAAGAGTGAATCTTCTAAGAGTTTGTGGTTTGAGCGGCTCCTGGGAGACCAGTATTTGATTCCGATGCACCAGTGCAGGTTTACTGTATCCCATGGACCTTCACATTGACCATGAAACACAGAAATTGCATCGGGATTGAAAACAAAAGGGACTATGCCAACTTAAGTACAAGAGGAGTGAATCTTCAAAAAGTATGTGGTTTGAGCGGCTGCTGGGAGACCAGTTCTGGATTCCGATACACCAGCGCTGGTTTACTGAATCCCTTCGAGATTCACATTCACCACGAAACACAGAAATTGCGTCGGGTTTGAATACAAAATGGACAATGCCGACTTAAGTACAAGAAGAGTGAATCTTCTAAGAGTTTGTGGCTTGAGCGGCTCCTGGGAGACCAGTATTAGATTCCAATGCACCAGTGCAGGATTACTGTATTCCTTGGACCTCCATATTCACCATGAAACATTCAATGCAAAAGGGACAATGCCGACTTATGTACAAGAAAAGAGAATCATCTAAAAGATTGTGGTTTGAGCGGCTCCTGGTAAACCAGTATTAGATTCCGATGCACCAGTGAAGGTTTACTGTATGCCTTCGACTTTCCGATTGACCATTAAACACAGATATTGCTTCGGGATTGATTTAAAAGGGGACAATGCCG
The DNA here is from genome assembly GCF_021461385.2 of Schistocerca piceifrons. Lineage (NCBI taxonomy): Eukaryota > Metazoa > Arthropoda > Insecta > Orthoptera > Acrididae > Schistocerca > Schistocerca piceifrons. The sequence goes on from NC_060149.1 coordinate 952,096,242, forward strand.
ACTTAAGTACAAGAAGAGTGAATCTTCTAAGAATTCGTACTTCGAGCGACTCCTGGGAGACCAGAACTAGTTTCTGATGCACCAGTGCAGGTTTACACTATCCCTTGGACCTTCACATTGAACATGAAACACAGATATCTCAACGGGATACAATACAAAAGGCACAATGGCGACTTAAGTACAAGAGGAATGAATCTTCTAAAAGTTCGTGCTTTGTGGGGCTCCTGGGAGACCAGTATTAGATTATGATGCACCAGTGCAGGATTACTGTATTCCTTGGACCTTCACATTCAACATAAAACATTGAATGCAAAAGCGACAATGCCGACTTAAGTACAAGAAAAGAGAATCTTCTAAGAGTTTGTGGCATGAGCGGCTCCTGGGAGACACGTATTCGATTCCGATGCAGCAGTGCAGGTTTAATATATCCCTTGTATCTTCCCATTGACGATGAAACACAGAAATCGCATTGGGATTGAATACAAGAGTGACAATGCCGACTTACGTACAAGAAGAGTGAATCTTCTAAGAATTTGTGCTTTGATTGGTTCCTGGAAGGGCAGTGTTAGAATCCGATGCACCAGTGCAGGTTAACTGTATCTCTTGGCCCTTATCATTGACCATGAAACACAGAAATTGCATCAGGATTGAATACAAATGGACAATGCCGACTTGAATACAAGAAGAGATAAACTTCTACAAGTTTGTGCTTTGGGCGGCTCCTGGGAGACCAGTACTAGATTCCGAAGCACCGGTGCAGGTTTACTGTATCCATTGGACCTTCACATTGACCATGAAACACAAAAATTTCATCGGGATTGAATCCAAAAGGGACAATGCCGACTTAAGTACGAGAAGAGTGCATCTTTTAAGAATTTGTGGTATGAGCGGCTCCTGGGAGACCAGTATTAGATTCCGATGCACCAGTGCAGGTAAACTGTATCCCTTGGACCTTCACATTCACCATGAAACACGGAAATGGCATCGGGATTGAATTCATAAGGGACAATGCCGACTTAGGTACAAGAAGAGTGAATCTACTAAGAGTATGTGCTCTTAGCGGCTCCTGGGAGACCAGTATAAGAATCCGATGCACCAGTGCAGGTTTACTGTATCCCTTGGACCTTCACATTGACCATGAAACACAGAAATTGCATCGGGATTGAATGTAAAATGGACACTGCCGACTTACGTAGAAGAAGAGTGAATCTTCTAAGAATGTGTTGTTTGAGCGGCTCCTGGGAGACCAGTATTAGATTACGATGCACCAGTGCAGGATTGCTGTTTCCCTTTGACCTTCTCATTGTCCATGAAATACAGAAATGGCAACGGGATAGAATACAATAGGCACAATGCCGACCTAAGTACAAGAAGAGTGAATCTTCTAAGAGTTTGTGGTTTGAGCGGCTCCTGGAAGACCAGTATTAGATTCCGATGCACCAGTGCAGGTTTACCGTATCCATGGACGTTCACATTGCCCATAAAACACAGAAATTGCATCGGGATTCGATATAAAACGGACAACGCCGACTTAAGTACAAGATGAGTGAATCTACTAAGAGTTTGTGCCTTGAGCGACTTCTGGTAGACAAGTATTAGATTCCGATGCACCAGTGAAGGTTTACTGTATGCGTTCGACTTTCCCATTGTCCATTAAACACAGATATTGCTTCGGGATTGATTTAAAAGGGGACAATGCCGACTTAAGTACAAGAAGAGTAAATCTTCTAAGAGTTTGTGGTTTGAGCTACTCCTGGGAGATCAGTATTAGATTCGGATGCACCAGTGTGGGTTTAGCGTATCCCTTGGCCCTTCACATTGACCATGAAACACAGAAATTGCATCGGGATTGAATACAATAGGGACAATGCCAACATAAGTACTGGAAGAGTGAATCTTCTAAGAGGTTGAGAATTGAGCGGCTCCTGGGAGACCAGTATTGGATACCGATGCACCAGTGCAGGTTTACTGTATCCCTTGGACCTTCACATTGACCATGAAACACAGAAAGCGCTACGGGATAGAAAACAAAAGGCACAAAGCCGATTTAAGTACAAGAAGTGATAATCTTCTAAGAGTTCGTGCTTTGAGTTCCTCCTGGGAGACAAGAATTAGATACCTGCATAGCAGTGCCGGTTCACTGTATCCCTTGGACCTTCATATTCACAATTAAATATAGAAATTGCATCGGCATTGAATGGAAAAAGGGACAAAGCCGACTTTAGTACAAGAAGAGTGAATCTTCTAAGAGGTTGTGCTTTGAGCGGCTCCTGGGAGACCAGTATAAGATTCCGACGCACCAGTGCAGGTTTACCGTATCAGTAGGACTTTCACATTGACCATGAAACACACAAATCGCATTGGGATTGAATTCAAAAGTGACAATGCCGACTTAAGTACAAGAGGAGTTAATCTTCTAAGAGTTTGTGTTTTGGGCGGCTCCTGGGAGACCAGTATTAGATTCCGTTGCACCAGCGCAGGTTTACTGAATCCCTTGACCTTCACATTGACCATGAAACACAGAAATACCACGGGATTGAATTCATAAGGGACAATGCCGTCTTAAGGACAAGAAGAGTGAATCTACTAAGAGTATGTGGTTTGAGCTGCTCCTGGGTGACCAGTATTAGATTCCGATGCACCAGCGCAGGTTTACTGAATCCCTTGACCTTCACATTGTCCATGAAACACAGAAATTACATCGGGATTGAATACAAATGGACACTGCTGACTTAAGTACTAGAAGAGTGAAACTTCTAAGAATTTGTGCTTTGAGCGGCTCCTGGGAAACCAGTATTAGAATACGATGCACCAGTGATGGTTTACTGTATCCCTTGGACCTTCTCATTGTGCATGATACACAGAAATTGCATCGGGATTGAATGCAAAAGGACAATGGCGACTTAAGTACGAGAAGAGTGAATCATCTAAAAGTATGTGCTTTGAGTGGCTCCTTGGAGGGCAGTATGAGATTCCGATGCACCAGTGCAGGTTTACTTTATCCCTTAGCCCGTTACATTGACCATGAAGAACAGAAATTGCATCGGGATTGAATACAAATGGACAATGCCGACTTAAGTGCGAGAAGAGTGAATCTTCTAAGAGTTAGTGGCATGAGCGGCTCCTGGGAGACCAGTATTAGATTCCGATGCGCCGGTGCAGGTTTACTGTATCCCTTGGACCTTCACATTGTCCATGATACACAGAAATTGCATTGGGATTGAATGCAAAAGGACAATGCCGACTTAAGTACGAGAAGAGTGAATCATCTAAGAGTATGTGCTTTGAGTGGCTCCTGGGAGGGCAGTATTCGATTCCGATGCACCAGTACAGGTTTATTGTATCCCTTAGCCCGTTACATATACGATGAAGCTCAGAAATTGCATCGGGATTGAATACAAATGGACAATGCCGACTTAAGTGCGAGAAGAGTGAATCTTCTAAGAGATTGTGGTTTGAGTGGCTCCCTGGAGTGCAGTATTAGGTTCCAATGCACCAGTGCAGGTTTACTGTATCCCTTGGCCCTTAACATTGACCATGAAACACAGAAATTGCATCTGGATTGAATACCAATGGACAATGCCGATTTAAGTACATAAAGTGTTAATCTTCTAAGAACTCGTGCTTTGAATGGATCCTGGGAAACAAGCATTAGCTGCCGATATACCAGTGCCGGTTCACTGTATCCCTTGGAGCTTGACATTCACCATTAAACATAGAAATTGCATCGGCATTGACTGGAAGAAGGGACAATGACGACTTAAGTACAAGAAAAGTGAATCTTCTAAGAGGTCGTGTTTTGAGCGGCTCCTGGAAGACCAGTATTAGATTCCGATGCACCTGTGCAGGTTTACTGCATCATTTGGACCTTCACATTGACCATGAAACACAGAAATTGCATCGGGATTGAATAAAAAAGTTGCAATCCCGACTTAAATACAGGAAGAGTGAATCTTCTAAGAATTTGAGGTTAGAGATGCTCCTGGGAGGCCAGTATTAGACTCCGATGCACCAGTGCAGGTTTATTATATCCCTTGTACCTTCCCATTGACCATGAAACACAGAAATCGCGTTGGGATTGAAGACAAAAGTGACAATGCCGACTTAAGTACAAGAAGAGTGAATCTTCTAAGAGTTTGTGGTTTGAGCGGCTCCTGGGAGACCAGTATTAGATTCCGATACTCCAGAGCAGATTTACTGTGTCCCTTGAACCTTCAAATTCACCATGAAACACAGAAATTTCATCGGGACTGAATACAAAAAGGACAATGCCGACTTAAGTACAAGGAGAGTGAATCCTCTAAGAGTTTGTGATTTGAGCGGCTCCTGGGAGACCAGTATTAGATTCCGATGCGCCAGTGCAGGTTTACTGTATCCCTTGGACCTTCACATTGACCATGATACACAGAAAGTGCATCGGGATTGAATACAAATGGACAATGCCGACTTAAGTACAAGAAGAGTTAATCTTATAAGAGTTTGTGCTTTGGGCGGCTCCAGGGAGAGCAGTATTAGATTCCGATGCACCAGTGCAGATTTACTGTATCCCATGGACCTTCACATTGACCATAAATCACAGACATTGCATCGGGATTGAATACAAATGGGACAATGCCGACTTAAGTACAAGAGGAATTAATCTTCTAAGAGTTCGTGTTTTGAGCGGCTCCTGGGAGACCAGTATTAGATTCCGATGCACCAGTGCAGGATTGCTGTATCCCTTGGACCTTCACATTCGCCATTATACACAGATACTGATTCGGAATTGAATTAAAAGAGGAAATTGCCGACTTAAGTGCAAGAAGAGTGAATCTTCTAAGCGTTTGTGGTTTGAGCGGCCCCTGGGGGACCAGTATTAGATTCCGATGTACCAGTACAGGTCTACTGTATCCCATGGAACTTCTTAATGACCATGAAACATAGATATTGCATCGGGATTGAATAAAATAGGACTATGCCGACTTAATTACAAGAAGAGTGAATCTTCTAAGAATTCGTACTTCAAACGACTCCTGGGAGACCAGTATTAGATTCTGATGCACCAGTGCAGGTTTACTCTATCCCTTGGACATTCCCATTGCCCATGAAACACAGATATCGGAATGGGATAGAATACAAAAAGCAAAATGCCGACTTAAGTACAAACAGAGTGAATCTTCAAAGATTTCGTGCTTTGAGCGACTCCTGGAAGACCAGTATTAGATTTCGATGCACCAGTGCAGGTTTACTGTATCCCTTGGACCTTCACATTTACCATGAAACACAGAAAATGCATCGGGATTCAATATAAAAGGGACAACGCCGACTTAAGTACAAGATGAGTGAATATACTAAGAGTTTGTGCCTTGAGCGGCATCTGGGAGACAAGTATTAGATTCCGATGCACCAATGCAGGATTACTGTAACCCTTGGACCTTCACATTGACCATGAAACACAGAAATTGCATCGGGATTCAATACAAAAGGGACAACGCCGACTTAAATACAAGTAGAGTGAATCTTCTAAGAGTATGTGGTTTGAGCGGCTCCTTGGTGATCAGTATTAGATTCCGATGAACCAATGCAGGTTTACTGTATACCTTGGACCTTCACATTGACCATGAAACACAGAAATTGCATCGGTATTGAATACAATAGGGGCAATGCCAACATAAATACTGGAAGAGTGAATCTTCTAAGAGTTTGTGAATTGAGCGGCTCCTGGGAGACCAGTATTAGATTCCGATGCACCAGTGCCGGTTCACTGTACCCCTTGGACCTTCCCATTCACCATTAAACATAGAAATTGCATCGGCATTGAGTGGAAAAAGGGAGAATGCCGACTTAAGTACAAGTTGAGTGAATCTTCTAAGAGGTTGTGCTTTGAGCGGCTCCTGGGAGGCCAGTATTAGATTCCGATTGACCAGTGCAGGTTTACTATATCCCACGGACCTTCCCATTGACCATGAAACACAGAAATCGCATTGGGATTGAATTCAAAAGAGACAATGCCGACTTAAGTCCAAGAAGATTTAATCTTCTAAGAGTTTGTGTTTTGGGCGGCTCCCGGGAGACCAGTATTAGATTCCGCAGCACCGGTGCAGGTTTACTGTATCCCTTGGACCTTCACATTGACCATGAAATACAGAAATTTCTTCGGGATTCAATACAAAAGGGACAATGCCGACTTAAGTACGAGAAGAGTGAATCTTCTAAGAGTTAGTGGCATGAGTGGCTCCTGGGAGACCAGTATTAGATTCCGATGCGCCGGTGCAGGTTTACTGTATCCCTTGGACCTTCACATTGTCCATGACACACAGAAATTGCATCGGGATTGAATGCAAAAGGACAATGCCGACTTAAGTACGAGAAGAGTGAATCATCTAAGAGTATGTGCTTTGAGTGGCTCCTGGGAGAGCAGTATTAGATTCCGATGCACCAGTGCAGGTTTACTGTATCCCTTAGCCCGTTACATTGACCATGAAGCACAGAAATTGCATCGGGATTGAATACAAATGGACAATGCCGACTTAAGTGCGAGAAGAGTGAATCTTCTAAGAGTTAGTGGCATGAGCGGCTCCTGGGAAACCAGTATTAGATTCCGATGCGCCGGTGCAGGTTTACTGTATCCCTTGGACCTTCACATTGTCCATGACACACAGAAATTGCATCGGGATTGAATGCAAAAGGACAATGCCGACTTAAGTACGAGAAGAGTGAATCATCTAAGAGTATGTGCTTTGAGTGGCTCCTGGGAGAGCAGTATTAGATTCCGATGCACCAGTGCAGGTTTACTGTATCCCTTGGCCCTTCACATTGTCCATGACACACAGAAATTGCATCGGGATTGAATGCAAAAGGACAATGCCGACTTAAGTACGAGAAGAGTGAATCATCTAAGAGTATGTGCTTTGAGTGGCTCCTGGGAGAGCAGTATTAGATTCCGATGCACCAGTGCAGGTTTACTGTATCCCTTAGCCCGTTACATTGACCATGAAGCACAGAAATTGCATCGGGATTGAATACAAATGGACAATGCCGACTTAAGTGCGAGAAGAGTGAATCTTCTAAGAGTTAGTGGCATGAGCGGCTCCTGGGAAACCAGTATTAGATTCCGATGCGCCGGTGCAGGTTTACTGTATCCCTTGGACCTTCACATTGTCCATGACACACAGAAATTGCATCGGGATTGAATGCAAAAGGACAATGCCGACTTAAGTACGAGAAGAGTGAATCATCTAAGAGTATGTGCTTTGAGTGGCTCCTGGGAGAGCAGTATTAGATTCCGATGCACCAGTGCAGGTTTACTGTATCCCTTAGCCCGTTACATTGACCATGAAGCACAGAAATTGCATCGGGATTGAATACAAATGGACAATGCCGACTTAAGTGCGAGAAGAGTGAATCTTCTAAGAGTTAGTGGCATGAGCGGCTCCTGGGAAACCAGTATTAGATTCCGATGCGCCGGTGCAGGTTTACTGTATCCCTTGGCCCTTAACATTGACCATGAAACACAGAAATTGCATCGGGATTGAATACAAATGGACAATGCCGATTTAAGTACATAAAGTGTTAATCTTCTAAGAGTTCGTGCTTTGAATGGAGACAAGCATTACCTGCCGATATACCAGTGCCGGTTCACTGTATCCCTTGGAGCTTCACATTCACCATTAAACATAGAAATTGCATCAGCATTGACTGGAAGAAGGGACAATGCCGACTTAAGTACAAGAAAAGTGAATCTTCTAAGAGGTTGTGTTTTGAGCGGCTCCTGGAAGACCAGTATTAGTTTCCGATGCACCTGTGCAGGTTTACTGCATCATTTGGACCTTCGAATTGACCATGAAACACAGAAATTGCATCGGGATTGAATAAAAAAGTTGCAATCCCGACTTAAATACAGGAAGAGTGAATCTTCTAAGAATTTTAGGTTAGAGCGGCTCCTGGGAGGCCAGTATTAGACTCCGATGCACCAGTGCAGGTTTGTTATATCCCTTGTACCTTCCCATTGACCGTGAAACACAGAAATCGCGTTGGGATTGAGGACAAAAGTGACAATGCCGACTTAAGTACAAGAAGAGTGAATCTTCTAAGAGTTTGTGGTTTGAGCAGCTCCTGGGAGACCAGTATTAGATTCCGATACTCTAGTGCGGATTTACTGTGTCCCTTGGACCTTCAAATTCACCATGAAACACAGAAATTTCATCGGGACTGAATACAAAAGGGACAATGCCGAATTAAGTACAAGGAGAGTGAATCCTCTAAGAGTTTGTGATTTGAGCGGCTCCTGGGAGACCAGTATTAGATTCCGATGCGCCAGTGCAGGTTTACTGTATCCCTTGGACCTTCACATTGACCATGATACACAGAAATTGCATCGGGATTGAATACAAATGGACAATGCTGACTTAAGTACAAGAAGAGTGTAGCTTCTAAGAGTTTGTGTTTTGAGCGGCTCCTGGGAAACCAGTATCAGATTTCGATGCACCAGTGATGGTTTACTGTATCCCTTGGACGTTCACATTGACCATGAAACACAGAAATTTCATCGGGATTGAATACAAAAGGGACAATGCCGACTTAAGTATAAGAAGAGTGTATCTTCTAGGAGTTTGTGATATCAGCGACTCCCCGGAGACCAGTATTAGATTCTGATGCACCAGTGCAGTTTTACTGTATCCCTTGGACCTTCACATTGACCATGAAACACAGATATTGCATCGAGATTGAATACAAAAGGGACAATGCTGACTTCAGTACAAGAAGAGTGAATCTTCTAAGAGTTCGCTTCTTATGCAAATCCTGGGAGACCAATATTAGATTCCGATGCACCAGTGCAGGATTGCTGAGTCCCTTGGACCTGCACATTGACCATGAAACACAGAAATTGCATCGGGATTGAATACAGAAGGGACAATGTTTGCTTAAGTACAAGAAGAGTGAATCTTCCAAGAGTTTGTGGTTTGAGTGGCTCCTGGGAGACCTGTATTAGATTCCGATGCACCAGTGCTGGCTTACTGTATCCCTTGGTCCTTCACATTGACCATGAAACACAAAAATTGCATCAGGATTGAATACAAAACGGACAATGCCGACTTAAGTACAAAAAGAGTAAATCATCTAAGAGTTTGTGGTTTGAGCGGCTCCTGGGAGATCAGTATTAGATTTCGATGCACCACTGCAGGTTTACTGTATCCACTGGACCTATTCATTGACCATGAAACACAAAAATCGCAATAGGATAGGAAACAAAAGGCACAATGCCGATTTAAGTACAAGAAGTGTTAATCTTCTAAGAGTTCGTGCTTTGAGTGGCTCCTGGGAGACAAGTATTAGATACCGATATACCAGTGCCGGTTCACTGTATCCCTTGGACCTTCACATTCACCATTAAACATAGAAATTGCATCGGCATTGAATGGAAAAAGGGACAATGCCGACTTAAGTACAAGAAGAGTGAATCTTCTAAGAGGTTGTGAATTGAGCGGCTCCTGGGAGACCAGTATTAGATTCCGATACACCAGTGCAGGTGTACTGTATCCCTTGGACCTTCACATTCACCATGAAACAGAGAAATTTCATGAGGACTGAATACAAAAGGCCCAATGCCGGGTTAAGTACAAGGAGAGTGAATCGTCTAAGAGTTTGTGGATTGAGCTGCTCCTCGGAGACTAGTATTAGATTCCGATGCGCCAGTGCAGGTTTACTGTATCCCTTGGACCTTAACATTGACCATGATACACAGAAATTGTATCGGGATTGAATGCAAATGGGACAATGCCGACTTAAGTACGAGAAGAGTGAAACTTCTAAGAGTTTGTGCTTTGAGTGGCTCCTGGGAGGGTAGTATTAGATTCCGATGCACCAGTGCAGGTTTACTGTATCCCTTGGCCCTTAACATTGACCATGATACACAGAAATTGCATTGGGATTGAATACAAATGGACAATGCCGACTTAAGTACAAGAAGATTAATCTTCTAAGAGTTTGTGCTTAGGGGCGGCTCCTGGGAGACCAGTATTAGATTCCGAAGCACCGGTGCAGGTTTACTGTATCCCTTGGACCTTCACATTCACCATTAAGCACAGATACTGATTCGGAATTGAATTAAAAGAGGAAATTGCCGACTTAAGTACAAGAAGAGTGAATCTTCTAAGCGTTTGTGGTTTGAGCGGCCCCTGGGGGACCAGTATTAGATTCCGATGTACCAGTACAGGTCTACTGTATCCCATGGAACTTCTTAATGACCATGAAACACAGATATTGCATCGGGATTGAATAAAAAAGGACAATGTCGACTTAAGTACAAGAAGTGTGAATCTTCTAAGAATTCGTACCTCTAGCGACTCCTGGGAGACCAGTATTAGATTCTGATGCACCAGTGCAGGTTTACTCTATCCCTTGGACATTCCCATTGCCCATAAAACACAGATATCGGAATGGGATAGAATACAAAAGGCACAATGCCGACTTAAGTACAAAAAGAGTGAATCTTCTAAGAGTTCGTGCTTTGAGCGACTCCTGGAAGACCAGTATTAGATTTCGATGCACCAGTGCAGTTTACTGTATCTAATGGACCTTCACATTGACCATGAAACACAGGTATAGCAATGGGATAGAATACAAAAGGCACAATGCCGACTTAAGTGCAAGAAGAGTAAATCTTCTAAGAGATCGTGTTTTGAGCGGATCCTGCGAGACCAGTATTAGATTCCGATGCGCCAGTGCAGGTTTACTGTATCCCTTGGACCTTCCGATTGACCATGAAACACAGATATTGCATCGAGATTGAATACAAAAGGGACAATGCCGACATCAGTACAAGAAGAGTGAGTCTTCTTAGAGTTCGTTCCTTATGAAAATCCTGGGAGACCAGTATTAGATTCCGATGCACCAGCGCAGGATTACTGAATCCCTTGGACCTTCACATTGACCATGAAACAGAGAAATTGCATCGGGATTCAATACAAAAGGGACAACGCCGACCTAAGTACAAGATGAGTGAATCTACTAAGAGTTTGTGCCTTGAGCGGCTTCTGGGAGACAAGTATTACATTCCGGTGCACCAATGCGTGTTTACTGTAACCCTTGGACCTTCACATTGACCATGAAACACAGAAATTGCTTCGGGATTGAATACAATAGGGACAAAGCCAACATAAGTACTAGAAGAGTGAATCTTCTAAGAGTTTGATAATTGAACAGCTCCTGGGAGACCACTATTGGATTCCGATGCACCAGTGCAGGATTACTGTATCCCTTGGACCTTCACATTCACCATTAAACACAGATATTGCTTCGGGATTGAATTAAAAGAGGACAATTCCGACTTAAGTACAAGAAGAGTGAATCTTCTAAGCGTTTGTGGTTTGAGCGACTCCTGGAAGACCAGTATCAGATTTCGATGCACCAGTGCAGGTTTACTGTATCCATTAGACCTTCACATTGACCATGAAACACAGATATCGTAATGGGATAGAATACAGAAGGCACAATACCTACTTAAGTACAGGAAGAGTAAATCTTCTAAGAGTTCTTGTTATGAGCGGATCCTGTGAGACCAGTATTAGATTCTGATGCGCCAGTGCAGGTTTACTGTATCCGTTGGACCTTCCCATTGACCATGGAACACAGATATTGCATCGGGATTGAATGCAAAACGGACAATGCCGACTTCAGTACAAGAAGAGTGAATCTTCTAAGATTTCGTGCCTTAAGCGAATCCTAGGAGACCAGTATTAGATTCCGATGCACCAGTGCAGGTTTACTGTATCCCTTGAACATTCACATTGACCCTTAAACACAGAAACTACATCGGGATAGAACACAATAGGGACAATGCCAACATAAGTACTAGAAGAGTGAATCTTTTAAGAGTTTGGGAACTGAGCGGCTCCTGGGAAACCAGTATTAGATTCCGATGCACCAATGCAGGTTTACTGTAACCCTTGGACCTTCACATTGACCATGAAACACAGAAATTGCATCGGGATTGAAAACAAAAGGGACAATGCCGACTTAAGTACAAGATGAGTGAATATTCTAAGAGTTTGTGATATCAGCGACTCCCCAGGGACCAGTATTAGATTCCGATGCACCAGTGCAAGTTTACTGTATCCCTTTTACCTTCACATTGACCATGAAACACAGATATCGCAACGGGATAGAACACGTAAGGCACAATGCCGACTTAAGCATAAAAGGAATTAATCTTCTAAGAGATCGTGCTTTGAGCGGCTCCTGGGAGACCAGTATTAGATTCAGAAGCACCGGTGCAGGTTTACTGTATTGTTTGGACCTTCACATTGACCATGAAACACAGAAATCGCAACGGGATAGAAAACAAAATGCACAATGCCGATTTAAGTACAAGAAGTGTTAATCTTCTAAGAGTTCGTGCTTTGAGTGGCTCCTGGGAGACAAGTATTAGATACCGATATACCAGTGCCGGTTCACTGTATCCCTTGGACCTTCACGTTCACCATTAAACATAGAAATTGCATCGGCATTGAATGGAAAAAGGGACAATGCGGACTTAAGTACAAAAAGAGTGAATCTTCTAAGAGGTTGTGAATTGAGCGGATCCTGGGAGACCAGTATTAGGTTCCGATACACCAGTGCAGGTGTACTGTACCCCTTGGACCTTCACATTCACCATGAAAAAGAGAAATTTCATCGGGACTGAATACAAAAGTTCCAATGCCGGCTTAAGTACAAGGAGAGTGAATCGTCTAAGAGTTTGTGGTTTGAGCTGCTCCTCGGAGACCAGTATTAGATTCCGATGCTGCAGTGCAGGTTTACTGTATCCCTTGGACCTTAACATAGACCATGATACACAGAAATTGTATCGGGATTGAATGCAAAAGGGACAATGCCGACTTAAGTACGAGAAGAGTGAATCCTCTAAGTGTTTGTGGCATGAGCGGCTCCTGGGAGACCTGTATTAGATTCCGTTGCACCAGTGCAGGTTTACTGTATCCCTTGTTCCTTCACATTGACCATGAAACACAGAAAATGCATCGGGATTCAATACAAAAGGGACAACGCCGACTTAAGTACAAGATGAGTGACTCTACTAAGAGTTTGTGCCTTGAGCGGCTTCTGGGAGACAAGTATTAGATTCCGATGCACCAATGCAGGTTTACTGTAACCCTTGGACCTTCACATTGACCATGAAACACAGAAATTGCATCGGGATTGAAAACAAAAGGGACAATGCCGACTTAAGTACAAGATGAGTGAATATTCTAAGAGTTTGTGATATCAGCGACTCCCCAGGGACCAGTATTAGATTCCGATGCACCAGTGCAAGTTTACTGTATCCCTTTTACCTTCACATTGACCATGAAACACAGATATCGCAACGGGATAGAACACGTAAGGCACAATGCCGACTTAAGCATAAAAGGAATTAATCTTCTAAGAGATCGTGCTTTGAGCGGCTCCTGGGAGACCAGTATTAGATTCAGAAGCACCGGTGCAGGTTTACTGTATCCCTTGGACCTTCTCATTGACCATGAAACACAGAAATTGCATCGGGATTGAATACAAAAGGGACAATGAAGCCTTAAGTACAAGAAGAGTGAATCTTCTAAGAGTTTGTGATATCAGCGACTCCCCAGAGACCAGTATTAGATTCCGATGCACCAGTTCAAGGTTACTGTATCCCTTGGACCTTCACATTGCCCATGAAATACAGATATCGCAATGGGATAGAATACAAAAGGCACAATGCCGACATAAGTACAAGGAGAGTAAATCTTCTAAGAGATCGTGTTTTGAGCGGATCCTGTGAGACCAGTATTAGATTCCGATGCGCCAGTGCAGGTTTACTGTATACCTTGGAGTTCCCATTGACCATGAAACACAGATATCGCATCCAAATTGAATACAAAAGGGACAATGCCGACTTCAGTAGAAGAAGAGTGAATGTTCTAAGAGTTCGTTCCTTAAGCAAATCCTGGGAGACCAGTATTAGAGTCCGATGTACCAGTGCAGGTTTACTGTATCCCTTGGACCTTCACATTTACCATGAAACACAGAAAATGCATCGGGATTCAATACAAAAGCGACGACGCCGACTTAAGTACAAGATGAGTGAATCTACTATGAGTTTGTGCCTTGAGCGGCTTCTGGGAGACAAGTATTAGATTCCGATGCACCAATGCAGGTTTGCTGTAACCCTTCGACCTTCACATTGACCATGGAACACAGAAATTGCATCGGGATTCAATACAAACGGGACAACGCCGACTTAAATACAAGAAGAGTGAATCTTCTAAGAGTTTGTGTTTTGAGCGGCTCCTGGGTGATCAGCATTAGATTCCGATGCACCAGTGCAGGTTTACTCTATCCCTTGGACCTTCACATTGACCATGAAACACAGAAATTGCATCGGGATTGAATACAATAGGGGCAACGCCAACATAAGTACTAGAAGATTGAATCTTCTAGGAGTTTGTGAATTGAGCGGCTCCTGGGAGAACAGTATTAGATTCCGATGCACCAGTGCCGGTTCACTGTATCCCTTGGCCCTTCACATACACCATTAAACATAGAAATTGCATCGGCATTCAATGGAAAAAGGGACAATACCGACTTAAGTACAAGTTGAGTGAATCTTCTAAGAGGTTGTGCTTTGTGCGGATCCTGGGAGACCAGTATTAAATTCCGATGCACCAGTGCAGGTTTACTGTATCAGTAGGACCTTCACATTGACCATGAAACACAGAAATTGCATTGGGATTGAGTAAAAAATGGGCAATGCCGACTCAAATACAGGAAGAGTGAATCTTCTAAGAATTTGAGGTTAGAGTGGGTCCTGGGAGGACAGTAATAGATACTGATGCACCAGTGAAGGTTTACTATATCCATTGGACCTTCCCATTGACCATGAAACACAGAAATCGCATGGGGATTGAATACAAAAGTGACAATGCTGACTTAAGTACAAGAAGAGTGAATCTTCTAAGAGTTTGTGGTTTGAGCTGCTCCTCGGAGACCAGTATTAGATTCCGATGCGCCAGTGCAGGTTTACTGTATCCCTTGGACGTTCACATTGACCATGATACACAGAAATTGTATCTGGATAGAATGCAAAAGGGTCAATGCCGACTTAAGTACGAGAAGAGTGAATCTCCTGAGAGTTTGTGCTTCGAATGGCTCCTGTGAGACCAGTATTAGATTCCAATGCGCCAGTGCAAGTTTACTGTATCCCTTGGACCTTCCCATTGACCGTGAAACACAGATATTGCATCGAGATTGAATACAAAAGGGACAATGCCGACTTCAGTACAAGAAGAGTGAATCTTCTAAGAGTTCGTGCCTTAAGCGAATCCTGGGAGACCAGTATTAGATTCCAATGCACCAGTGCAGGTTTACTGTATCCCTTGCACCTCCACGAAACGCAGAAATTGCATCGAGATTGAATACAAAAGGGAATATGCTTACCTAATTGCTAGAAGAGTAATTCTTTAAGAGTTTGTGGTTTGAGCGGCTCCTGGAGGACCAGTATTCGATTCCGATGCACCAGTGCTGGCTTACTGTATCCCTTGGACCTTCACATTGATCATGAAAGACAAAAATTGCATCGGGATTGTATACGAAATGGACAATGACGATTTATGTACAAGAAGAGTGAATCTTCTAAGAGTTTGTGGCTTGAGCGGCTCCTGGGAGACCAGTAGTAGATTCCGATGCGGCAGTGCAGGTTTACTGTATCCCTTGGACCTTCACATTGACCATGAAACACAGAAATTGCATCGGGATTGAATACAATAGGGACAATGCCAACATTAGTACTAGAAGAGTGAATCTTCTAAGAGTTTGTGAATTGAGCGGTTCCTTGGAGACCAGTATTAGATTCCGATGCACCAGTTCTGGTTTACTGTATCCCTTGGACCTTCAAATTCACCATGAAACACAGAAATTTCATCGGGACTGAATACAAAAGGGACAATGCAGGCTTAAGTACGAGAAGAGTGAATCTTCTAAGAGTTTGTGCTCTGAGTTGCTCCTGGGAGGGCAGTATTAGATTCCAATGCACCAGTGCAGGTTAACTGTATCCCTTGGACCTTCACAATGACCGTGAATCACAGAAATTGCATCGGCATTGAATACAAAAGGGACAATGTCGACATAAGAACAAGAAGAGTGTATCTTCTAGGAGTTTGTGGATTGAGCGGCTCCGCGGAGACCAGTATTAGCTTCCGATGCACTAGTGCAGGTTTACTGTATGCCTTGGACCTTCACATTGACCATGAAACATAGATATCGGAACGGGATAGAATACAAAACGCACAATGCCGACTTAAGTACAAGAGAAAAGAATCTTCTAGGAGTTCATGCTTTGAGCGGCTCCTGGGAGACCAGTATTAGATTCTGATGCACCAGTGCAGGATTACTGTATCCCTTGGACCTTCGCATTCACCATGGAAGACAGAAATTGCATCGGCGTTGAATGCAAAACGGACAATGCCGACTTAAGTACAAGAAGAGGGAACCTTCTAAGAGATAGTGGTTTGAGCGGCTCCTGGGAGACCAGTATTAGATTCCGATGCACCAGTGAAGATTTACTGTATGTCTTCGACATTCCCATTGACCATTAAACACATATATTGCTTCGGGATTGAATTAAAAGTGGACAATGCCGACTTAAGTACAAGAAGAGTGAATCTTCTAAGCGCTTGTGGTTTGAGCGGCAACTGAGGGACCAGTATTAGATTCTGATGCACCGGTGCAGGTTTATTGTATCCCATGGACCTTCCCAATGACCATGAATTACAGATATTGCATCGAGATTGAATAAAAAAGGACAATGCCGACTTAAGTGAAAGAAGAGTGAATCTTCTAACAATTCGTACTTACAGCGACTCCTGGGAGACCAGTATTAGATTCCGATACGGCAGTGCAGGTTTACTGTATCGCTTGGACCTTCACATTGACCATGAAACACAGAGATTGCATCGGGATTGAATACAATAGGGACAATGCCAACATAAGTACTAGAAGAGTGAATCTGCTAAGAGTATGTGAACTGAGCGGCTCTAGGGAGACCAGTATTAGATTCCAATGCACCAGTGCAGATTTACTGAATCCCTTGGACCTTCACATTGACCATGAAACAGAGAAATCGCAACGGAATAGGAAACAAAAGGCACAATGCCGATTTAAGTGCAAGAAGTGTTAATCTTCTAAGAGTTCGTGCCTTGAGTGGCTCCTGGGAGACAAGTATTAGATACCGATATACCAGTGCCGGTTCACTGTATCCCTTGGACCATCACATTCACCATTAAACATAGATATTGCATCGGCATTGAATTGAAAATGGGACAATGCCGACTTAAGTGCAAGAAGAGTGAATCTTCTAAGAGGTTGTGCTTTCAGCGGCTCCTGGGTGACCAGTATTAGATTCCGATGCACCAGTACAGGTTTACTGTATCAGTAGGACCTTCACAATGACCATGAAACACAGAAATTGCATCGGTACTGAATAAAAAAGGGGAATGCCGACTAAAATAAAGGAAGAGTAAATCTTCTAAGAGATCGTGCTTTGAGCGGCTGCTGTGAGAACAGTATTAGATTGCGATGCACCAGTACAGGTTTACTGTATCCATTGGACCTTCACGTAGACCATGATACACAGAAATTGCATCGGGATTGAATACAAAAGGGACAATGCTTACTTAAGTACAAGAAGTGTGAATCTTCCAAGAGTTTGTGGTTTGGGTTGGTCCTGGGAGACCAGAATTAGATTCCAATACACCAGTGCAGGTTCACTGTATCCCTTGGACCTTCACATTGACTATGATACACGGAAATTGCATCGGGATTGAATACAAAAGGACAAAGCTTACTTAAGTACAAGAAGGGTGAAACTTCCAAGAGTTTGTGGTTTGAGGGGCTCCTGGGAGACCAGTATTAGATTCCGATGCACCAGTGCTGGCTTACTGTAGCCCTTGGACCTTCACATTGACCATGAAACACAGAAATTGCATCGGGATTGAATACAAAAGGGACAATGCTTAAGTAAGTACAAGAAGAGTGAAACATCCAAGAGATTGTGGTTTGGGTTGGTCCTGGGAGACCAGTATTAGATTCCGATGCACCAGTGCTGGCTTACTGTATCCCTTGGACCTTCACATTGACCATGAAACACAAAATTTGTGTCGGGATTGAATACAAGACGGACAATGCCGACTTAAGTACAATAAGAGTGAATCTTCTAAGACTTTGTGGTTTGAGATGCTCCTGGGAGATCAGTATTAGTTCCGATGCACCAGTGCAGGTTTACTGTATCCCTTGGACCTTCACATTGACCATGAAACACAGTAATTTCATCGGGATTGAATACAACAGGGACAATGCCAACATAAGTACTCGAAGAGTGAATCTTCTAAGAGTTTGAGAATTGAGCGGCTCCTAGGAGACCAGTATTAGATTCCGATGCATCAGTGCTGGTTTACTGTGTCTCTTGGACCTTCACATTGCACATGAAACACAGAAATTGCAACGGGATAGAAAACAAAAAGCACAATGCCGATTTAAGTACAAGAAGTGTTAATCTTCTAAGTGTTTGTGCTATGAGTGGCTCCTGGGAGACCAGTATTAGATTCCGATCCACCAGTGCAGGGTTACTGTATCCCTTGGACCTTCACATTGACCATGAAACACAAAAATTGCATCGAGATTGAATACAAAACGGAGAATGCCGACTTAAGTACAAGAAAAGTGAATCTTCTAACAGTTTGTAGTTTGAGCGGCTCCTGGGAGACCAGTATTAGATTCCGATGCACCAGTGCAGGTTTACTGTATCCCTTGGACCTTCGCATTGACCATGAAACTCAGAAATTGCATCGGGATTGAATACAATAGGGACAATGCCAACATAAGTACTGGAAGAGTGAATCTTCTAAGAGTTTGTGAATTGAGCTGCTCCTGGGAGACCAGTGATAGTTTCCGATGCACCAGTGCAGGTTTACTGTATCCCTTGGAACGTCACATTGACGGTGAAACACAGAAATTGCATCGGCATTGAAAACGAAAGGGACAATGCCGACTGAAGTACAAGAAGAGTGTATCTTCTTAGAGTTTGTGGAATGAGCGGCTCCTCGGAGACCAGTATTAGCTTCTGATGCACCAGTGCAGGTTTACTGTATGCCTTGGACCTTCACATTGACCAAGAAACACAGATATCGCAACGGGATGGAATACAAAAGGCACAATGCCGACCTAAGTACAAGAGTAATGAATCTTCACAGAGTTCGTGCTTTGAGCGACTCCTGGAAGACCAGTATTAGATTTCGATGCAGCAGTGCAGGTTTGCTGTATCCATTGGACCTTCACATTGACCATGAAACACAGATATCGCAATGGGATAGAATACAAAGGGCACAATGCCGACTTAAGTACAAGAAGAGAAAATCTTCTAAGAGATCGTGTTTTGAGCAGATCCTGTGAGACCAGAATTAGATTCCGATGCGCCAGTGCAGGTTTACTTTATCCCTTGGACGTTCCCATTGACCATGAAACACAGATATTGCATCGAGATTGAATAAAAAAGGGACAATGCCGACTTCAGAACAAGAAGAGTGAATCTTCTAAGAATTCGTGCCTCAAGCGAATCCTCTGAGACCAGTATTAGATTCCGATGCACCAGTGCTGGCTTACTGTATCTCTTGGACCTTCACATTGACCATGAAAAACAAAAATTGCATCGGGATTGAATACAAAAGGGACAATGCTTACTTAAGTACAAGAAGGGTGAAACTTCCAGGAGTTTGTGGTTTGAGGGGCTCCTGGGAGACCAGTATTAGATTCCGATGCACCAGTGCTGGCTTACTGTAGCCCTTGGACCTTCACATTGACCATGAAACACAGAAATTGCATCGGGATTGAATACAAAAGGGACAATGCTTAAGTAAGTACAAGAAGAGTGAATCTTCCAAGACTTTGTGGTTTGGGTTGGTCCTGGGAGACCAGTATTAGATTCCGATGCACCAGCGCTGGCTTACTATATCCCTTGGACCTTCACATTGACCATGAAACACAAAATTTGCGTCGGGACTGAATGCAAAACGGACAATGCCGACTTAAGTACAATAAGAGTGAATCTTCTAAGACTTTGTGGTTTGAGATGCTCCTGGGAGATCAGTATTAGATTCCGATGCACCAGTGCAGGTTTACTGTATCCCTTGGACCTTCACATTGATTATGAAACACAGTAATTGCATCGGGATTGAATACAATAGGGACAATGCCAACATAAGTACTCGAAGAGTGAATCTTCTAAGAGTTTGTGAATTGAGCGGCTCCTGGGAGACCAGAATTAGATTACGATACACCAGTGCAGGTTTACTGTATCCCTTGGACCTTCACATTGACCATGAAACACAGAAATTGCATTGGGATTGAATACAATAGGGACAATGCCAACATAAGTACTAGAAGAGTGAATCTTCTAAGAGTTTGAGAATTGAGCGGCTGCTAGGAGACCAGTATTAGATTCCGATGCATCAGTGCTGGTTTACTGTATCTCTTGGACCTTCACATTGCACATGAAACACAGAAATTGCAACGTGATAGAAAACAAAAAGCACAATGCCGATTTAAGTACAAGCAGTGTTAATCTTCTAAGTGTTTGTGCTTTGAGTGGCTCCTGGGAGACAAGTATTAGATACCGATATACCAGTGGCAGTTCACTGTATCCCCTGGACCTTCACATTCACCATTAAACATAGAAATAGCATCGGAATTGAATGGAAAAAGGGACAGTGCCGACTTAAGTACAAGAAGAGTGAATCTTCTAAGAGGTTGTGGTTTGAGCGGCTCTGGGAGACCAGTATTAGATTCCGATCCACCAGTGCAAGGTTACTGTATCAGTAGGACCTTCACATTGACCATGAAACACAGAAATTCCATTGGGATTGAATAAAAAAGGGGCAATGCCGACTCAAATACAGGAAGAGTGAATCTTCTAAGAATTTGAGGTTAGATCGGCTCCTGGGAGGCCGGTATTAGATTCCGATGCACCAGTGCAGGTTTACTATATCCCTTGGACGTTCCCATCGACCATGAAACACAGAAATCGCATTGGAATTGAATACAAGGGTGACAATGCCGACTTAAGTACAAGAAGAGTGAATCTTCTAAGAGTTTGTGGTTTGAGCGGCTACTTGGACACCAGTATTAGTTTCCGATACACCAGTGCAGTTTTACTGTATCCCTTGGACCTTCACATTCACCATGAAACACAGAAATTTCATCGTGACTAAATACAAAAGGGACAATGCCGGCTTAAGTACAAGGAGAGTGAATCGTCTAAGTGTTTGTGGTTTGAGCCGCTCCTCGGAGACCAGTATTAGATTCCAATGCGCCAGTGCAGGTTTACTGTATCCATTGGACCTTCACATTGACCATGATACACAGAAATTGTATCGGGATTGAATGCAAAAGGGACAATGCTTACTTAAGTACAAGAAGTGTGAATCTTCCAAGAGTTTGTGGTTTGAGTGGCCCCTGGGAGACAAGTATTAGATACCGATATACCAATGCTGGTTCACTGTATCCCTTGGACCTTCACATTCACCATTAAACATAGAAATTGCATCGGCATTGAATGGAAAAGGGGACAGTGCCGACTTAAGTACAAGAAGAGTGAATCTTCTAAGAGGCTGTGTTTTGAGGGTTCCTGGGAGACAAGTATTAGATTCCGATGCACCAGTGCAGGTTTACTGTATCCCTTGGACCTTCACATTAACCATGAAACACAGGAATTGCATCGGGATTGAATACAAATGGACAATGCCGACGTAAGTACAAGAAGAGTTATTCTTCTAAGAGTTTGTGGATTGAGCGGCTCCTCGGAGACCAGTATTAGCTTCCGATGCACCAGTGCATGATTACTATATGCCTTGGACCTTCACATTGACCATGAAACACAGATATC
The DNA here is from genome assembly GCF_021461385.2 of Schistocerca piceifrons. Classification (NCBI taxonomy): domain Eukaryota; kingdom Metazoa; phylum Arthropoda; class Insecta; order Orthoptera; family Acrididae; genus Schistocerca; species Schistocerca piceifrons. The sequence goes on from NC_060149.1 coordinate 952,118,167, forward strand.
GCAACGGGATAAAATACAAGAGGCAAAATCTTGACTTAAGTAGAAGAGAAATGAATCTTCTAAGAGTTCGTGATTTGAGCAGCTCCTGGGAAACCAGTATTAGTTGCCGATGCACTAGTGCAGGATTACTGCATCCCTTGGACCTTCACATTCACCATGAAACACAGAAATTGCATCGGCATTGAATGCAAATGGGACAATGCCGACTTAAGTACAAGAAGAGGGAATCTATTAAGAGATACTGGTTTTAGCGGCTCCTGGGAGACCAGTATTAGATTCCGATACACCAGTGCAGGTTTACTGTATCCCTTGGACCTTCACACTGACCATGAAATTCAGAAATTTCTTCGGGATTGAATACAAAAGGGACAATGCCGACTTAAGTACGAGAAGAGTGAAGCTTCTAAGAGTTAGTGGCATGAGCGGCTCCTGGGAGACCAGTATTAGATTCCGATGCGCCAGTGCAGGTTTACTGTATCCCTTGGACCTTCACATTCACCATGAAACACAGAAATTGCATCGGCATTGAATGCAAAAGAGACAATGCCGAACTAAGTACAAGAGAAATCAATCTTCTAAGAGTTCGTGCTTTGAGCGACTCCTGGAATACCAGTATTAGATTCCGATGCACCAGTGCAGGTTTACTGTATCCCTCGGACCGTCACATTGACGGTGAAACACAGAAATTACATCGGCATTGAAAACAAAAGGGACAATGACGACTTAAGTACAAGAAGAGTGTATGTTCTAAGAGTTTGTGGATTGAGCGGCTCCTCGGAGACCAGAATTAGCTTCCGATGCACCAGTGCAGGTTTACTGTATGCCTTGGAACTTCACATTGACCATGAAAGACAGATATCGCAACGGGATAGAATACAAAAGGCACAATGCTGACCTAAGTACAAGAGAAATGAATGTTCTAAGAGTTCGTGCTTTGAGCGGCTCCTGGGAGACCAGTATTAGATTCCGATGCACCAGTGAAGGATTACTGTATCCCTTGGACCTTCACATTCACCATGAAACACAGAAATTGCATTGGCATAGATTGCAAAAGGGACAATGCCGACCTAAGTACAAGAGAAATGAATCTTCTAAGAGTTCGTGCTTTGAGCGACTCCTGGAAGACCAGTATTAGATTTCGATGCACCAGTGCAGGTTTACTGTACCCATTGGACCTGCACATTGACCATGAAACACAGATATCGCAAAGGGATAGAATACAAAAGGCACAATGCCGACTTAAGTACAAGAAGAGTAAATCTTCTAAGAGATCGTGCTTTGAGCGGATCCTGTGAGACCAGTATTAGATTCCGATGCGCCAGTGCAGGTTTACGGTATCCGTTGGAACTTCACATTGACCATGAAACACATAAATTGAATCGGGATTGAATACAAAAGGGACAATGCCGACTTAGGTACAAGGAGAGTGTATCTTCTAAGAGTTTGTGGATTGAGCGGCTCCTCGGAAACCAGTATTAGCTTCCGATGTACCAGTGCAGGTTTACTGTATGCCTTGGACCTTCACATTGACCATGAAACACAGATATCGCAACGGGATAGAATACAAGAGGCACAATGCCGACCTAAGTACAAGAGAAATGAATCTTCTAAGAGTTCGTGCTTTGAGCGGCTCCAGGGAGACCAGTATTAGATTCTGATGCACCAGTGCAGGATTACTGTATGCCTTGGACCTTCGCATTCACCATGAAACACAGAAATAGCATCGGCATTGAATGCAAAAGGGACAATGCCGACCTAAGTACAAGAGAAATAAATCTTCTATGAGTTCGTGCTTTGTGCGACTCCTGGAAGGCCAGTATAAGATTTCGATGCACCAGTGCAGGTTTCCTGTAACCATTGGACCTGCACATTGACGATGAAACACAGATATCGCAATGGAAGAGAATACAAAATGCACAATGCCGACTTAAGTACAAGAGGAGTAAATCTTCTAAGAGATCTTGCTTTGAGCGGATCCTGTGAGACCAGTATTAGATTCCAATGCGCCAGTGCAGGTTTACTGTATCCCTTGGATCTTCCCATTGAACATGAAACACAGATATTGCATCGAGATTGAATACAAAAGGGACAATGCCGACTTCAGTACAAGAAGAGTGAAGCTTCTAAGAGTTCGTGCCTTAAGCGAATCCTGGGAGACCAGTATTAGATTCCGATGCACCAGTGCAGGTTTACTGTATCCCTTGGACCTTCACATTCACCATGAAACACAGAAATAGCATCGCGATTGAATTCTTAAGGGACAATGCCGTCTTAAGTACAAGAAGAGTGAATCTACTAAGAGTATGTGGTTTGAGCGGCCCCTGGGAGACCAGTATTAGATTCCGTTGCACCAGTGCAGGTTTACTGTATCCCTTGGAACTTCACATTGACCATGAAACACAGAAATCGTAACGGGATAGAATACAAAAATCACATTGCCGACTTAAGTACGAGAAGAGTGAATCTTCTAAGAGTTTGTGGTTTGAGTGGCTCCTGGGAGGGGAGTATTAGATTCCGATGCACCAGTGCAGGTTTACTGTATCCCTTGGCCCTTAAGATTGACCATGAAACGCAGAAATTGCATCGGGATTGAATACAAATGGTCAATGCCGATTTAAGTACAAGAAGTGTTAATCTTCTAAGAGTTGGTGCTTTGAATGGATCCTGGGAGACAAGTATTGGATACCGATATACCAGTGCCTGTTTACTGTATCCCTTGGAGCTTCACATTCACCATTAAACATAGAAATTGCATCGGCATTGAATGGAAGAAGTGACAATGCCGCCTTAAGTACAAGAAAAGTTTATCTTCTAAGAGGTTGTGTTTTGAGCGGCTTCTGGGAGACCAGTTTTGGATTCCGATGCACCAGTACGGGTTTACGGTATCCGTTGGACCTTCACATTGACCATGACACACAGATATCGCAACGGGATAGAATACAAAAGGCACAATGTCGACTTATGTACAAGAGGAATTAATCTTCTAAGAGTTCGTAATTTGAGCGGCTCCCGAGAGACCAGTATTAGATTCCGATGCACCAGTGCAGGATTGCTGGATCCCTTGGACCTTCACATTCACCATTAAACACAGATATTGCTTCGGGATTGAATTAAAAGAGGAAATTGCCGACTTGGGTACAAGAAGAGTGAATCTTCTAAGCGTTTGTGGTTTGAGTGGCCCCTGGAGGACCAGTATTAGATTCCGATGCTCCAGTGCAGGTTTACTGTATCCCATGGAACTTACCAATGACCATGAAACGCAGATATTGCATCGGGATTGAAAAAAAAAATACAATGCCGACTTAAGTACAAAAAGAGTCAATCTTCTAAGAGTTCGTGCTTTGAGCGACTCCTGGAAGACCAGTACTAGATATCGATGCACCAGTGCAGGTTTACTGTATCCAAAGGACCTACACATTGACCATGAAACACAGATATCGCAACGGGATAGAATACAAAAGGCACAATGCTGACCTAAGTACAAGAGAAATGAATGTTCTAAGAGTTCGTGCTTTGAGCGGCTCCTGGGAGACCAGTATTAGATTCCGATGCACCAGTGAAGGATTGCTGTATCCCTTGGACCTTCACATTCACCATGAAACACAGAAATTGCATTGGCATAGATTGCAAAAGGGACAATGCCGACCTAAGTACAAGAGAAATGAATCTTCTAAGAGTTCGTGCTTTGAGCGACTCCTGGAAGACCAGTGTTAGATTTCGACGCACCAGTGCAGGTTTACTGTAACCATTGGACCTGCACATTGACCATGAAACACAGATATCGCAATGGGATAGAATACAAAAGGCACAATGCCGACTTAAGTACAAGAAGAGTAAATCTTCTAAGAGATCGTGCTTTGAGCGGATCCTGTGAGACCAGTATTAGATTCCGATGCGCCAGTGCAGGTTTACGGTATCCGTTGGAACTTCACATTGACCATGAAACACATAAATTGAATCGGGATTGAATACAAAAGGGACAATGCCGACTTAGGTACAAGGAGAGTGTATCTTCTAAGAGTTTGTGGATTGAGCGGCTCCTCGGAGACCAGTATTAGCTTCCGATGTACCAGTGCAGGTTTACTGTATGCCTTGGACCTTCACATTGACCATGAAACACAGATATCGCAACGGGATAGAATACAAGAGGCACAATGCCGACCTAAGTACAAGAGAAATGAATCTTCTATGAGTTCGTGCTTTGTGCGACTCCTGGAAGGCCAGTATAAGATTTCGATGCACCAGTGCAGGTTTCCTGTAACCATTGGACCTGCACATTGACGATGAAACACAGATATCGCAATGGAAGAGAATACAAAATGCACAATGCTGACTTAAGTACAAGAGGAGTAAATCTTCTAAGAGATCGTGCTTTGAGCGGATCCTGTGAGACCAGTATTAGATTCCAATGCGCCAGTGCAGGTTTACTGTATCCCTTGGATCTTCCCATTGAACATGAAACACAGATATTGCATCGAGATTGAATACAAAAGGGACAATGCCGACTTCAGTACAAGAAGAGTGAAGCTTCTAAGAGTTCGTGCCTTAAGCGAATCCTGGGAGACCAGTATTAGATTCCGATGCACCAGTGCAGGTTTACTGTATCCCTTGGACCTTCACATTCACCATGAAACACAGAAATAGCATCGCGATTGAATTCTTAAGGGACAATGCCGTCTTAAGTACAAGAAGAGTGAATCTACTAAGAGTATGTGGTTTGAGCGGCCCCTGGGAGACCAGTATTAGATTCCGTTGCACCAGTGCAGGTTTACTGTATCCCTTGGAACTTCACATTGACCATGAAACACAGAAATCGTAACGGGATAGAATACAAAAATCACATTGCCGACTTAAGTACGAGAAGAGTGAATCTTCTAAGAGTTTGTGGTTTGAGTGGCTCCTGGGAGGGGAGTATTAGATTCCGATGCACCAGTGCAGGTTTACTGTATCCCTTGGCCCTTAAGATTGACCATGAAACGCAGAAATTGCATCGGGATTGAATACAAATGGTCAATGCCGATTTAAGTACAAGAAGTGTTAATCTTCTAAGAGTTGGTGCTTTGAATGGATCCTGGGAGACAAGTATTGGATACCGATATACCAGTGCCTGTTTACTGTATCCCTTGGAGCTTCACATTCACCATTAAACATAGAAATTGCATCGGCATTGAATGGAAGAAGTGACAATGCCGCCTTAAGTACAAGAAAAGTTTATCTTCTAAGAGGTTGTGTTTTGAGCGGCTTCTGGGAGACCAGTTTTGGATTCCGATGCACCAGTACGGGTTTACTGTATCCGTTGGACCTTCACATTGACCATGACACACAGATATCGCAACGGGATAGAATACAAAAGGCACAATGTCGACTTATGTACAAGAGGAATTAATCTTCTAAGAGTTCGTAATTTGAGCGGCTCCCGGGAGACCAGTATTAGATTCCGATGCACCAGTGCAGGATTGCTGGATCCCTTGGACCTTCACATTCACCATTAAAAACAGATATTGCTTCGGGATTGAATTAAAAGAGGAAATTGCCGACTTGGGTACAAGAAGAGTGAATCTTCTAAGCGTTTGTGGTTTGAGTGGCCCCTGGGGGACCAGTATTAGATTCCGATGCTCCAGTGCAGGTTTACTGTATCCCATGGAACTTCCCAATGACCATGAAACGCAGATATTCATCGGGATTGAAAAAAAAAATACAATGCCGACTTAAGTACAAAAAGAGTCAATCTTCTAAGAGTTCGTGCTTTGAGCGACTCCTGGAAGACCAGTACTAGATATCGATGCACCAGTGCAGGTTTACTGTATCCAAAGGACCTACACATTGACCATGAAACACAGATATCGCAATGGGATAGAATACAAAAGGGACAATGCCGACTTAAGTACAAGAAGAGTAAATCTTCTAAGAGATCGTGTTTTGAGCGGAGCCAGTGAGACCAGTATTAGATTCCGATGCGCCAGCGCAGGTTTACTGTATCCCTTGGACCATCCCATTGAACATGAAACACAGATATTGCATCGAGATTGAATACAAAAGGGACAATGCCGACTTCAGTACAAGAAGAGTGAATCTTCTAAGAGATCGTTCCTTAAGCAAATCCTGGGAGACCAGTATTAGATTCCGAGGCACCGGTGCAGGTTTTCTGTATCCCTTGGACCTTCACATTGACCATGAAACACAGAAATTGCTTCGGGATTGATTACAAAAGGGACAATGCTTACTTAAGTACAAGAAGAGTGAATCTTCATAGAGTTTGTGGTTTGAGTGGCTCCTGGGAGATCAGTATTAGATTCCGATGCACCAGTGCAGGTTTACTGTATCCCTCGGACCTTGACATTGACCATGCTACACAGAAATTGCATCGGGATTGAATACAATAGGGACAATGCCAACAGAAGTACTAGAAGAGTGAATCTTCTAAGAGTATGTGAATTGAGCGGCTCCTGGGAGACCAGTATTAGATCCCGCTGCACCAGTGCACGTTTACTGTATCCCTTCGAACTTCACATTGACCATGAAACACTGAAATCGCATTGGGATTGAATACAAAAGTGACATTGCCGACTGAAGTACAAGAAGAGTGATTCTTCTAAGAGTTTGTGGTTTGAGCTGTTCCTGGGAGACCAGTATTAGATTCCGATTCTCCAGTGCAGGGTTACTGTATCCCTTGGACCTTCACATTCACCATGAAACACAGAAATTTCATCGGGACTGAATACAAAAGGGACAATACCGACATAAGTACAAGGAGAGTGATTCCTCTAAGAGTTTGTGGTTTGAGTGGTTCTTGGGAGACCAGTATTAGATTCCGATGCGCCAGTGCAGGTTTACTGTATCCCTTGGACCTTCACATTGACCATGATACACAGAAATTGCATCGGGATTGAATGCAAAACGGACAATGCCGACTTAAGTACAAGAAGAGTGAATCTTCTAAGATTTTGTGCTTTGAGTGGCTCCTGGGAGGCCAGTATTAGATTTCGATGCACCAGTGCAGGATTGCTGTATCCCTTGGACCTTCACATTCACCATTAAACACAGATATTGCTTCGGGATTGAATTAAAAGAGGAAATTGCCGACTTAAGTACAAGAAGAGTGAATCTTCTACGCGTTTGTGGTTTGAGCGGCCCCTGGGGAACCAGTATTAGATTCCGATGCGCCAGAGCAGGTTCGATGTATCCCATGGAACTTCCCAATGACCATGAAACATAGATATTGCATCGGGATTGAATAAAAAAGGACAATGCCGACTTATGTACAAGACGAGTGAATCTTGTAAGAGTTCGTGCTTTCAGCGACTCCTGGAAGACCAGTATTAGATTTCGATGCACCAGTGCAGGTTTACTGTATCCATTATACCTTCACATTGACCATGAAACACAGATATCGCAATGGGATAGAATACAAAAGGCACAATGCTGACATAGGTACAAGAAGAGTAAATCTTCTAAGAGTTTATGCTTTAAGCGGATCCTGTGAGACCAGTATTAGATTCCGATGCGGCAGTGCAGGTTTACTGTATACCTTGGACTTTCCCATTGACCATGAAACACAGGTATTGCATCGAGATTGAATACAAAAGGGACAATGCCGACTTCAGTACAAGAAGAGTGATTCTTCTAAGAGTTCGTTCCGTAAGCAAATCCTTGGAGACCAGTATTAGATTCCGATGCACCAATGCAGGTTTACTGTATGCCTTATACCTTCACATTGACCATGAAACACAGATATTGCAACGGGATGGAATACAAAAGGCACAATGCCGACTTAAGTACAAGAAGAGTGAATCATCTAAGAATTCGTATTTCGTGCGACTCCTGGGAGACCAGTATTAGATTCTGATGCACCAGTGCAGGTTTACTCTATCCCTTGGACATTCCCATTGCCCATGAAACACAGATATCGCAATGGGACAGAATACAGAAGGCACAATGCCGACTTAAGTACAAAAAGACTGAATCTTCTAAGATTTCCTGCTTTAAGCGACTCCTGGAAGACCAGTATTAGATTTCGAAGCACCAGTGCTGGTTTACAGTATCCATTGGACCATCACATTGACCATGAAACACAGATATCGCAATGGGATAGAATACAAAAGGCACAATCCCGACTTAAGTACAAGAAGAGTAAATGTTCTATGAGATCGTGTTTTGAGTGGATCCTGTGAGACCAGTATTGGATTCCGATGCGCCAGTGCAGGTTTACTGTATCCCTTATACCTTCCCATTGATCATGAAACACAGATGTTGCATCGACATTGAATACAAAAGGGACAATGCCGACTTAAGTACGAGAAGAGTGATTCTTCTAAGAGTTTGTGTTTTGAGTGGCTCCTGGGAGACCAGTATTAGATTGTGATGCACCAGTGAAGATTTACTGAATGCCTTCGACTTTCCCATTGACCATTAAACACAGATATTGCTTCGGGATTGAATTAAAAGTGGACAATGCCGACTTAAGTACAAGAAGAGTGAATCTTCTAAGCGTTTGTGTTTTGAGCGGCCCCTAAGGGACCAGTATTAGATTCTGATGCACCAGTGCAGGTTAACTGTATGCCTTGGACCTTCACATTGACCATGAAACACAGATATCGCAAAGGGATAGAATACAAACGGCACAATGCCGACTTAAGTACAAGAGAAATGAATCTTCTAAGAGTTCGTGCTTTGAACAGTTCCTGGAAGACCAGTATTAGATTCCGATTCCCCAGTGCAGGATTACTGTATCACTTGGACCTTCACATTCACCATGCAACACAGAAATTGCATCGGCATTGAATGCAAAAGGGACAATGCCGACTTACGTAAAGAAGAGGGAATCTTCTAAGAATAGTGGGTTGCGTGGCTCCTGGGAGACCAGTATTAGATTCCGATGCACCAGTGAAGGTTTACTGTATGCCTTCGACTTTCCCATTGACCATTAAACACAGATATTGCTTCGAGATTGAATACAAAAGGGACAATGCCGACTTCAGTGCAAGAAGAGTGAATCTTCCAAAAGTTCGTGGCTTAAGCGAATCCTGGGAGACCAGTATTAGATTCCGCTGCACCTGTGCACGTTTACTGTATCCCTTCGAACTGCACATTGACCATGAAACACAGAAATCGCATTGGGATTGAATACAAAAGTCACATTGCCGACTTAAGTACAAGAAGAGTGAATCTTCTAAGAGTTTGTCGTTTGAGCGGCTCCTGGGAGACCAGTATTAGATTCCGATCCTCCAGTGCAGGTTTACTGTATCCCTTGGACCTTCACATTCACCATGAAACACAGAAATTTCATCGGGACTGAATACAAAAGGGACAATGCCGCCTTAAGAACAAGAAGAGTGTATCTTCTAAGAGTTTGTGGATTGAGCGGGTCCTCGGAGACCAGTATTAACTTCCGATGCACTAGTGCAGGTTTACCGTATGCCTTGGACCTTCACATTGACCATGAAACACAGATATCGCAAAGGGATAGAATACAAAAGGCACAATTCCGACTTAAGTACAAGAGAAATGAATCTTCCAAGAGTTCGTGCTTTGAACGGTTCCTGGGAGACCATTATTAGATTCCGATTCACCAGTACAGGAATACTGTATCCCTTGGACCTTCACATTCACCATGAAACACAGAAATTTCATCGGCATTGAATGCAAAAGGGACAATGCCGACTTACGTACAAGAAGAGGGAATCTTCTAGGATTAGTGGTTTGAGCGGTTCCTGGGAGACCAGTATTAGATTCCGATGCACCAGTGATGATTTACTGTATGCCTTCGACTTCCCATTGACCATTAAACACAGATATTGCTTCGAGATTGAATACAAAAGGGACAATGCCGACTTCAGTGTAAGAAGAGTGAATCTTCTAAAAGTTCGTGGCTTAAGCGATTCCTGGGAGACCAGTATTAGATTCCGATGCACCTGTGCAGGTTTACTGTATCCCTTGGACCTTCACATTGACCATGAAACTCAGAAATTGCATCGGGATTAAATACAAAAGGGACAATGCTGACTTAAGAACAAGAAAAGTGAATCTTCCAAAGGTTTGTGGTTTGAGCGGCTCCTGGGAGACCAGTATTAGATTCCGATGCGGCAGTGCAGGTTTACTGTATCTCTTGGACCGTCACATTGACGGTGAAACACAGAAATTGCATCGGCATTGAAAACAAAAGGACAATGCCGACTTAAGTTCAAGAAGAGTGTGTCTTCTAAGAGTTTGTTAATTGAGCGGCTCCTCGGAGACCAGTATTAGCTTCCGATGCACCAGTGCAGGTTTACTGTATGCCTTGGACCTTCACGTTGTCCATGAAACACAGAAATCGCAACGGGATAGAAAACAAAAGCACAATACCGATTTAAGTACAAGAAGTGTTGATCTTCTAAGAGTTCGTGCTTTGAGTAGCTCCTGGGAGACAAGTATTAGATACTGATATACCGGTGCCGGTTCACTGTATCCCTTGGACCTTCACATTCACCATTGAACATAGAAATTGAATCGGCATTGAATGGAAAAAGGGACAATGCCGACTTAAATACAAGAAGAGGGAATCTTCTAAGAATAGTGGTTTAAGCGGCTCCTGGGAGACCAGTATTAGATTCCGATGCACCAGTGAAGATTTACTGTATGCCTTCGACTTTCCCATTGACCATTAAACACAGAAATTGCATCGGGATTGAATAAAAAAGGGGCAATGCCGACTAAAATACAGGAAGAGTAAATCTTCTAAGACATCGTGCTTTGAACGGCTCCAGTGAGACCAGTATTAGATTTCGATGCACCAGTGCAGGTTTACTGTATCCCTTGGACCTTCACATTGACCTTGAAACACAGAAATTGCAATGGGATTGAATACAAAAGGTACAATGCTACTTAAGTACAGGAAGAGTGAACCTTCCAAATGTTTGTGGTTTGAGTGGCTTCTGGGAGACCAGTATTACATTCCGATGCACCAGTGCTGGCTTACTGTATCCCTTTGACCTTCACATTGACCATGAAACGCAAAAAGTGCATCGGGATTGAATACAAAACGGACAATGCCGACTCAAGTACAAGAAGTGTGAATTTTCTAAGAGTTTGCTGTTTGAGCGGCTCCTGGGAGACCAGTATTAGATTCCGATGCGGCAGTGCAGGTTTACTGTATCCCTTGGACCGTCCCATTGACGTTGAAACACAGAAATTGCATCGGCATTGAAAACAAAAGGACAATGCCGACTTAAGTTCAAGAAGAGTGTATCTTCTAAGAGTTTGTTAATTGAGCGGCTCCTCGGAGACCAGTATTAGCTTCCGATGCACCAGAGCAGGTTTACTGTATGCCTTGGACCTTCACGTTGTCCATGAAACAAAGAAATCGCAACGGGATAGAAAACAAAAGCACAATACCGATTTAAGTACAAGAAGTGTTGATCTTCTAAGAGTTCGTGCTTTGAGTAGCTCCTGGGAGACAAGTATTACATACTGATATACCGGTGCCGGTTCACTGTATCCCTTGGACCTTCACATTCACCATTGAACATAGAAATTGAATCGGCATTGAATGGAAAAAGGGACAATGCCGACTTAAATACAAGAAGAGGGAATCTTCTAAAAATAGTGGTTTGAGCGGCTCCTGGGAGACCAGTATTTGATTGCGATGCACCAGTGAAGATTTACTGTATGCCTTCGACTTTCCCATTGACCATTTAACACAGAAATTGCATCGGGATTGAATAAAAAAGGGGCAATGCCGACTAAAATACAGGAAGAGTAAATCTTCTAAGAGATCGTGCTTTGAACGGCTCCAGTGAGACCAGTATTAGATTTCGATGTACCAGTGCAGGTTTACTGTATGACTTGGACCTTCACATTGACCAAGAATCACAAAAATTGCATCGGGATTGAATACAAAACAGACAATGCCGACTTAAGTACAAGAAGAGTGAATCTTCTAAGAGGTTGTGGTTTAAACGGCTCCTGGGAGATCAGTATTAGATTCCGATTCACCAGTGCAGGTTTACTGTATCCGTTGGACCTTCAGATTCACCATGAAACACAGAAATTGCATCGGCATTGAATGCAAAAGGGACAATGCCGACTTAAGTACAAGAAGAGGGAATCCTCTAAGAATAGTGGTTTGAGCGGCTCCTGGGAGACCAGTATTAGATTTCGATGCACCAGTGAAGATTTACTGTATGCCTTCGACTTTCCCATTGACCATTAAACACAGAAATTGCATCGGGGTTGAATACAAAAGGTACAATGCTACTTAAGTACAAGAAGAGTGAATCTTCCAAGGGTTTGTGGTTTGAGTGGCTTCTGGGAGACCAGTATTATGTTCCGATGCACCAGTGCTGGCTTACTGTATCCCTTGGACCTTCACATGGAACACGAAACACGTAAATTGCATCGGGATTGAATACAAAACAGACAATGCCGACTTAAGTACAAGAAGAGTGAATCTTCTAAGAGTTTGTGGTTTAAACGGCTCCTGGGAGATCAGTATTAGATTCCGATTCACCAGTGCAGGTTTACTGTATCCGTTGGACCTTCACATTGACCATGAAACACAGAAATTGCTTCGGGACTGAATACAATAGGGACAATGCCAACATAAGTACTAGAAGAGTGAAGCTTCTAAGAGTTTGTGAATTGAGCGGCTCCTGGGAGACCAGTATTAGATTCCGATCCACCAGTGCCGGTGTACTGTATCCCTTGGAGCTTCACATTGACCATGAAACACAGAAATCGCAACGGGATAGAAAACAAAACGCACAATACCGATTTAAGTCCAAGAAGTGTTAATCTTTTAAGAGTTCGTGCTTTGAGTGGCTCCTGGGAGACAAGTATTAGATACCGATACACCAGTGGCGGTTCACTGTATCTCTTGGACCTTCACATTCACCATTAAACATAGAAATTGCATCGGCATTGAATGGAAAAAGGGACAATGCCGACTTAAGTACAAGAAGAGTGAATCTTCTAAGAGGTTGTGCTTTCAGCGGCTCCTGGGAGACCAGTATTAAATTCCGATGCACCAGTGCAGGTTTACTGTATGAGTAGGACCTTCACATTGACCATGAAACACAGAAATTGCATTGGGATTGCATAAAAAATGGGCAATGCCGACTCAAATACAGGAAGAGTGAATCTTCTAAGAATTTGAGTTGAGAGCGGCTCCTTGGAGGCCAGTATTAGAGTCAGATGCAGCAGTGCAAGTTTACTATATCCCTTGGACCTTCCCATTGACCATGAAACACAGGAATCGCATTGGGATTGAATACAAAAGTGACTACTCTGACTTAAGTACAAGAAGAGTGAATCTTCTACGTTTTTGTGGTTTGAGCGGCTCCTGGGAGACCAGTATTAGATTCCGATACACCAGTGCAGGTTTACTGTATCCCTTGGACCTTCACATTCACCATGAAACACAGAAATTTCATCGGGACTGAATACTAAAGGAACAATGCCGTCTTGAGTACAAGGAGAATGAATCGTCTAAGAGTTTGTGGTTTGAGCTGCTCTTTGGACCAGTATTAGATTCTGATGCGCCAGTGCACGTTTACTGTATCCCTTGGACCTTCATATTGACCATGATATACTGAAATTGTATCGGGATTGAATGCAAAAGGGACAATGCCGACTTAAGTAAAAGAAGAGTGAAACTTCTAAGAGTTTGTGGTTTGAGCGGCTCCTGGGAGACCAGTATTAGATTCCGATGCACCAGTGCAGGTGTACTGTATCCCTAGGACCTTCACATTGACCATGAAACACAGAAATTGCATCGGCATTGAATACAAAAGGGACAATGCCGACTCAAGAACAAGAAGAGTGTATCTTCTAAGAGTTTGTGGATTGAGCGGGTCCTCGGAGACCAGTATTAACTTTTGATGCAGTAGTGCAGGTTTACCGTATGCCTTGGATCTTCACATTGACCATGAAACACAGATATCGCAACGGGATACAATACAAAACGCACAATGCCGACTTAAGTACAAGAGAAATGAATCCTGTAAGAGTTCGTGCTTTGAACGGCTCCTGGGAGACCAGTACTAGATTCCGATTCACCAGTACTGGATTACTGTATCCCTTGGACCTTCACATTCGCCATGATACACAGAAATTGCATCGGCATTGAATGCAAAAGGGACAATGCCGACTTAAGTACAAGAAGAGGGAATCTTCTAAGAATAGTGGTTTGAGCGGCTGCTGGGAGACCAGTATTAGATTCCGATGCACCGGTTAAGATTTACTGTATGCCTTCGACTTTCCCATTGACCATTAAACACAGAAATTGCATCGGGATTGAATAAACAAGGGGCAATGCCGACAAAAATACAGGAAGAGTAAATCTTCTAAGAGATCGTGCTTTGAACTGCTCCTGTGAGACCAGTATTAGATTTCGATGCACCAGTGGAGGTTAACTGTATCCCTTGGACCTTCACAATGGCCATGAAACACAAAAATTGCATCGGTATTGAATACAAAACAGAGAATGCCGACTTAAGCACAAGAGGAGTGAATCTTCTAAGAGTTTGTGGTTTGAGCGGTTCCTGGGAGATCAGTATTAGATTCCGATGCACCAGTGCGGGTTTACTGTATCCGTTGGACTTTCACATTGACCATGAAACACAGAAATTGCATCGGGATTGAATACAATAGGGACAATGCAAGATTAGTACTAGATGAGTGTATCTTCTAAGAGTTTGTGGATTGAGCGGGTCCTCGGAGACCAGTTATAAATTCTGATGCACCAGTGCAGGTTTACTGTATGAGTAGGACCTTCACATTGACCATGAAACACAGAAATCGCAACGGGATAGAAAACAAAAGGCACAATGCCGATTTAAGTACAAGAAGTGTTAAACTTCTAAGAGTTCGTGCTTTGAGCGGCTCCTGGGAGACAAGTATTAGATACCGATACACCAGTGCCGGTTCACTGTATCTCTTGGACCTTCATATTCACCATTAAACATAGAAATTGCATCGGCATTGAATGGAAAAGGGACAATGCCGACTTAAGTACAAGAAGAGTGAGTCTTCTAAGAGGTTGTGCTTTGAGCGGCTCCTGGGAGACCAGTATTAAATTCTGATGCACCAGTGCAGGTTTGCTGTATGACTAGGACCTTCTCATTGACCATGAAACACAGAAATTGCATTGGGATTGCATAAAAAATGGGCAATGCCGACTCAAATACAGGAAGAGTGAATCTTCTAAGAGTCTGTGGTTTGAGCGGCTCCTGGGAGACCAGTATTAGATTCCGATACACCAGTGCAGGTATACTGTATCAGTAGGACCTTCACATTGACCATGAAACACAGAAATTGCATCGGGATTGAATAAAAAAGGGGCAATGCCGACTTAAATACAGGAAGAGTGAATCTTTTAAGAATTTGAGGTTAGAGCGGCTCCTGGGAGGCCAGTATTAGATTCCGATGCACCAGTGCAGCTTTACTATATCCCTTGGACCTTCCCATTGACCATGAAACTAGAAATCGCATTGGGATTGAATACAAACTTGACAATGCCGACTTAAGTACGAGAAGAGTGAATCTTCTAAGAGTTTGTGCTTTGGGTGGCTCCTGGGAGGGCAGTATTAGATTCCGATGCACCAGTGCAGGTTTACTGTATCTCTTGGCCCTTAACATTGACCATGAAACACAGAAATTGCATCGGGATTGAATACAAATGGTTAATGCTGACTTAAGTACAAGAAGAGTTAATCTTCTAAGAGCTTGTGCTTTGGGCGGCTCCTGGGAGACCAGTATTAGATTCCGGTGGACTGGTCCAGGTTTACTGTATCCCTTGGACCTCCATATTGACCATGAAACACAGAAATTTCATCGGGATTGAATACAAAAGGGACAATGCCAACTTAAGTACGAGAAGAGTGAATCTTCTAAGAATTTGTGGCATGGGCAGCTCCTGGGAGACCAGTATTAGATTCCAATGTACCAGTGCAGGTTTACTGGATCCCTTGGACCTTCACATTGAAAAATGAAACACAGAAATCGCAACGGGATAGAATACAAAAATCACATTGCCAACATAAATACAAGAAGAGTGAATCTTCTAAGAGTTCGTGTTTGTGCGGCTCCTGGGAGACAAGTTTTAGATTCTGATACGCCAGTGCAGGTTTACTGTATCCCTTGCACCCTCACATTGACAATGAAAAACAGAAATTGAATCGGCATTGAATGCAAAAGGGACAATTCCGACTTAAGTACAAGAAGAGTGAAACTTCTAAGAGTTTGTGGTTTGAGCGACTCCTGGGAGACCAGTATTAGCTTCCGATGCACCAGTGCAGATTCACTGTATCCCTTGGACCTTCACATTGACCATGAAACACCGAAATTGAGTCGGGATTGAATACACAACGAACAATTCCGACTTAAGTACAAGAGGAGTGAATCCTCTAAGAGTTTGTGGTTTGAGCGGCTCCTGGGAGGGCAGTATTAGATTCCAACGCACCAGTGCAGGTTTACTGTATCTCTTGACCCTTAACATTGGCCATGAAATACAGAAATTGCATTGGGATTGAATACAAATGGTTAATGCCGACTTAAGTACAAGAAGAGTTAATCTTCTAAGAGTTTGTGCTTTGGGCGGCTCCTGGGAGACCAGTATTAGATTCCGATGGACCGGTCCTGGTTTTTTGTATCCCTTGGACCTTCACATTGACCATGAAACACAGAAGTTTCAACGGGATTGAATACAAAAATGGACAGTGCCGACTTAAGTATGAGAAGAGTGAATCTTCTACGAGTTTGTGGCATGGGCGGCTCCTGGGAGACCAGTATTAGATTCCGATGCACCAGTGCAGTTTTCTGTATCCCGTGGAACTTCACATTGACCATGCAACACAGAAAACGCAACGGGATGGAATACAAAAATCACATTGCCGACTTAAGTACAAGAAGAGTGAATCTTCTAAGAGTTTGATGATTGAGCGGCTCCTCGGTAACCAGTATTAGCTTCCGATGCACCAGTGCAGGTTTACTGTATCCGCTGGAGCTTCACATTGACCATGAAGCACAGTAATCGCAATGGGATTGAATGCAAAAAGTACAATGCCGACTTAAGTACAAAAGGAGTAAATCTCCTAATAATTAGCGATTTGAGCGACTCCTGGGAGACCAGTATTAGATTCCGATACACCAGTGCAGGTTTACTGTATCCCTTCGACCTTCGCATTGACCATGAAACACAGAAATCGCATCGGGATTGAGTATAAAAGTCACAATGCCGACTTAAGTACATTGAGAGTGAATGTTCTGAGAGTTTGTGCTTTGAGTGGCTCCTGGGAGACCAGCATAAGATTCCGATGCACCAGTGCAGAATTTACTGTATCAACTGGACCTTCTCATTGACCACCAATCACAGAAATCGCATCGGGATTGAATACAAAAGGCACAATGCCGAATTAAGTACAAGAAGGGTGAATCTTCTAAGAGTTCGTGCTTCGACAGCTCCTGGGAGAGCAGTATTAAAGTCCGATGCACCAGTGCAGCTTTACTGTATCCCTTGGACCTTCACATTGACCATGAAACACAGAAATCACATTGGGGTTGAATACAAAAGGCACAATGCCAACTTATGGACAAGATGAGAGAATCTTCTTAGAGTTTGAGTTTGGAGCGGCTACTGGGAGGCCAGTTTTAGATTCGACTTAAGTACAAGAAGAGTGAATCTAATAAGAAATTGTCATTTGAGCGCCTCCTGGGAGACCAGTATTACATTGCGATGCACCAGTGTAGGTTTACTGTATCCCTTGGACCTTCACATTGACCATGAAACACAGAATTTGCATCGGGATTGAATACAAAAGAGAGAATGCCGACTAAAGTACAAGAAGAGTGAAGCTTTTTTGAGTTTGTGTTTGAGCGGCTCCTGGGAGGCCAGTATTAGATTCCGATGCACCAGTGCATGTTTACTGTATCCCCTGGACCTTCACATTTACCATGAAACACAGAAATCACAGTGGGATAGAATTCAAAATTCACAATGCCGACTTAAGTACAAGAAGAGTGAATATTCAAAAAATTTGTGATTTTAGCGGCTCCTGGGAGACCAATTTAGATTCCGAAGCACCAGTGCAGGTTTACTGTATCAATTGGTCCATCACATTGATCATGAAACGGAGAAATCGCATCGGGATTGAATACAAAAGGCACAATGACGACGTAAGTACAAGAACAATAAAACTTCTAAAAGTTTGTTGTTTGAGCGGCTCCTGCGAGACCAGTTTTAGATTCCGACGCACCAGTGCAGGTTTACTGTATCCCTTAGACCTTTACATTGACCATGAAAACAGAAATCACAATGGGATAGAATTCAAAATTCACAATGCCGACTTAAGTACAAGAAGAGTGAATCTAATAAGAAATTGTCATTTGAGCGGCTCCCGGGAGACCAGTATTGGATGTCGATGCACCATTGCATGTTTACTGTATCAATTGGTCCTTCACATTGATCATGAAACAGAGAAATCGCATCGGGACTCAATACAGAATTCACAATGACGTCTTAAGTACAAGAAGAGTGAAACTTCGAAGAGTTTGATGTTTGAGCGGCTTGTGGGATACCAGTTTAAGATTCCGATGCACCAGTGCAGGTTTACTGTATCCCCTGGACCATCACATTGAGCATGAAACACAGAAATTGCATCGGGTTTGAATACAAAAGAGGCAATGCCGACTTAAGTACAAGAAGAATGAATCTTCTAAAAGTTTGTGATTTGAGCGGCTACTGGGAGACCAGTATTAGATTGCGATGCACCAGTGCAGGTTTACTGTATCCCTTGGAGCATCACATTCACCATGAAACACAAAATTTGCATCGGGATTGAATACAAAAGGGACAATGCCGGCTTAAGTACAAGAAGAGAGAATCTTCTAAGAGATTGTGGTTTGAGCGGCTCCCGGGAGACCAGTATTAGGTTTCGATGTACCAGTTCTGGTTTACTGTATCCCTTGGATTTTCACGTTGACCATTAAACACATAAATTGCATCGGGATTGAATACAAAAGGGACTATGCCGACTTAAGTACAAGAAGAAGTAATCTTCTTAGAGTTTGAGGTTTGAGCGGCAACTGGGTGGCCAGTATTAGATTCCGATGCACCAGTGCAGGTATACTGTATCCCTTGGAACTTCACATTGACCATGAAACACAGATATCGCATCGGGATTAAATACAAAAGGAACAATGCAACCTTAAGTACAAGAAGAGTGAATCGTCTAAGAGTTTGTATTTTGAGCGGCTCCTGGGAGACCAGTAGTAGATTTCGATGTACCAGTGCAGGTTTACTGTATGCCTTGGAACTTCATATTCACCGTGAAACACATAAATCGCATCGGGTTTGAATACAAAACGGACAATGCCGACTTAAGTACAAGACGAGTGAATCTTCTAAAAGTTTGTAGTTTCAGAGGCTCCTGGGACACCAGTATTAGATTCTGGTGCACCAGTGCAGGTTTACTGTATCCCTTGGACCTCCACATTGACCATGAAACACCGAAATTACATCGGGATTGAATACAATAGGGACAATGCCAACTTAAGGACAAGAGGAGTGAATCTTCCAAGAGATTGTGGATTGAGCGATTCCTGGGAGACCAGTATTAGATTCCAATGGGCTAGTGCAGGTTTACTGTATCCCTTGGACCTACACATTGACCATAAATAACAGAAATTGCATCGGGTTTGAATACAAAAGGGACAATGCCGACTTAAGTACAGAAAGAGTGAATCTTCTAAGAGCTTGTGGTTTGAGCGGCTCCTGGGAGACCAGTATTAGATTCCGATTCACCAGTGCAGGTTACTGTATCGCTTGGACCTTCACATTGACCATGAAGACAGAATTTGCATCGGGATTGAATACAAAACAGAGAATGCCGACTTAATTACAAGAAGAGTGAATCTCCTAAGAGCTTGTGGTTTGAACGGCTCCAGGGAGACCAGTATTAGATTCCGATGCAGCAGTGTAGGTTTACTGTATCCCTTGGACCTTCACATTGACCATGAAACACAGAAATTGCATCGGGATTGAATACAAAATGGACAATGCCGACTTAAGTACAAGAAGAGTTAATCTCGCAAGTTTTGTGCTTTGGGCGGGTCCTGCGAGACCAGAATAAAGATTCCGATGCACCAGTGTAGGTTTACTGTATCCCTTGGACCTTCACATTGACCATGAATCACAGAATTTGCATCGGGATTGAATACAAAAGAGAGAATGCCGACTTAAGTACAAGAAGTGTGAATCTCCTAAGAGCTTGTGGTTTGAGCGGCTCCTGGGAGACCGGTATTAGATTCCGATGCACCAGTGTAGGTTTACTGTATCCCTTGGACCTTCACATTGACCATGAAACACAGAAATTGCGTCGGGATTGCATACAAAATGGAGAATGCCGACGTAAGTACAAGAAGAGTGAATCTTCTAAGTGCTTGTGGTTTGAATGGCTACTGGGAGACCAGTATTACATTCCGATGCACCAGTGCAGGTTTACTGTATCCTTTGAACCTCGCATTGACCATGAAACACAGAAATCGAATTGAGATTGAATACAAAAGTGACAATGCCGTTATAAGTACAAGAAGTGTGAGTCTTCTAAGAGGTTGTGCTTTGAGCGGCTCCAGGGTGACCAGTATTAGATTCTGATGCTCCAGTCTAGGTTTACTGAATCCCTTGGACCTTCACATTGACCATGAAACATAGAAATTGGATCGGGATTGCATACAAAAGACACAATGCCGACTTAAGTACAAGAAGAGTGAAACTTCAAGAGTTTGTAGTTTGAGCGGCTCCTGGGAGACCAGTATTAGATTCCGATGCACCAGTGCAGGATTGCTGTTTCCCTTTGACCTTCATATTGAATATGAAACACAGAAATCGCATCGGGTTTGAATACTAAAGGGACAATGCCGACTTAAGTGCAAGAAGAGTGAATCTTCTGAGAGTATGTGGTTTGAGTTTCTCCTAGGAGACCAGTATGACATTCCGAAGCACCAGTGCAGCTTTACTGTATCAATTGGTCCATCACATTGATCATGAAACGGAGAAATCACATCGGGATTGAATACAAAAGGGACAATGACGACGTAAGTTCAAGAAGAGTGAAACTTCTAAGAGTTTGTGGTTTGAGCGGCTCCTGGGAGACCAGTTTTAGATTCCGATGCACCAGTGCAGGCTTAGTGTATCCCTTTGATCTGCACATTGACGATGAAACGCAGAAATCGCATCGGGATTGAATACAAAAGGCACAATGCCGACTTAAGGACTAGAACAGTGAGTCTTCTGAGAGTTTGTGCTTTGAGCGGCTCCTGGGAGACCAGTATTGGATTCCGATGCACCAGCGTAGGTTTACTGTATCCCTTGGACCTTCACATTGACCATGAAACACAGAAATTGCATCGGGATTGAATACAAAATGGAGAATGCCGATTTAAGTACAAGAAGAGTGAATCTTCTAGGTGCTTGTGGTTTGAGTGGCTACTGGGAGACCAGTATTACATTCCGATGCACCAGTGCAGGTTTACTGTATCTCTTATACCTTCACATTGACCATGAGGCACAGAAATTGCATGGGGTTTGAATACAAAAATGACAATACCGACTAAAGTACAAGAAGAGTGAAGCTTCTATGAGTTTGTGATTTGAGCGGCACCTGGGAGGCCAGTATTAGATTCCGCTGCACCAGTGCATGTTTACTATATCCATTGGACCCTCACATTGACCATGAAACACAGAAATCACAATGGGATAGTATTCAAAATTCACAATGCCGACTTAAGTACAAGAAGTGTGAATGTTCAAAGAGTCTGAGATTTTAGCGGCTCCTGGGATACCAATATTATATTCCGATGCACCAGTGCAGGTTTACTGTATGAATTGGTCCTTCACATTGATCATGAAACACATAAATCGCATCGGGATTGAATACAAAAGGCACAATGCCGACTTAAGTACAAGAAGATAAATCTTCTAAGAGTTTGTAGTTTGAGCGGCTCCTGGGAGAACAGTATTAGATTCCGATATATCAGTGCAGAATTAACTGTATCCCTTGGACCTTCACATTGACCATAAAACACAGAAATTGCATCGGGATTGAATACAAAATGGAGAATGCCGACTTAAGTACAAGAAGAGTGAATCTTCTAAGTGCTTATGATTTGTGCGGCTCCTGGGAGACCAGTATTACATTCCGATGCACCAGTGCAGGTTTACTGTATCGCTTGGACCTTCACATTGTCCATGAGAGACAGAATTTGCATCGGGATTGAATACAAAATAGAGAATGCCGACTTAAGTACAAGAAGAATGAATCTCCTAAGAGCTTGTGGTTTGAGCGGCTCCTGGGAGACCAGTATTAGATTCCGATGCACCAGTGTAGGTTTACTGTATCCCTTGGACCTTCACATTGACCACGAAACACAGAAATTGCATCGGGATTGCATACAAAATGGAGAATGCCGACTTAAGTACAAGAAGAGTGAATCTTCTAAGTGCTTGTGGTTTGAATGGCTACTGGGAGACCAGTATTACATTCCGATGCAACAATGCACGTTTACTGTATCCCTTGAATCACGCATTGACCATGAAGCACAGAAATTGAATTGGGATTGAATACAAAAGGGACAATGCCGTTATAAGTACAAGAAGAGTGAGTCTTCTAAGAGTTTGTGCTTTGAGTGGCTCCAGGGTGACCAGTATTAGATTCTGATGCACCAGTGGTGGTTTACTGTATCCCTTGGACCTTCACATTGACCATGAAAACTGAAATCACAATGGGATGGAATTCAAAATTCACAATGCCGGCTTAAGTACAAGAAGAGTGAATCTAATAAGAAATTGTCATTTGAGCGGCTCCTGGGCGACCAGTATTGGATGTCGATGCACCACTGCATGTTTACTGTATCAATCGGTCCTTCACATTGATCATGAAACAGAGAAATCGCATCGGGATTCAATACAGAATTCACAATGACGTCTTAAGTACAAGAAGAGTGAAACTTCGAAGAGTTTGTTGTTTGAGCGGCTTCTGGGAGACCTGTTTCAGATTCCGATGCACCAGTGCAGCTTTACTGTATCCCCTGGACCATTACATTGAGCATGAAACACAGAAATTGCATCGGGTTTGAATACAAAAGAGGCAATGCCGACTTAAGTACAAGAAGAATGAATCTTCTAAAAGTTTGTGATTTGAGCGGCTCCTGGGAGACCAGTACTAGATTCCGATGCACCAGTGCAGGTTTACTGTATCCCTTGGAGCTTCACATTGACCATGAAACACAGAAATCGCATCGGGTTTGAATACAAAAGGGACAATGCCGACTTAAGTACAAGAAGAGTGAATCTTCTGAGAGTATGTGGTTTGAGTGGCCCCTAGGAGACCACTATGACATTCCGATGCACCAGTGCAGGTACACTGTATGCCTTGGACCTTCACATTGACCATGAAACACAGATATCGCATCGGGATTGAATACAAAAGGAACAATGCAACCTTAAGTACAAGAAGAGTGAATCTTTTAAGAGTTTGTATTTTGAGCGGCTCCTGGGAGACCAGTATTAGATTTCGATGTACCAGTGCAGGTTTACTGTATCCCTTGGACCCTCATATTCACCATGAAACACATAAATCGCATCGGGTTTGAATACAAAAGGGACAATGCCGACTTAAGTACAAGACGAGTGAATCTTCTAAAGATTTGTAGTTTGAGCGGCTCATGGGACACCAGTATTAGGTTCCGATGCACCAGTGCAGGTTTACTGTATCCCATGGACCTCCACATTGACCATGAAACACCGAAATTACATCGGGATTGAATACAATAGGGACAATGCCGACTTAAGGACAAGAAGAGTGAATCTTCCAAGAGATTGTGGATTGAGCGAGTCCTGGGAGACCAGTATTAGATTCCGATTCACCAGTGCAGGTTACTGTATCACTTGGACCTTCACATTGTCCATGAAGACAGAATTTGCATCGGGATTGAATACAAAATAGAGAATGCCGACTTAAGTACAAGAAGAGTGAATCTGCTAAGAGCTGTGGTTTGAGCGGCTCCAGGGAGACCAGTATTAGATTCCGATGCACCAATGTAGGTTTACTGTATCCCTTGGACCTTCACATTGACCATGAAACACAGAAATTGCATCGGGATTGAATACAAAATGGACAATGCCGACTTAAGTACGAGAAGAGTGAATCTGCTAAGAGTTTGTGGTTTGAGCGGCTCCTGGGAGACCTGTATTAGATTCCGGTGCACGAGTTCAGGTTTACTGTATCCCTTGGACCTTCAGATTGACCATAAAACACAGAAATTGCATCGGGATTGAATACAAAAGGGACAATGCCGACGTAAGTACAAGAAGAGTGAAACTTCTAAGAGTTTGTGGTTTGAGCGGCTCCTGGTAGACCAGTATCAGGTTCCGACGCACCAGTGCAGGTCCACTGCATCCCTTGGACCTACTCATTGACCATGAAACACAGAAATTGCATCGGGATTCAATACAAAAATTACTATGCCGACTTAAGTACAAGAAGAATTAATCTTCTTAGATTTTGAGGTTTTAGCGGCAACTGGGAGGCCAGTATTAGATTCCGATGCACCAGTGCAGGTTTTCTGTATCCCTTGGACCTTCACATTGACCATGAAACACAGAAAACACAATGGGATAGAATTCAAAATTCACAATGCCGACTTAAGTACAAGAAGAGTGAATCTAATAAGAAATTGTGATATGAGCGGCTCCTGGGAGATCAGTATTGGATTCCGGATCACCAGTGCAGGTTTACTGTATCCCTTGGACCATCACACTCACCATGAAACACGAAATTTGCATCGGGATTGAATACAAAAGGGACAATGCCGGCTTAAGTACAAGACGAGTGAATCTTCTAAGAGATTTTGGTTTGAGCGGCTCCCGGGAGACCAGTATTAGATTCCCATGCACCAGTTCTGGTTTACTGTATCCCTTGGACCTTCACATTGACAGAGATATCGCATCGGGATTGAATACAAAATGCACAATGACGACTTAAGTACAAGAAGAGTGAATCTTCTAAGAGTTTGTGCTTTGAGCGGCTCCTGCGAAACCAGCATGAGATTCCGATGCACCAGTGCAGGTTTACTGTGTCCCTTGGACCTTCACATTGACCATGAAATACAGAAATCGCATTTTGATTGAATACAAAAGGGACAATGCCGACTTCAAGACAACAAGAGTGAATCTTCTAAGAATTTGGGGTTTGAGCGTGTCCTGGGTTACCAGTATTACATTCCGATGCACCAGTGCAGGTTTACTGTATCCCTTGGACCTTCACATTGATCATGGAACACAGAAATTGCAAGGGGTTTGAATAAAAAAGGGACAATGCCGAATTAAGTACAAGAAGAGTGAATCATCTAAGCGTTTGTGGTTTGAGCGGCTCCTGGGAGACCAGTATTAGATTCCGATGCATCAGTGCAGGTCTACTGTATCCCTTGGACCTACACATTGAACA
Organism: Schistocerca piceifrons; assembly: GCF_021461385.2. Lineage (NCBI taxonomy): Eukaryota > Metazoa > Arthropoda > Insecta > Orthoptera > Acrididae > Schistocerca > Schistocerca piceifrons. The sequence goes on from NC_060149.1 coordinate 952,143,642, forward strand.
TGAAACATGGAAATTGCATCGGGTTTGAATACAAATGGGACAATGCCGACTTAAGTATAAGAAGAGTGATTCTTCTGAGAGTTTGTGGTTTGAGCGGCTCCTGGGGGACCCGTATTAGATTCCGATGCACCAGTGTAGGTTTACTGTATCCCTTGGACCTTCACATTGACCATGAATCACAGAAAATGCATCGGGATTCAATACAAAAGTTACTTTGCCGTCTTAAGTACACAAAGAGTGAATCTTCTAAGGGTTCGTGGTTTGAGCGGCTCCTGGGAGACCAGGATTAGATTCCGATGCACCAGTGTAGGTTTACTGTATCCCTTGGACCTTCACATTGACCATGAATCACAGAAAATGCACCGGGATTGAATAAAAAAGGGACAATGCCGACTTAAGTAGAAGAAGAGTGAATGTTCTAATTGTTTGTGATTTGAGCGGCTCCTGGGAGACCAGTATTAGATTCCGATTCACCAGTGCAGGTTTACTGTATCCCTTGGACTTTCACATTGACCATGAGACACAGATATCGCATTGGGATTGAATACAAAAGGGACAATGCCGAATTAAGGACAACAAGAGTGATTCTACTAAGAATTTGGGGTTCAAGCGGCTCCTGGGAGACCAGTGATATATTCCGAAACACCAGTGCAGGTTTACTGTATCCCTTGGACTTTCACATTGACCATGAAACACAGAAATTGCATCGGGATTGAATACAAAAGGCACAATGCCAACTTCAGTACAAGAAGTGTGAATCATCTAAGAGGTTGTGGTTTCAGCGGCTCCTGAGAGACCAGTATTAGTTTCCGATGCACCAGTGATGGTCTACTGTATCCCTTTTACCTACACATTGACCATGCAACACAGAAATTGCATCGGGTTTGAATACAAAATGGACAATGCCGACTTAAGTACGAGATGAGTGAATCTTCAAAGAGTTTGTGGTTTGAGCGGCTCCTGGGAGTCCAGTATTAGTTTCCGGTGCACGAGTTCAGGTTTACTGTATCCCTTGGACCTTCACATTGACCATAAAACACAGAAATTGCATCGGGATTGAATACAAACGGACTATGCCGACTTAAGTACAAGAAAAGTGAATCTTCTAAGGGTTTGTGGTTTGAGCGGTTCCTGGGAGACCCGTATCAGATTGCGATGCACCATTGAAGGTTTACAGTATCCCTTGGACCTTCACATTGACCATGAAACACAGAAATTGCATCGGGATTGATTACAAAAGGGACAATGCCGACTTAAGTACAAGAAGAGTGAATCTTCTAAAAGTTTGTGATTTGAGCGGCTCCTGGGAGACCAGTATTAGATTCCAACTCACCAGTACAGGTTTACTGTATCCCGTGGACCTTCACATTGACCATGAAAGAGAGATATCGCGTCGGGATTGATTACAAAATTCACAATGCCGACTCTGTCATGGCGGCTGCAGTGTAACACGTGTTAAGTTTGGCTCGCGAAATTTAGTTGAATTCGAAGGTGTTCTCGCAGGTGGTGTTGTCTAGTACAAGTGGTAATCGTGAAAACGACAGTGTTCTGTGCAGTAGTGCTATTATTTTTCTGTGCTCCGCCAATATCTTCGAGAAAGTGGTAAAGAGAAGAGTGAACAGCAGCGCGTCCAGCAGCGGGGAAGCAGCAGGTGCGGCGGGCCCGCTCTTGGCGGAAGGTGCGGCCGCGGCTCCCGGTATAGCGGAGCTGGTCCGTTCTGAGGTAAACGCTGCGCTTCGCGATAAAAACAATCTCGATCTGATAGCAGGCACTATATCAGATACTGTAACGGCAGCAGTATTGGCCAAAGTGGGTGGTAAACTGTTGAGGCCAATACTGCCGAAATTACAGCACTAAGAAAGTCTGTGTCTGAATACGAGAAAAAGGCACGAGAGTTGGAAGTGAAACTATCTGCCGCAACTGACGAACCAAAGGCGAAGTAGTCTACGACTGTTTGGAGTATTAGAAAATAAGGGTGAAGACAAGGACATCCTGCTTATACAGGTTGCGCGTGAAAAATTAGGCGTTGAAATGACCAAGGCAGACATTGACAGGAGCCATCAGGTGGGGCGAAAACTACCAGGTGCCACCAAACCTCGTCCAATAATAATTAAATTTGTCTCGTACCGAAAAAGGGCAGAGATCTTTACCCAGAAGAAGAAGTTAGCAAGGACAGGGCTTACAATAAGGGAAGATCTGACACACGAACGGCTAAAAATTTTAAACAGTGCCATATCCCATTTCGGTCTTCAGAATGTGTGGACTCAGGATGGCAGAGTAATCATTAAGACAGCAGCTGGAAAGAAGACAGTCACAAACATGACAGAACAGAATAGTATTAAGTGAAGCTACTCGAGCCAAAAGTGCAAACTTAACACCATTTGCAATTGTAACAACCCCAATACTCAGATATAGTCTTGTAATTTTATTAATTTTTTAATTATACCCATATTTGTACCTTCAACTAATTGTTTTTGTAACTGTATTAACTTTTCACTATTTTTTTGTGTCTGTAGCTCTAACCATTACTTAATTTTAGTTACTGCTAATACTTTTTTCATTTTCTCAGTTTATTCTCTTCCGTTCTGAAATAGTTCTATTGCAATTATTAGTCTCTCCTTTAGTTTATTAATCACCCATCTCTTCGGTTTAAATTGTTCATAACAAAAATCACCATCAGTATCACTTTAGCAAATTTCAATCTAATTGTACCTTCCTACGATAATCACTACCAGTATCACTTTAGTAAATTTCAATTTAATTCTAGCTTCCTACGATAATCTATTAATTATTAAGCTTACTTCTCTCTGCTGGCAGCATCGGCCTCATAAATCACTCCCTTTTCCCTTATTTCCACCCTAAGCTGTTTCAAATACGCTAATTACATTTCTCTTCTTACGACAGAGGATACACAGTGACACACAGCCGTCACTATTGTGGTCATATTCTCCTTGCACCGAATACCACTAATCCATTTTCTATACTCCCGCCACCTCAGGAAATCTTTAGCAGTCGCCTTTCTTTCGGCACTCGCGGTGTCACAAACAGGGCGTGCAAAATCTCGGACACCCCTGTGTTATGTCACTTGGCGGAAGCAGCGGCCAGTGCCCCTCGCGGCAGGTAGTGTCTAACAAAGGGACAAACCAGTCTGCCACCCTACTCCAGGCTGCTCAGCGGAACGCGTCAGAGCTTTTAGCAGCTCACTGCAACATCCAGTCTTTACCTGCGCATTACAAAGAACTTAGCCTCCTCTTCAACCAACTAAACTACCACGTAATCCTCTTATCCGAAACGTGGTTGAAACCACACATATCCTCTGCATCTTTTCATCTCCCAGGGTACACATTTCTTAGGGCAGACAGATCAAAAAAGCGAGGTGGCGGGGTCGGCGCGTATATACGAACAGATCTCAAAGCGAAAGTCTTATGTACGTCAAATCCTGCTGAAGAAAAAGAGGCTGAATTCATGTTCATTGAAATAAATATACAAAGTCGGAAATTCTTGACTGGCGTCGTGTGTAAGCCGCCAAAAATAAGCTCAATGAGTTCCTTCCAGTCGGAATTACATTCACTTCAGTGTCAATACGAACATGTCATCGTAATGGGTGACTTGAACATAGACTTGCTAAGAGACACTCCCTCCGCAATAAACCTAAGAAGACTGTTTAGTTGCAACAGCATGAACATTCTTCCATTACAACCTACACACCATACGGCGCACAGTCATACTCTTATAGACGTAATCGCAACGAAACAGACTGACAAAGTAAGAGATGTTGGTCAAACATCGGCCCCTGGCCCCTCAGCACATGATGTAATATTCCTGGCCTACTCTGTGCAGCCCCCAAGAATCAAATCGCGTTACATAACTTGTAGGAACATGAAACGTATTGACCTTGACGCTCTAACAGCCGATTGCTCAGAAATCTCATGGCATCAAATAATCAGAAAACCCACAATCGACGGCAAAATTAATGAACTTGGTGATAAACTCACTGCCCTCTATGACAAACATGCACCTGTGCGCACAATCCGTGTAAGAAAATCTCCTGCTCCATGGCTGACAGCTGAATTACGTCAAATGATGACTAATAAGGATGCTGCCCACAGGCGTTTCAAGGCAGATCCGAAACCCGAGCGTTTCGAAGAATATAGAAAGCTACGGAACAGAGTGAAACAATGCATTCGCAATGCTAAAATCAGGCACGCTCGCTCCCTTGTATGCAGCGATCTGACGCCCACGACTCTATGGAAGAATCTCCGTAGCTTGGGGGTCGGAAAGGCAAAATCGGAAACTACTTTTCATGTGTCAGCTAACGAATTAAATGAATTCTTCTCTGCACCTCTGAATACCAGCACAGCTGATAATTACCGTCCCCAAGAATCCCCAAACAGGATAACTAACAACGATACCTTCCATCTAAAACATGTAACAACAAATACGGCAAGAAAAGCAATAATGAGAATCTCTTCTGATGCAATAGGCAACGACAGTATCGGTATAACCATGTTTAAGAATGTTGCCGATATCTTAGTACCTGTCTTAACTGACATATTTAATTTTTCCCTCATGAACGGAATATATCCCACTGCATGGAAAAGAAGCCTAATTCGACCCATCCCTAAGATCGAAAACCCGCAACTGCCTAGTGATTACCGACCAATTAGCATACTGCCTGCTGTTTCCAAAGCACTTGAATATATTGTTCATGACCAAATCACTGAACACTTGCATGAATTCAGCCTATATGACAAATTTCAATCCGGTTTCCGTAAACATCACAGCACAAACACTGCTCTAATTAAAGTAATTGATGACCTGAAATATGCCATCGACAATCGAAAGGCAACAATATTGACGCTACTGGACTTCAGCAAAGCTTTTGACACTGTTAACTTTGACATATTGCTCAGAAAAATGCAACAGCTTAATTTCTCTGATAGTGCAATGAGATGGTTTGAAAGCTACTTAAAAGACAGACAGCAATGTGTTGTCTGCGTAAATGAAAAATCTTCCTGGAAACATGTTTCCTCGGGAGTGCCACAAGGTTCAGTCTTAGGACCACTTTTGTTTTCTTTATATGTCAACGATATTTCGTCGGTTCTGTCCTGCTGTAAATATCATTTCTATGCCGACGACCTCCAGCTCTACCTAAGCGTCAGACCTGAAGATGTAAGCACTGCAATCGCTCAGATGAATGATGATCTGTCTTCAGTAGTGACATGGGCGAAAAACCTGGGGCTTAAACTAAATGCAAAAAAGGCGCAAGTAATCTTAATAGCCCATCAGAAATTAATAAGTTCAGATTTCCGCGAACGGCTACCTCCTATTCTGCTCGACGGTACTCCAATACCATATCAGAAAACAGTGAAGAACTTGGGTGTAACTTTGGATGAGCATCTCAACTGGGCGGAGAATACAGTCACAGTGTGCCGAAAGACGTCTGCTTGTCTCTATGCTCTCAAAAAGTTTCGGAACATATTTCCACAGGTCTTGAAACGCCAGCTCGTGCAAGCACTCGTTCTACCTAACCCCCACTATTGTGATGTGATTCAACAAGGCATGAGTAGTGAAAACAGAAGACGGCTAGAGCTAACCATGAATGCCTGTGTGCGTTACACCTGCAACATTCGCCGATATGATCATGTTAGTGCTTCATACTCCGAGCTAGGGAGGCTGCGGCCGGACAAATTGCGTGAGTACCACACTCTATGTCTACTCCACCGACTCATCGTCGCGCAAGCACCCCAGTAACTTGCTTCAGAGATTAAAAACCTGTCATGTCATCATAATCGAAACACGAGGACACTCTTATTTGGTATCCTAACTGCGCCCACTCACAAAACAAAAACTTTTGCAAACTCTTTTTCAGTTGCCGCTGTCCGACTCTGGAACAAACTGCCCCTTACCTTGCGCAAAATTCGATCTCCTGCTGCTTTTAAGATGAAGTTGAAGCATTTCCTACTATCATCCTCACAAAGTTCTCCACAAAATTAATGTACAAGGACAATCCCCTCATCTGTCAAATAGCAAAGCTAGCTTCTCCTATCTTGCTCCTGAGATGCCTTCCTCTTCATCTATCTCTATTAGCCACGCAATCTACTTTTCCTTTATATTTCCTTAATTATGTTTCATCATGTCTCTATTCTTCTCCTCCCTTCACCATGAGTCTCCCTCATACTCCCTGCTGCCAGCACTCCTATCTAAAATCTGTCTCTTCAATAATGTCTAATTATAACAGTACTTGTGACCTAAGAATATAAACTCTTTATGTATGTATTTTTCCAGGTGTACCTTTCAAATTGCTTATTTCACTTTTTGTGCTAGATGTAGTTTAACATGCCTACTAAAACATATGAATGTAAAATGAGTAGAATGCCTGGTTAGATGTAAGAGAGGGCCTGATGGCCCTAATCTTGCCAGGTTAAATAAATAAATAAATAAAGAAATAAGTACAAGAAGAGTAAATCTTCTAAGAGCTTGTGCTTTGAGCGGCTCCTGGGAGACCAGTATTAGATTCCGATGCATCAGTGCAGGTTTACTGTATCCCTTGGACCTTCACATTGACCATGAAACGCAGAAATCGCATTGGGATTGAATACAAAAGGGACAATGCCGATTTAAGGACAACAAGAGTGAATCTTCTAAGAATTTGTGGTTTGAGCGGCTCCTGGGAAAGCAGTATTACATTCCGATGCACCAGTGCAGGTTTACTGTATCCCTTGGGCCTTCACATTGACCATGAAACAGAGAAATTGGATAGGGATTGAAAGCAAAAGGCACAATGCCGACTTAAGTACAAGAAGAGTGAATCTTCTAAGAGTTTGTGGTTTTCGCGGCTCCTGGTAGACCAGTATCAGATTACGAAGCACCAGTGCACGTTTACTGTATCCCTTGGACCTACACATCGACCATGAAACACAGAAATTGCATCGGGATGTAATACTGGAGGGACAATGCCGACTTAAGTACAGAAGAGTGAATCTTCCAAGAGGTTGTGGTTTGAGCGGCTCCTGGGACACCAGGATTAGATTCCAATGCACCAGTGCAGGTTTACTGTATCCCTTGGACTTTCACATTGACCATGAAACATAGGAATTGCGACGGGATTGAATACAAAATTCACAATGCCGAATTAAGTACAAGAAGAGTGAATCTTCTAAGAGTTTGTGCTTTTACCGGCTCCTGGAAGACCAGTTCTAGATTCCGATGCTACAGTGCATGTTTACTGTATCCCTTGGACCTTCACATTGACCATGAAACACAGAAATCGCATTGGGATTGAATACAAAAGGGACAATGCCGACTTAAGAACAAGAGGAGTGAATCTTCTAAGAGTTTGTGCTTTGAGCGGCTCCTGGGAGACCAGTAGTAGATTCCGATGTACCAGTGCAGGTTTACTGTATCCCTTGGACCTTCACATTCACCATGAAACACATAATTTGCATCTGGATTGAATACAAAAGGGACAATGCCGACTTAAGTACAAAAAGAGTGAATCTTCTAGGAGTTTGTGGTTTGAGCGGCCCCTAGGTGACCAGTATTACATACCGATGCACCAGTGCAGGTTTACTGTATCCCTTGGTGGACCATCACATTGACCATGAAACACAGAAATCGCATCGGGATTGAATACAAAAGGGACAATGACGACTTAGGTACAAGAAGAGTGAATCTTCTAAGAGTTTGTAGTTTTAGCGGCTCCTGGGAGACCAGTATTAGATTCCGATGCACCAGTGCAGGTTTACTGTATCCCTTGGACCCTCACATTGACCATGAAACACAGAAATTGCATCGGAATTGAATACAAAAGGCACATTGCCGACTTAAGTACAAGAAGAGTGAATCTTCTAAGAGTTTGTAAATTGAGCGGTACCTGGGAGACCAGTATTAGATTCCGATGCACTAGTGCTGGTTTACTATATCCCCTCGACCTTCACATTGACCATGAAACACAGAAAATGCATCGGGATTGAATACAAAAGGGACAATGCCGACTTAATTACAAGAAGAGTGAATCTTCTAAGAGTTTGTGATTTGAGACTGGGAGACCAGTATTAGATTCCGATTCACCAGTGTAGGTTTACTGTATCCGTTGGACCTTCACATTGACCATGAAACATAGAAATCCCATTGGGATTGAATACAAAAGGGACAATGCCGAATTAAGAACAACAAGAGTGAAACTTCTAAGAATTTGGGGTTCGTGCGGCTCCTGGGAGACCAGTATTAGATCCCGATTCACCAGTACAGGTTTACTGTATCCCTTGGACCTTCACATTGACCATGAAACACCGGAATTACGTCGGGATTGAATACAAAACGGACAATGACGTCTGAAGCACAAGAAGAGTGAATCTTCTAAGAGTTTGTAGTTTGAGCGGCTCCTGTTAGACCAGTATTAGATTCCGATGCACCAGTGCAGGTTTTCTGTATCACTTGGACCTTCACATTGACCATGAAACACAAAATTTGCATGGGGATTGAATACAAAAGGCACAATGCCGACTTAAGTACAAGAAGAGTGAATCCTCTAAGAGTTTGTGGTTTGAGCGGCTCCTAGGAGACCAGTATTAGATTCCGATGCACCAGTGCAGGTTTATTGCATCCCTTGGACCTTCACATTGACCAAGAAACACAGAAATTGCATCGGGATTGAATACCAAAGCGACAATCCTTACTTAAGTACAGGAAGAGTGAATCTTCTAAGAGTTTGTGCTTTGGACGGCTCCTGGTAGACCAGTATTAGATTCTGATGCACCACGGCAGGTTTCCTGTACCCTTGGACCTCCACATTGACCATGAAACACAGATATTGCATCGGGATTGAATACAAAAGGCACAATGGCGACTTAAGACAAGAAGAGTGAAATTTCTACGAATTTGTGCTTTTGGTGGCTCCTGGGAGACCAGTATTAGATTCCAAAGCACCAGTGCACGTTTACTGTATCCCTTGGAACTTCACATTGACCATGAAACACAGAAATTGCATCGGGATAGAATACAAAGGCACAATGCCGACTTAAGTGCAAGAAGAGTGAATCTTCTAAGAATTTGTGGTTTGAGCGGCTCCTGGCAGACCAGTATTAGTTTCCGATGCTACAGTGCAGGTTTACTGTATCCCTTGGACCTTCACATTGACCATGAAACACAGAAATAGCATTGGGATTGAAAAAAAAATACCGACTTAAGGACAAGAAGAGTGAATCTTCTAAAAGTTTGTGGTTTGAGCGGCTCCTGGGAGACCCGTAGTAGATTCCGATTGCCCAGTGCATTGCAGGTGTACTGTTTCCAGTGGACCTTCACATTGACCAAGAAACACAGATATTGCATCGGGATTGATTACAAAAGTGACTATGCCTACTTAAGTACAAGAAGAGTGATTCTTCAAAGAATTTGTGGTTTGAGCTGCTCTTTGGAGACCAGTATTAGATTCTGAAGCAGCAGTGCAATTTTACTGTATCCCTTGGACCTTCACATTGACCATGAAACACAGAAAATGCATCGGGATTGAATACAAAATGGACAATGCCGACTTAAGTACAAGAAGAGTGAATCATCTAAGAGTTTGTGATTTGAGCGGCCCCTGGGAGACCAGTATTAGATTCCGATTCACCAGTGCAGGTTTACTGTATCCCTTGGACCTTCACATTGACCATGAAACACAGAAATCGCATTGGGATTGAATACAAAAGGAACAAAGCCGAATTAAGTACGAGAAGAGTGAATCCTCTAAGAGTTTGTGGTTTAAGCGGCTCCTGGGAGACCAGTAATAGATTCCGGTGCACGAGTTCAGGTTTACTGTATCTCTTGGAACTTCACATTGACCGTAAAACACAGAAATTGCAGCATGATTGAATACAAACTGACTATGCCGACCTAAGTACAAGAAGAGTGAATCTTCTAAGGGTTTGTGGTTTGAGTGGCTCCTGGGAGACCAGTATTAGATTTCGATGCACCAGTGCAGGTTTACTGTAACCCTTGGACGTTCACATTGACCATGAAACACAGAAATTGCATCGGGATTGAATAAAAAAGGGACAATGCCGACTTAAGAACAAGAAGACTGAATCGTCTAAGAAGATATGAATTGAGCGGCTCCTGGGAGACCAGTATTACATTCCGATTCACCAGTACAGGTTTACTGTATCTATTGGACCTTCACATTGGACATGAAGGACAGAAATTGCATCGGGATCGAATACAAAAGACACAATGCCGACTTAAGTTCAAGAAGAGTGAATCGTCTAAGAGTTTGTGCTTTGAGCGGTTCCTGGGAGAGCAGTATTAGATTCCAATGCATCATTGGAGGTTTACTGTACCCCTTGGACCTTCACATTAACCAAGAAAAACACAGAAATCGCAATGGGATAGGATACTAAAGGGACAATGCCGAATTAAGGACAAGAAGAGTGAATCTTCTAAGACTTTGGGGTTCCAGCGGCTCCTGGGAGACCAGTGATAGATTCCGAAGCACCAGTGCAGGTTTACTGTATCCCTTGGACCTTCAAATTGACCATGAAACACAGAAACTGTATCGGGATTTAATACAAAAGGCACAATGCCAACTTAAGTACAAGAAGAGTGAATCCTCTAACAGTTTGTGGTTTGAACGGCTCCTGGGAGACCAGTATTAAATTCCCATGCACCTGTGCAGGTCTACTGTATCCCTTGGACCTACACATTGACCATGAAAGACAGAAATGGCATCGGGTTTGACTACAAAAGGGACAAAGCCGATATTAGTACAAGAAGAGTGATTCTTCTAAGAGTTTCTGGTTTGAACGGCTCCTGGGAGACCGGTATTAGATTCCGATGCACCAGTGCAGGATTACCGTATCCCTTGGACCTTCACATTGTCCATGAAACACAGAAATTGCATCGGGATTGAATACAAAATGGACAATGATGACTCAAGGACGAGAAGAGTGAATCTTCTAAGCGTCTGGGGTTTGAGCGGCTCCTGGGAGACCAGTATTAGATTCCGCTGCACGAGTTCAGGTTTACTGTATCCCATGGATCTTCTCATTGACCGTAAAGCACAGAAATTGCACCGTGATTGAATACAAACGGACTATGCCGACTTAAGTTCAAGAAAAGTGAATCTTCTAAGGCTTTGTTGTTTGAGTGGCTCCTGGGAGTCCAGTATTAGATTCCAAAGCACCAGTGCAGGTTTACTGTATCCCTTGGACCTTCACATTGACCATGAAACACAGGTATTGCATCGGGATAGAATACAAAAGGCACAATGCCGACTTAAGTGTAAGAAGAGTGAATCTTCTAAGAATTTGTGGTTTGAGCGGCTCCTGGCAGACCAGTATTAGTTTCCGATGCACCAGTGCAGGTTTACCGTATCCCTTGGACCTTCACATTGTCCATGAAACACAGAAATTGCATCGGGATTGAATACAAAATGGACAATGATGACTTAAGTACGAGAAGAGTGAATCTTCTAAGCGTCTGGGGTTTAAGCGGCTCCTGGGAGACCAGTATTAGATTCCGGTGCACGAGTTCAGGTTTACTGTATCCCATGGATCTTCTCATTGACCGTAAACCACAGAAATTGCACCGTGATTGAATACAAACGGACTATGCCGACTTAAGTTCAAGAAAAGTGAATCTTCTAAGGCTTTGTGGTATGAGCGGCTCCTGGGAGGCCAGTATTAGATTCCGATGCACCAGTGCAGGTTTACTGTATCCCTTGGACCTTCACATTGACCAAGAAACACAGATATTGCATCGGGATTGATTACAAACGTTACTATGCCTACTTAAGTACAAGAAGAGTGAATCTTCAAAGAATTTGTGGTTTGAGCTGCTCTTTGGAGACCAGTATTAGATTCCGAAGCACCAGTGCATCGGGATTGATTACTGTATCCCTTGGACCTTCACATTGACCATGAAACACAGAAAATGCATCGGGATTGAATACAAAAGGGACAATGCCGACTTTAGTACAAGAAGAGTGAATCATCTAAGAGTTTGTGATTTGAGCGGCCCCTGGGAGACCAGTATTAGATTCCGATTCACCAGTGCAGGTTTACTGTATCCCTTGGAATTAAGTACAAGAAGAGTGAATCTTCTAAGAGTTTGTGGTTTAAGCTGCTCCTGGGAGACCAGTATTAGATTCCGGTCCACGAGTTCAGGATTACTCTATCCCTTGGACCTTCACATTAACCGTAAAACACAGAAATTGCAGCGTGATTGAATACAAACGGACTATGCCGACTTAAGTACAAGAAGAGTGAATCTTCTAAGGGTTTGTGGTTTGAGTTTCTCCTGGGAGACCAGTATTAGATTTCGATGCACCAGTGCAGATTTACTGTAACCCTTGGACTTTCACAATGACCATGAAACACAGAAATAGCATCGGGATTGAATAAAAAAGGGAAAATGCCGACTTAAGTACAAGAAGAGTTTATCTTCTAAGAAGATGTGATTTGAGCGGCTACTGGGAGACCAGTATTTCATTCCGATTCACCAGTACAGGTTTACTGTATCTCTTGGACCTTCACATTGACCATGAAGGACAGATATCGCATCTGGATCGAATACAAAAGTCACAATGCCGACTTAAGTTCAAGAAGAGTGAATCTTCTAAGAGTTTGTGCTTTGAGCGGCTCCTGGGAGAGCAGTATTAGATTCTGATGCATCAATGCAGCTTTGCTGTACCCCTTGGACCTTCACATTAACAACGAAACACAGAAATCGCAATGGGATAGAATACAAAAGGGACCATACCGAATTATAGACAACAAGAGTGAATCTTCTAAGAATTTGGGGTTCGAGCGGCTCCTGGGAGACCAGAGATAGATTCCGAAGCACCAGTGCAGGTTTACTGTATCCCTTGGACCCTCAAATTGACCATGAAACACAGAAACTGCATCGGGATTGAATACAAAAAGCACAATGCCAACTTAATTACAAGAAGAGTGAATCCTCTAACAGTTTGTGGTTTGAACAGCTCCTGGGAGACCAGTATTAGATTCCGATGCACCTGTGGAGGTCTATTGTATCCCTTGGACCTACACATTGACCATGAAACACTGAAATAGCATCGGGATTGAATTCAAAAGGGACAAAGCCGACTTTAGTTTAAGAAGAGTGAAACTTCTAAGAGTTTGTGGTTTGAACGGCTCCTGGGAGACCAGTATTAGATTACGATGCACCAGTGCAGGTTTACCGTATCCCTTGGACCTTCACATTGTCCATGAAACACAGAAATTGCATCGGGATTGAATACAAAATGGACAATGATGACATAAGTACGAGAAGAGTGAATCTTCTAAGCGTCTGGGGTTTGAGCGGCTCCTGGGAGACCAGTATTAGATTCCGGTGCACGAGTTCAGGTTTACAGTATGCCATGGATCTTCTCATTGACCGTAAACCACAAAAATTGCACCGTGATTGAATACAAAGTCACAATGCCGACTTAAGTTCAAGAAGAGTGAATCTTCTATGAGTTTGTGCTTTGAGCGGCTCCTGGGACAGCAGTATTAGATTCCGATGCTTCAGTGCAGGTTTACTGTATCCCTTGGACCTTCACATTGACCATGAAACACCGGAATTACGTCGGGATTGAATACAAAATGGACAATGACGTCTTAAGCACAAGAAGGGTAAATCCTCTAAGAGTTTGTAGTTTGAGCTGCTCCTGTTAGACCAGTATTAGATTCCGATGCACCAGTGCAGGATTTCTGTATCCCTCGGACCTTCACATTGACCATGAAACACAGAAATCGCATTGGGATTGAATACATAAAAAAGACAATGCCGACTTAAGACAAGTAGAGTGAATCTTGTACGAATTTGTGCTATTAGCGGCTCCTGGGAGACCAGTATAAGATTCCAAAGCACCAATGCAGGTTTACTGTATCCCTTGGACCTTCACATTGACCATGAAACACAGAAACTGCATCGGGATTGAATACAAAATGAACAATGCCGACTTAAGTACGAGAAGAGTGAATCTTCTAAGATTTTGTAGTTTGAGCGGCTCCTGTTAGACCAGAATTAGATCCCGATGCACCAGTGCAGGTTAACTGAGTGCCTTGGACCTACACATTGACCATGAAACAAAGAAATTGCATCGGGATTGAATACAAGGGGCACAATGCCGACTTAAGTACAAAATGAGTGGATCTTCTAAGAGTTTGTGCTTTGTACGGCTCCTGGGAGACCTGTATTAGACTCCGATGCACCAGTGCAGGTTTACTGCATCCCTTGGACCTTCCCATTGACCATGAAACACAGGAATCGTAACAGGATAGAATACAAAAGGCACAATGCCGACTGACGTACAACAAGAGTGAATCTTCTAAGGGTTTGTGGTTTGAGCAGCTCCTGGGATACCAGTATTAGATTCCGAAGCACCAGTGCAGAATTTAGTGTATCGCTTGGACCTTCACATTGACCATGATGCACAGAAATCTCATCGGGATTTAATACTAAAGTCACAATGCAGCCTTAAGTACAAGAAGAGTGAATCTTCTAAGAGTTTGTGCTTAGAACGGTTCCTGGAAGACCAGTATTAGATTCTGATTCACCAGTGCAGGTTTACTGTATCCCTAGGACCTTCACATTGACCATGAAACACAGAAATAGCATTGGGATTGAAGGAAAAAATACCGACTTAAGGACAAGAAGAGTGCATCTTCAAAGAGTTTGTGGTTTGAGCGGCTCCCGGGAGACCCGTATTAGATTCCGATAGCCCAGTGCATTGCAGGTTTACTGTTTCCCTTGGACCTTCACATTGAAGACGAAACACAGAAATTGCATCAGGATAGAATATAAAAGGGACAAAGACGACTCAAGTTGACGAAGAGTGAATCTTCTAAGAGACTGTGGTATGAGCGGCTCCTGGGAGACCAGTATTAGATTCCGATGCACCAGTGCAGGTTTACTGTATCCCTTGGACCTTCACATTGACCAAGAAACACAGATGTTGCATCAGGATTGATTACAAAAGTTACTATGCCTACTGAAGTACAAGAAGAGTGAATCTTCTAAGAGACTGTGGTATGAGCGGCTCCTGGGAGACCAGTATTAGATTCCGATGCACCAGTGCAGGTTTACAGTATCCCTTGGACCTTCACATTGACCAAGAAACACAGATATTGCATCGGGATTGATTACAAAAGTTGCTATGCCTACTTAAGTACAAGAAGAGTGAATCTTCAAAGAATTTGTGGTTTGAGCGGCTCTTGGGAGACCAGTATTAGATTCCGAAGCACCAGTGCAATTTTACTGTATCCCTTGGACCTTCTCATTGACCATGAAACACAGAAGATGCATCGGGATTGAATACAAAATGGACAATGCCGACTTAACTACAAGAAGAGTGAATCTCCTAAGAGTTTGTGGTTTAAGCGGCTCCTGGGAGACCAGTATTAGATTCCGGTGCACGAGTTCAGGTTTACTGTATCTCTTGGACCTTCACATTGACCAAAAAAAAACACAGAAATTGCAGCGTGATTGAATACAAACGCACAATGCCGACTTAAGTACAAGAAGAGTTAATCTTCTAAGGGTTTGTGGATTGAGTTTCTCCTGGGAGACCAGTATTGGATTTCGATGCACCAGTGCAGGTTTACTGTAACCCTTGGACCTTCACATTGACCATGAAACAGAGAAATAGCATCGGAATTGAATAAAAAAGGGACAATGCCGGCTTAAGTACAAGAAGAGTGAATCTTCAAAGAAGATGTGATTTGAGCGGCTCCTGGGAGACCAGTATTTCATTCCGATTCACCAGTACAGGTTTACTGTATCTATTGGACCTCCACATTGACCATGAAGGACAGATATCGCATCGGGATCGAATACAAAAGTCACAATGCCGACTTAAGTTCAAGGAGAGTGAATCTTCTAAGAGTTTGTGCTTTGAGCGGCTCCTGGGAGTGTAGTATTAGATTCCGATACATCAATGCAGGTTTATTGTACCCCTTGGCCCTTCACATTAACCATGAAACACAGAAATCGCAATGGGATAGAATACAAAAGGAACCATACCGAATTAAGGACAACAAGAGTGAATCTTCTAAGAATTTGGGGTTCGAGCGGCTCCTGGGAGACCAGAGATAGATTCCGAAGCACCAGTGCAGGTTTACTGTATCCCTTGGACCCTCAAATTGACCATGAAACACAGAAACTGCATCGGGATTGAATACAAAAGGCACAATGCCAACTTAAGTACAAGAAGAGTGAATCCTCTAACAGTTTGTGGTTTGAACACCTCCTGGGAGACCAGTATTAGATTCCGATGCACCTGTGCAGGTCTACTGTATCCCTTGGACCTACACATTGACCATGAAACACAGAAATGGCATCGGGTTTGAATTCAAAATGGACAAAGCCGACATTTGTACAAGAAGAGTGAAACTTTTAAGACTTTGTGGTTTGAACGGCTCCTGGGAGACCAGTATTAGATTCCGATGCTTCAGTGCAGGTTTACTGTATCCTTTGGACCTTAACATTGACTATGAAACACCGGAATTACGTCGGGATTGAATACAAAATGGACAATGACGTCTTAAGCACAAGAAGGGTAAATCCTCTAAGAGTTTGTAGTTTGAGCCGCTCCTGTTAGACCAGTATTAGATTCCGATGCACCAGTGCAGGTCAACTGTATCCCTTGGACCTTCACATTGACCATGAAACACACAAATTGCATCGGGATTGAATACTAAACGCACAATGCCGACTTACGTACAAGAAGAGTGAAACTTCTAAGAGTTTGTAGTTTGAGCGGCTCCTGTTAGACCAGTATTAGATCCCGATGCTCCAGTGCAGGTTAATTGTATGCCTTGGACCTACACATTGACCATGAAACACAGAAATTGCATCGGGATTGAATACAAAGAGCACAATGCAGACTTAAGTACAAAATGAGTGAATCTTCTAAGAGTTTGTGGTTTGAGCAGCTCCTGGGATACCAGTATTAGATTCTGAAGCACCAGTGCAGAATTTAGTGTATCGCTTGGACCTTCACATTGACCATGATGCACAGAAATCTCATCGGGATTTAATACTAAAGTCACAATGCCGCCTTAAGTACAAGAAGAGTGAATCTTCTAAGAGTTTGTGCTTTGAACGGCTCCTGGAGGACCAGTATTAAATTCTGATTCACCAGTGCAGGTTTACTGTATCCCTAGGACCTTCACATTGACCATGAAACACAGAAATAGCATTGGGATTGAAGAAAAAAATACCGACTTAAGGACAAGAAGAGTGAATCTTCAAAGAGTTTGTGGTTTGAGCGGCTCCTGGGAGACCCGTATTAGATTCCGATAGCCCTGTGCATTGCAGGTTTACTGTTTCCCTTGGACCTTCACACTGAAGACGAAACACAGAAATTGCATCAGGATTGAATATAAAAGGGACAAAGACGACACAAGTAGACGAAGAGTGAATCTTCTGAGAGACTGTGGTATGAGCGGCTCCTGGGAGACCAGTATTAGATTCCGATGCACCAGTGCAGGTTTACTGTATCCCTTGGACCTTCACATTGACCAAGAAACACAGATATTGCATCGGGATTGATTACAAAAGTTACTATGCCTACGTAAGTACAAGAAGAGTGAATCTTCTAAGAATTTGTGGTTTGAGCGGCTCTTGGGAGACCAGTATTAGATTCCGAAGCACTAGTGCAATTTTACTGTATGCCTTGGACTTTCACATTGACCATGAAACACAGAAAATGCATCGGGATTGAATACAAAAGGGACAATGCCGACTTAATTACAAGAAGAGTGAATCTGCTAAGAGTTTGTGATTTGAGCGGCCCCTGGGAGACCAGTATTAGATTCCGATTCACCAGTACAGGTTTAATGTATCTATTGGACCTTCACATTGACCATGAAGGACAGATATCGCATCGGGATCGAATACAAAAGTCACAATGCCGACTTAAGTTCAAGGAGAGTGAATCTTCTAAGAGTTTGTGGTTTAAGCGGCTCCTGGGAGACCAGTAATAGATTCCGGTGCACGAGTTCAGGTTTACTGTATCCCTTGGACCTTCACATAGACCGTAAAACACAGAAATTGTAGCGTGATTGAATACATACGGACTATGCCGACTTTAGTACAAGAAGAGTGAAACTTCTATGAGTTTGTGTTTTGAGTTTCTCCTGGGAAACCAGTATTAGATTTCGATGCACCAGTGCAGGTTTACTGTAACCCTAGGACCTTCACATTGACCATGAAACACAGAAATAGCATTGAGATTGAATAAAAAAGGGACAATGCCGACTTAAGTACAAGAAGAGTGAATCTTCTAAGAAGATGTGATTTTGGCGGCTCCTGGGAGACCAGTATTACTTTCCGATTCACCAGTACAGGTTTACTGTATCTATTGGACCTTCACATTGACCATGAAGGACAGATATCGCATCGGGATCGAATACAAAAGTCACAATGCCGACTTAAGTTCAAGAAGAGTGAATCTTCTAAGAGTTTATGCTTTGAGCGGCTCCTGGGAGAGCAGTGTTAGATTCCGATGCATCAATGCAGGTTTACTGTACCCCTTGGACCTTCACATTAACCATGAAACACAGAAATCGCAATGGGATAGAATACAAAAGGGACCATACCGAATTAAGGACAACAAGAGCGAATCTTCTAAGAATTTGGGGTTCGAGCGGTTCCTGGGAGACCAGAGATAGATTCCGAAGCACCAGTGCAGGTTTACTGTATCCCTTGGAACCTCAAATTGACCATGAAACACAGAAATTGCATCGGGATTGAATACAAAAGGCACAATGCCAACTTAAGTACAAGAAGAGTGAATCCTCTAACATTTTTTGGTTTGAACAGCTCCTGGGAGACCAGTATTAGATCCGATGAACCTGTGCAGGTCTACTGTATCCCTTGGACCTACACATTGACCATGAGACACAGAAATGGCATCGGGTTTGAATTCAAAAGGGACAAAGCCGACTTTAGTACAAGAAGAGTGAAACTTCTAAGAGTTTGTGGTTTGAACGGCTCCTGGGAGACCAGTATTAGATTCCGATGCACCAGTGCAGGTTTGCCGTATCCCTTGGACCTTCACATTGTCCATGAAACACAGAAATTGCATCGGGATTGATTACAATATGGACAATGATGACTTAAGTGCGAGAAGAGTGAATCTTCTAAGCGTCTGGGGTTTGAGCGGCTCCTGGGAGACCAGTATTAGATTCCGGTGCACGAGTTCTGGTTTACTGTATCCCATGGATCTTCTCATTGACCGTAAACCACGAAAATTGCACCGTGATTGAATACAAACGGACTATGCCGACTTAAGTTCAAGAAAAGTGAAAGTTTTAAGGCTTTGTGGTTTGAGTGGCTCCTGGGAGACCAGTATTATATTCCGATGCACCAGTGCAGGTTTACTGTATCCCTTGCACCTTCACATTGACCATGAAACACAGAAATTGCATCGGGATTGAATACAAAAGGGACAATGCCGACTTAAGTACAAGATGAGTGAATCTTCTATGGGTATGTGATTTGAGCGGCTCCTGGGAGACTTGTATTAGATTCCGATTCACCAATACAGGTTTACTGTATCACTTGGACCTTGACATTGACCATGAAAGACAGATATCGCATCGGTATTGAATACAAAGTCACAATGCCGACTTAAGTTGAAGAAGAGTTAATCTTCTATGAGTTTGTGCTTTGAGCGTCTCCTGGGAGAGCAGTATTAGATTCCGATGCTTCAGTGCAGTTTTACTGTATCCCTTGGACCTTCACATTGACCATGAAACACCGGAATTACGTCGGGATTGAATACAAAATGGACAGTGACGTCTTAAGCACAAGAAGGGTAAATCCTCTAAGAGTTTGTAGTTTGAGCCGCTCCTGTTAGACCAGTATTAGATTCCGATGCACCAGTGCAGGATTTCTGTATCCCTCGGACCTTCACATTGACCATGAAACACAGAAATGGCATTGGGATTGAATACATAAAAAAGACAATGCCGACTTAAGACAAGTAGAGTGAATCTTGTACGAATTTGTGCTATTAGCGGCTCCTGTTAGACCAGTATTAGATCCCGATGCACCAGTGCAGGTGAACTGTATGCCTTGGACCTACACATTGACAATGAAACACAGAAATTGCATCAGGATTGAATACAAAGGGCACAATGCCGAGTTAAGTACAAAATGAGTGAATCTTCTAAGAGTTTGTGGTTTGAGCGGCTCCTCGGGGACCAGTATTAGATTACGATGCAACAGTTCAGGTTTACTGTATCCCTTGGACCTTCACATTGACATGAAACACAGGAATCGTAACGGGATAGAATACAAAAGGCACAATGCCGACTGACGTACAACAAGAGCGAATCTTCTAAGAGTTTGTGGTTTGAGCAGCTCCTGGGATACCAGTATTAGATTCTGAAGCACCAGTGCAGAATTTAGTGTATCGCTTGGACCTTCACATTGACCATGATGCACAGAAATCTCATCGGGATTTAATACTAAAGTCACAATGAAGCCTTAAGTACAAGAAGAGTGAATCTTCTAAGAGTTTGTGCTTTGAACGGCTCCTGGAAGAGCAGTATTAAATTCCGATTCACCAGTGCAGGTTTACTGTATCCCTAGGACCTTCACATTGACCATGAAACACAGAAATAGCATTGGGATTGAAGAAAAAAATACCGACTTAAGGACAAGAAGAGTGAATCTTCAAAGAGTTTGTGGTTTGAGCGGCTCCTGGGAGACCCGTATTAGATTCCGATAGCCCAGTGCATTGCAGGTTTACTGTTTCCCTTGGACCTTCACATTGAAGACGAAACACAGAAATTACTTCAGGATTGAATATAAAAGAGACAAAGACGGCTCAAGTAGACGAAGAGTGAATCTTCTAAGAGACTGTGGTATGAGCGGCTCCTGGGAGACCAGTATTGGATTCCGATGCACCATTGCAGGTTTACTGTATCCCTTGGACCTTCACATTGACCAAGAAACACAGATATTGCATCGGGATTGATTACAAAAGTTACTATGCCTACTTAAGTACAAGAAGAGTGAATCTTCTAAGAATTTGTGGTTTGATCGGCTCTTGGGAGACCAGTATTAGATTCCGAAGCACCAGTGCAATTTTACTGTATGCCTTGGACTTTCACATTGACCATGAAACACAGAAAATGCATCGGGATTGAATACAAAAGGGACAATGCCGACTTAATTACAAGAAGAGTGAATCTTCTAAGAGTTTGTGATTTGAGCGGCCCCTGGGAGACCAGTATTAGATTCCGATTCACCAGTGCAGGTTTACTGTACCCGTTGGACCTTCACATTGACCAAGAAACACAGATATTGCATCGGGATTGATTACAAAAGGGAGACTGCCGACTTAAGTACAAGAAGAGTGAATCTTCTAAGAATTAGTGCATTGAGCGGCTCCTGGGAGGCCAGTATAAGATTCCGATACACCAGTGCAGAATTTACTGTATCCCTTGGACCTTCACTTTCACCATGAAACACAGAAATCGCAGCGGGATTGAATACAAAAGGCACAATGCCGACTTAAGTACAAGAGTAGTGAATCTTCTAAGGGTTTGTGCTTTGAACCGCTCCTGGGAGACCAGTATTAGTTTCCGATGAACCACTGCCGGTTTACTGTATCCCTTGGACCTTAACATTGACCATGAAACACAGAAATCGCATTGGGTTTGAATACAAAAGACTCAATGCCGACTTAAATACAAGAAGAGTGAACCTTCTAAAAGTTTGTGGTTAGAGCGGCTCCTGGGAGACCAGTATTAGATACCGATGCACCAGTGCAGGTTTACTGTATCCCTTTTACCTTCACATTGACCATGAAACACAGAAATCGAATCGTGATTGAATACAAAAGTCACAATGCCGTCTCAAGCACAAGAAGAGTGAATCTTCCAAGGGTTTGTGATTGGTGCAGCTCCTGGGAGACCGGTATTGGATTCCGATGCACCAGTGCAGTTTTACTGTATGCCTTGGACCTTCACATTGAATATGAAACACAGAAAACGCTTTGGGATTGAATGGAATAAGGACATTGCCGACTTGAGGACAACAAGAGTGAATCTCCCAAGAAATTGTGGTTTGAGCTGCTCCTAGGAAACCAGTATTAGATTCCGATTCACCAGTGCTTGTTTACTGTATCCCTTGGACCTACACAAAGACCATGACACACAGAAATTGCATTGGGATATAATACAAAATGGACAATGACGACTTAAGTCCTAGAAGTGTGAATCTTCCAAGAGTTTGTGGTTTGAGCGGCTCCTCGGAAACCAGTATTAGATTACGATTCACCAGTGCTTGTTTACTGTATCCTTTGGACCTTCACATTGACCATGAAACACAGAAATTTCATCAGGACTGAGTACAAAAGGGACAATGCCGACTTAAGTACAAGAAGAGTGAATCTTCTAAAGATTGTGGTTTGAGCGGCTCCTGGGAAACCAGTAGTAGATTCGGATGCACCAGTGCAGAATTTACTGTGTCCCTTCTACCTTCACATTGACCATGAAACACAGAAATCGCATCGGGATTGAATGAAAAAGGCACAATGCCGACTTTAGTAGAAGAACAGTGAATCTTCTAAGAGTTTGTGATTTGAGCGGCTACCGGGAGACCAGTATTAGATTCCGATTGCCCAGTGTAGGTTTACTGTATCCCTTGGACCTTCACAGTAACCATGATACATAGATATCGCATCGGGAATGAATAAAAAAGTCACAATGCCCTCTTAAATACAAGAAGAGTGAATCTTCTAAGAGTTTGTGCTTTGAACGAGTCCTGGGAAACCAGTATTAGATTCCGATGCACCAGTGTTGGTTTACTGTATTCCTTGGACCTTCACATTGACCTTGAAACACAGAAATTGCATCAGGATTGAATACAAAAGGGACAGTGACGACTTAAGTACAAGAAGAGTGAATCTCCTTAGGGATTGTGGTTTTAGGGACACCTGGGAGACCAGTATTAGATTCAGATGCACCACTGCATAATTTTCTGTATCCCTTGGACCTTTACATTGACCATGAAACACAGAAGTTGCATCTGGATATAATACAAAAGGGACAATGCCGACTTAAGTCCTAGAAGTGTCAATCTTCCAAGAGTTTGTGGTTTGAGCGGCTCCTGGGAGACCAGTATTAGATTCCGATGTACCAGTGCAAGAGTACTGTATCCCTTGGACCTTCACATTAAGCAGAAACACCAATAGCGCATCGGGAATGAATAAAAATGTCACAATGCCGTCTTAAGTACAAGAAGAGTGAATCTTCTAAGAGTTGATGCTTTGAGCGGCTCCTGGGAAACCAGTATTAGATCCCGATGCACCACTGCAGGTTTACTGTATCCCTTCGACCATCACATTGACCATGAAACACAGAAATTGCGTCTGGATTGAATACAAAAGGGACAATGCCGACGTAAGTACAAGAAGAGTGAATCTTCTAGGAGATTGTGATTTGAGCGGCTCCTGGGAGACCAGTATTAGGTTCCGATGCACGAGTGCAGGAATTACTCTATCCCTTGGACCTTCACAGTGACCATGAAACACAGAAATCGCATCGAGATTGAAAAAAAAGGGCACAATGCTTACTTAAGTACAAGAACAGTGAATCCTCTAAGAGTTTGTGCTTTGAACGACTCCTGGGAGACCAGTATTAGATCCCGATTTACCACTGCAGGTTTACTGTATCCCTTCGACCATCACATTGAACATGAAACACAGAAATTGCATCAGGATTGAATACAAAAGGGATAATGAAGACTTAAGTACAAGAAGAGTGAATCTTCTAAGAGATTGTGGGTTGAGCGGCTCGTGGGAGACCAGTATTAGATGCCAATGCACCAGTGCAGAATTTACTGTATCCCTTGGACCTTCACATTGACCATGAAACACAGAAAGCCCCTCGGGATTGAATACAAAAGGCACAATGCGGACATAAGTACAAGAACAGTGAATCTTCTAAGAGTTTGTGCTTTGAACGGCTCCTGGGAGACCAGTATTAAATTGCGAAGCACCAGTGCAGGTTTACTGTGTCCCTCGGACCTTCACGTTTACCATGAAACACAGATTTTTTAGCCGGATTGAATACAAAAGGCACAATGCCGACTTAAGTTCAAGAAGAGTGATCCTTCTAAAAGTTTGTGGTTTGAGCGGCTCCTGGGAGACCAGCATTAGATTCCGATGCGCGAGTGCAGGTTTACTGAATCCCTTGGACAGTCACATTGACCACGAAACGCAGAAATCGCATCGGGATTAAATACAAAAGTCACAATGCCGACTTATGTGCAAGAAGAGTGAATCTTCCAAGAGATTGTGGATTGAGCGATTCCTGGGAGACCAGTATTAGATTCCAATGGGCTAGTGCAGGTTTACTGTATCCCTTGGACCTACACATTGACCATAAATAACTGAAATTGCATCGGGTTTGAATACAAAAGGGACAATGCCGACTTAAGTACAGAAAGAGTGAATCTTCTAAGAGCTTGTGGTTTGAGCGGCTCCTGGGAGACCAGTATTAGATTCCGATTCACCAGTGCAGGTTACTGTAGCGCTTGGACCTTCACATTGTCCATGAAGACAGAATTTGCATCGGGATTGAATACAAAACAGAGAATGCCGACTTAATTACAAGAAGAGTGAATCTCCTAAGAGCTTGTGGTTTGAACGGCTCCAGGGAGACCAGTATTAGATTCCGATGCAGCAGTGCAGGTTTACTGTATCCCTTGGACCTACAGATCGACCATGAAACACAGAAATTGCATCGGGATATAATACAAAAAGGACAATGTCGACTTAAGTGCACCTAGAGTAAATCTTCTAAGATTTTGTGGTTTGAGCGGCTCCTGGGATGCCAGTATTGGATTCCGATGCACCAGTGCAGAATTTACTCTATTCCTTGTACCTTCACATAGACCCTGATACACAGAAATAGCATCGGGATTGACTACTAAAGGCAGAATGCCATCTTAAGTACAAGAAGAGTGAATCTTCTATGAGTTTGTGCTTTGAAAGACTCCTGGAAGACCAGTATTAGATTCCGATGCAAAAGTGCAGGTTTACTGTATCTATTGGACATACACAATGACCATGAAACACAGAAATTGCGTACGGATTGAATACAAATGTGACATTGCGGTTTGAGCGGCTACTGGGGACCAGTATTAGATTCCGATGCACCAGTGGAGGTTTACTGTATCCCTTGGACCTTCACATTGACCATGAAACACAGAAATTGAATCAGGATTGAATTTAAAAGGGACAATGACAACTTAAGTACTAGAACAGTGAATTATCTAAGAGTTTGTGCATTGAGCGGCTCCTGGGAGACAAGTATTAGATTCTGACGCACAAGTGCAGAATTTACTGTATCCCTTGGACCTTCACATTCACCATGAAACACAGATATCGCATCGGGATGGAATACAAAAGGCACAATGCCGACTTAAGTACAAGAACAGTGAATCTTCTAAGAGTTTGTGCATTGAACGGCTCCTGGGAGACCAGTATTAGAATCCGATGCACCAGTGCAGGTTCACTGTATCCCTTGGACCTTCAAATTGACGATGAAACACAGAAATTGCATCAGGATTGAATACAGAAGTAACAATGCCGACTTAAGTACAAGAAGAGTGAATCTTCTAAGACATTGCGGTTTGAGCGGCTACTGGGGACCAGTATTAGATTCCGATGCACCAGTGGCGGTGTACTGTATCCCTTGGACCTTCACATTGACCATGAAACACAAAAGTTGCATCGGGATATAATAAAAAGGGACAATGCCGCCTTAAGTCCTAGAAGTGTCAATCATCCAAGAGTTTGTGGTTTGAGCGGCTCCTGGGAGACCAGTATTAGATTCCGATGTACCAGTGCAAGATTACTGTATCCCTTGGACCTTCACATTGACCATGAAACACAGAAATTGCATCGTTATTGAATACAAAACGGACAATACCGACTTAAGTACAAGAAGAGTGAATCTTCTAAGAGTTTGTGGTTTGAATGGCTCCTCGGAGACCAGTATTAGATTACGATGCACCAGTGCTGGTTTACTGTATCCCCTGGAACTTTACATTGACCATAAAACACAGAAATCGCATAGGGATTGAATACAAAAGGGACAGTGCCGACTTAGGTACAAGATGAGTGAATCTTCTAAGAGTTTGTGCTTTGAGCGGCTCCTGGGAGATAAGTATTAGACTCCGATGGTTCAGTGCAGGTTAGTTCATCTCTTTTATCCTCACATTGACCATGAAACACAGAAATTTCATCGGGATTGAATACAAAAGGGTCTATGCCGACTTAAGTGCAAGAAGAGTGAATCTTCTAAGAGTTTATGGTTTGAGCGGCTCCTGGGAGACCAGTATTAGATTCCGATGCACCAGGGAAAGTTTACCGTATCCTTTAGGCCTTCACATTGCCCATGAAACCCAAAAATTGAATCAGGATTGAATACAAAAGGGACAATGCCGACCTAAGTACAAGAAGAGTGAATATTCCAAGAGTTTGAGATTTGAGCGGCTCCTGGAAGATAAGTATTAGACTCCGATGGTTCAGTGCAGGTTAGTTCATCTCTTTTATCCTCACATTGACCATGAAACACAGAAATTTCATCGGGATTGAATACAAAAGGGTCTATGCCGACTTAAGTGCAAGAAGAGTGAATCTTCTAAGAGTTTATGGTTTGAGCAGCTCCTGGGGGACCAGTATTAGATTCCGATTGCCCAGTGCAGGTTTACTGTATCCCTTGGACCCTCACATTAACCATGAAACACCAATAGCGCATCGGGAATTATTAAAAATGTCACAATGCGGTCTTAAGTACAAGAAGAGTGAATTTTCTAAGAGTTTGTGCTTTGAGCGGCTCCTGGGAAACCAGTATTAGATTCCGATGCACCAGTGCTGGTTTACTGTATCCCTTGGATCTTCACATTGACCATGAAACAAAGAAATTGCATCAGGATTGAATACAAAAGGGATAATGCCAACTTAATTACAAGAAGAGTGAATCTTCTAAGAGATTGTGGTTTGGGCGGCTCCTGGGAGACCAGTATTAGATTCCAATGCACCAGTGCAGAATTTACTGTATCCCTTGGACCTTCACATTGACCATGAAACACAGAAAGCCCCTCGGGATTGAATACAAAAGGAACAATGGCAACATAAGTACAAGAACAGTGAAACTTCTAAGAGTTTGTGCTATGAACGGCTCCTGGGAGACCAGTATTAGATTGCGGTGCACCAGTGCAGGTTTACTGTATCCCTCGGACCTTCACATTTACCATGAAACACATATTTTTTAACGGGATTGAATACAAAAGGCACAATGCCGACTTAAGTACAAGAAGAGTGAACCTTCTAAAAGTTTGTGGTTTGAGCGGCTCCTGGGAGACCAGCATTAGATTCCGATGCGCGAGTGCAGGTTTACTGTATCCCTTGGACAGTCACATTGACCCCGAAACACAGAAATCGCATCGGGACTGAATACAATAGTCACAATGCCGACTTATGTGCAATAAGAATGATTCTTCCAAGAGTTTGTGGTTTGAGCTGCTCCTGGGGACCGGTATTGGATTCCGATGTACGAGTGCTGGTTTAATGTATCCCTTGGACCTTCACATTGACCATGAATCACAGTAATTGTATCGGGATTGAATAAAAAAGGGACAATGCCGACTTAAGTACAAGAAGAGTGAACCTTCTAAGAGATTGTGCTTATGAGCGGCTCCTTAGGGACCAGTATTAAAATCCGATGCACCAGTGCAAGTTTACTGTATCCCTTGGACCTACAGATCGACCATGAAACACAGAAATTGCATCGGGATATAATACAAAAGGGACAATGCCGACTTAATTACTAGAAATGTGAGTCTTCCAAGAGATTGTGGTTTGAGAGGCTCCTGGGAGATCAGTATTAGATTCCGATGCACCAGTGCAGGTTTACTGTATCCCTTGGACCTTCACATTGACCATGAAACACAGAAATTGGAACGGGATTGAATACAAAGGGCACAATGCCGACTTAAGTACACCAAGAGTAAATCTTCTAAGAGTTTGTGGTTTGAGCGGCTCCTGGGAGGCCAGTATTGGATTCCGGTGCACCAGTTCAGAATTTACTGTATTCCTTATGCCTTCACATAGACCATGATACACAGAAATCACATCGGGACTGAATACAAAAGGCAGAATGCCAACTTAAGTACAAGAAGAGTGAATCTTCTATGAGGTTGTGCTTTGAACGGCTCCTGGAAGACCAGTATTAGATTCCGATGCAAAAGTACAGGTTTACTGTATCCCTTGGACCTTCACAATGACCATGAAACACAAAAATCGCATTGGGATGGAATACAAATTTGACAATGCCGACTTAAGTACAAGGACAGTGAATCTTGTAAGAATTTGTGCTTATGAGCGGCTCCTGGGAGACCAGTATTAAATTCCGATGCACCAGTGCAGGTTTACTGTATCCCTTGGACCTACATATCGACCATGAAACACAGAAATTGCATAGGGATATAATACAAATGGGACAATGCCGACTTAAGTACTAGAACACCGAATCTTCGAAGAGTTTGTGGTTTGAGGCCGTCCTCGGAGACCAGTATTAGATTCCGATGCACCAGTGCAGGGTACTGTATCCCTTGGACCTTCACATTGACCATGAAATACAGAAATTGGATCGGGATTGAATACAAATGGCACAATGCCGACTTATGTACAACAAGAGTAAATCTTCTAAGAGTTTGTGGTTTGAGCGGCTCCTGGGAGACCAGTATTGGATTCCGATGCTCCAGTGCAGAATTTACTGTATTCCTTGGACCTTCACATTGACCATGATACACAGATATCACATAGGGGATTGAATACAAATGGCACAATGCCAACATAAGTACAAGAGGAGTGAATCTTCTATGAGTTTGTGCTTTGAACAGCTCCTGGAAGACCAGTATTAGATTCCGATGCAAAAGTGCAGGCTTACTGTATCCCTTAGACCTTCACAATGACCATGAAACACAGAAATCGCATCGGGATGAATACAAAATTCACAGTGCCCACTTAAGAACAAGAAGAGTGAATCTTCTAAGTGTTTGTGCTTTGAGCAGCTCCTGGGAGACCAGTATTAGATTCCGATGCTTCAGTGCATTTTTACTGTATCCCTTTTACCTTCACATTGACCGGGAAACACAGAAGTTGCATCGGGATTGAATACAAGAGGGACAATGCCGACTTAGGTACGAGAAGAGTGAATCTTCTAAGACTTTGTCGTTTGAGTGGATCCTGATAGGCCAGTATTACATATCGATCCACCAGTGCAGGTTTAATGTATCCTTTGGACCTTCACATTAACCATGAAACACAGATATCGCATCGGGAATGAATAAAAAAGTCACAATGCCATCTTAAGTACAACAAGAGTGAATCTTCTAAAAGTTTGTGCTTTGGGCGACTCCTGGGAAACCAGTATTAGATTCCGATGCACCAGTGCAGGTTTACTGTATCCCTTGGACCTTCAAATTGACCATGAAACAGAAATTACATATGGATTGAATACAAAAGTGACAATGCCGACTTAAGGACAAGAAGAGTGAAACTTCTAAGAGTCTGTGTTTTGAGCGGCTCCTGGGAGACGAGTATTAGATTCCGATGCTTCAGTGCATTTTTACTGTATCCCTTTTACCTTCACATTGACCATGAAACACAGAAATTGCATCGGGATTGAATACAAAAGGGACAATGCCGACTTAAGTACAAGAAGAGTGAATCTTCTAAGAGTTTGTGGTTTGAGTGGATCCTGGGAGACCAGTATTAGATTCCGATGCACCAGTGCATGTTTACTGTATTCCTTGGACCTTCACATTGACCATGAAACACAGAAATTGCATACGGATTGAATACAAAAGTGACAATGGCAACTTAAGTACAAGATGAGTAAATCTTCTAAGAGATTGCGGTTTGAGCGGCTACTGGGAGACCAGTATTAGATTCCGATGCACCAGTGCAGGTTTACTGTATCCCTTGGACCCTCACATTGACCATGAAACACAGAAATTGCATCGGGATTGAATACAAAAGAGACAATGCCGACTTAAGTACTAGAAGAGTGAATCTTCTAAGAGTTTGTGCTTTGAGCGGCTCCTGGTAAACCAGGATTAGATTCCGATGCACCAGTGCAAGTTAACTGTATCCCTTGGACCTTCACATTGACCATGAAACACAGAAATTGCATATCGATTGGATACAAAAGTGACAATGCCGACTTAAGGACAAGAAGAGTAAATTTTCTAAGAGATTGCGGTTTGAGCGGCTACTGGGAGACCAGTATTAGATTCCGATGCACCAGTGCGGAATTTACTGTATCCCTTGGCCCTTCACATTGACCATGAAACAAAGATATCGCATCGGGATTGAATACAAAGGGCACA
Organism: Schistocerca piceifrons; assembly: GCF_021461385.2. Taxonomy (NCBI): domain Eukaryota; kingdom Metazoa; phylum Arthropoda; class Insecta; order Orthoptera; family Acrididae; genus Schistocerca; species Schistocerca piceifrons. The sequence continues at coordinate 952,174,053 of NC_060149.1, forward strand.
ATGCCGACTTAAGTACAAGAAGAGTGAATCTTCTAAGAGTTTGTGGTTTGAGTGGCTCCTAAGAGACCAGTAGTAGATTCCGATGCACCAGTGCAGGTTTACTGTATCCCTCGGACTTTCACATTTACCATGAAACACAAATTTTTCATCGGGAATGAATACAAAAGGCACAATGCCGACTTATGTACAAGAAGAGTGAACCTTCTAAAAGTTTGAGTTCTGAGCGGCTCCTGGGAGATCAGTATTAGATTTCGATGCACCAGTGCAGTTTTGCTGTATCCCTTGGACCATCACATTGACCATGAAACACAGAAATCGCATCGGGAATGAATACAAAAGGCACAATGCCGACTTAAGTACAAGAAGAGTGAGTCTTCTATGAGATTGTGATTTGAGCGGCTCCTGGGAAACCAGTATTAGATTCCGATGCACCAGTGCTAGTTTACTGTATATTTTGGACCTTCACATTGACCATGAAACACAAAAATTGCATCAGGATAGAATACAAAAAGGACAATGGTGACTTAAGTACAAGAAGATTGAGTCTCCTAATAGTTTGTGGTTAGAGCGGCTCCTCTGAGACCAGTATTAGAGTCCGATGCAGCAGCGCAGGTTTACTGTTTCCCTTGGACCTTCACATTGACCATGAAACACAGAAATTGCATTGGGATTGAATACAAAAAGGACAATGCCGACTCAAGTACAATAAGAGTGAATCTTATAAGTGATTGTGGTTTGAGCGACACCTGGGAGGCCTGTATTAGATTCCGATGGACCAGTGTAGGTTTACTGTATCCCTTGGACCTTCACATTGACCATGAAACACAGAAATCGCAATGGGATAGAATACAAAATTCACAATGCCGACTTAAGTACAAGAAGAGTGAATCTTCTAAGAGTTTGTGGTTTGAGTGGCTCCTAAGAGAAAAGTAGTAGATTCCGATGCACCAGTGCAGGTTTACTGTATCCCTCGGACTTTCACATTTACCATGAAACACAAATTTTTCATCGGGAATGAATACAAAAGGCACAATGCCGACTTATGTACAAGAAGAGTGAAATTTCTAAAAGTTTGAGTTCTGAGCGGCTCCTGGGAGATCAGTATTAGATTTCGATGCACCAGTGCAGTTTTGCTGTATCCCTTGGACCATCACATTGACCATGAAACACAGAAATCGCATCGGGAATGAATACAAAAGGCACAATGCCGACTTAAGTACAAGAAGAGTGAATCTTCTATGAGATTGTAATTTGAGCGGCTCCTGGGAAACCAGTATTAGATTCCGATGCACCAGTGCTAGTTTACTGTATATTTTGGACCTTCACATTGACCATGAAACACAAAAATTGCATCAGGATAGAATACAAAAAGTACAATGGTGACTTAAGTACAAGAAGATTGAGTCTCCTAATAGTTTGTGGTTAGAGCGGCTCCTCTGAGACCAGTATTAGAGTCCGATGCAGCAGCGCAGGTTTACTGTATCCCTTGGACCTTCACATTGACCATGAAACACAGAAATTGCATTGGGATTGAATACAAAAAGGACAATGCCGACTCAAGTACAATAGGAGTGAATCTTATAAGTGATTGTGGTTTGAGCGACACCTGGGAGGCCTGTATTAGATTCCGATGGACCAGTGTAGGTTTACTGTATCCCTTGGACCTTCACATTGACCATGAAACACAGAAATCGCAATGGGATAGAATACAAAATTCACAATGCCGATTTAAGTACAAGAAGAGTGAATCTTCTAAGAGTTTGTGGTTTGAGTGGCTCCTAAGAGACCAGTAGTAGATTCCGATGCACCAGTGCAGGTTTACTGTATCCCTCGGACTTTCACATTTACCATGATACACAAATTTTTCATCGGGAATGAATAGAAAAGGCACAATGCCGACTTATGTACAAGAAGAGTGAAATTTCTAAAAGTTTGAGTTCTGAGCGGCTCCTGGGAGATCAGTATTAGATTTCGATGCACCAGTGCAGTTTTGCTGTATCCCTTGGACCATCACATTGACCATAAAACAGAGAATTTGCATCGGGATTGGATACAAAAGGGTCAATGCCGACTTAAGTACAAGAAGAGTGAATCTCCTAAGAGTTTGTGGTTTGAGTGGCTCCTGGGAAACCAGTATTAGAATCCGATGCACCAGTGCAGGTATACTGTATCCCTTGAAACTTCCGATAGACCATGGAACACAGGAATTGCATCGGGATTGAATACAAAACGGACAATGCCGAGTTAAGTACAAGAAGAGTGAATCCTCTAAGAGTTTGTGGTTTGAGCGGCTCCTGGGAGACCAGTATTAGATTGCGATGCACCAGCGCAGTTTTACTGTATCCCTCGGACCTTCACATTTACCATGAAACACAGATTTTGCATCGGTATTGAATACAAAAGGCACAATACCAAACTAAGAACAAGAAGAGTGAATCATCTAAGAGTTTGTGGTTTGAGCGGCTCCTGGTAGGCCAGTATTAGATTCCGATGCACCAGTGCACGATTACTGTATCCCTTGGACTTTCAGATTTACCATGAAACACTGAAATTGCATCGTAATTGAATCCAAAAGGACAATGGAGCCATAAGTACAAGAAAAGTGAATCCTCTAAGAATTAGTGTTTTGAGCGGCTCCTCGGAGGCCAGTATTAGTTTCCGATTCAACAGTGCAGGTTTACTGTATCCCCTGGACCTTCAAATTGACCATGAAACACAGAAATCGCATCAGGATTGAATACAAAAGACTCAATGCCGACTTAAGGACAAGAAGAGTGAATCTTCGAAGAGTTTGTGATTTGAGCGGCTCCTGGGAGACCAGTATTAGATTCCGATGCACCAGTTCAATTTTACTGTATCCCATAGGACCTTCGCATTGACCATGAAACACAGAATTTGCATCAGGATTGGATACAAAAGGCACAATGCCGACTGAAGTACAAGAAGAGTGGATCTTGTAAGAGTTTGTGGTTTGAGCGGCTCCTGGGAGACCAGTATTAGATTCCAAGTCACCAGTGCAGAATTTACTCTATCCCTTGGACCTTCACATTGACCATGCAACACAGAAATCTCATCGGGTTGAATACAAAAGGCACAATGCCGACTTATGTACAAGACGAGTGAATCTTCTAAGAGATTGTGCTTTGTATCGCTCCTGGGAGACCAGTATGAGATTCCGAAGCACCAGTGCAGGATTACTGTATCCCTTGGACCTTCACATTGACCATGAAACGCAGAAATCGAATTGGGATTGAATACAAATGGGTCAATGCCGACTTAAGTACAAGAAGATTGAAACTTCAAAGAGTTTGCGGTATGAGCGGCTCCTGGGAGACCAGTATTAGATTCCGATGCACCAGTGTTGGTTTACTGTATCCCTTGGACATTCACATTGACTTGAAACACAGAAGTTGCATCAGGATTGAATACAAAAGGCACAATGCCGACTTAAGTACACGAAGAGTGAATCTTCTAAGAGATTGTGGTTTAAGCAGCTCCTGGGAGACCAGTATTAGATTCTGATGCAGCAGTGCAGGTTTACTGCATCCGTTGGACATTCACATTTACCATGAAACACAGAAAATGCATCAGGATTGAATTCTGAAGGGACAATGCCGACTTAAGTACAAGAACAGTGAACCTCTTAAGAGTTTGTGGTTTGAGCGTCTCCTGGGAGACCAGTATTAGATTCCGATCCATTAGTGCAGGTTTACTTTATCCCCTGGACTATCACATTGACTTGAAACACAGAAGTTGCACCGGGATTGAATACAAAAGGCACAATGGCGACTTAAGTACAAGAAGAGTGAATCTTCTAAGAGATTGTGGTTTGAGCGGCTCCCTGGAGACCAGTGTTTGATTCCGATGCACCAGCGCAGGTTTACTGTATCCCTTGGACATTCACATTGACTATGAAACACAGAAATTGCATCGGGATATAATACAAAAGGGAAAATGCCGACTTAAGTACAAGAAGAGTGAATCTTCTAAAAGTTTGTAGTTTCAGCGAGTCCTGGGAAACCAGTATTAGATTCTGATGCACCAGTGCATGTTTACTGTGTCCCTTGGACTTTCACATTGACTATGAAACACAGAAATTGCTTCGGGATTGAATACTAAAGGCACAATGCAGACTTAAGTACAAGAAGAGTGAGCCTTCTAAGAGTTTGTGGTTTGAGCGGCTCCTGGGAGACCAGTATTAGATTCCGATCCACCAGTGCAGGTTTACTGTATCCCTTGGACTTTCACATTTTCATGTAACCCAGAAGATGCATTGGGATTGAATACAAAAGGGTCAATGCCGACTTAAATACAAGAAGAGTAAGTGTTCTAAGAGTTTGTAATTTGAGCGGCTCCTGGGAGAATAGTATTAGATTCCGTTGCACCAGTGGGGGTTTACTGTATCCCTTGGACTTTCAGATTTCCTTGAAACACAGAAGATGCATCAGGATCGAATACAAAAGGGTCAATGCCGACTTAAGTAGAAGAGGAGTGACTCTTCAAAGAGTTTGTGGTTTGATCTGCTCCTGCGGGACCAGTATTGGATTCCGATGCACCAGTGCAGGTTTACTGTATCCCTTGGACCTTCACATTGACCATGAAACACAGATATTGCATCGGGATTGAATACAAATGGGACAATGCCGACTTAAGTATAAGAAGACTGGACCTTCTAAGATTTTTTGCTTTGAGCGAGTCCTGGGAAACCAGTATTAGTTTCCGAAGCACCAGTGTTGGTTAACTGTATCCCTTAGACCTTCACATCGACTTGAAACACAGAAGTTGCATCAGGATTGAATACAAAAGGCACAATGCCGACTTAAGTACAAGAAGAGTGAATCTTCTAAGAGATTGTGGTTTAAGCGGCTCCTGGGAGGCCAGTATTAGGTTCCGATGCACCAGTGCAGGTTTACTGTATCCCTTGGACCTTCACATTGACCATGTAACACAGAAATTGCATCGGGATTGAATACAAAAGGCGCAATGCAAACTTAAGTACAAGAAGGGTGAATCTTCTAAGAGTTTGTGCTTTGATCGGCTCCTGGGAGACCAGTATTAGATTACAATGCTCCAGTGCAGGTTTACTATATCCCTTGGAGCTTCGCATCGACCATGAAACACAGAAATTGCAAAGGGATAGAATAAAAAAGCACAATGCCGACTGAAGTACAAGAGGAGTGAGTTTTCTAAGGGTTTGTGGTTTGAGCGGCTCCTGGGAGACCTGTATTTGATTCCGATGCAGCAGCGCAGGTTTACTGTATCCCTTGGACATTCATTTTGACGATGAAACACAGAAATTGTATCGGGATATAATACAAAAGAGAAAATGCCGACTTAAGTACAAGAAGAGTTATTCTTCTAAGAGTTTGTGGTTTCAGCGGCTCCTGGAAAACCAGTATTAGATTCTGATGCACCAGTGCATGTTTACTGTATCCCTTGGACCTTCACATTGACCATGAAACACAGAAATTACTTCGGGATTTAATACTAAGGGCACAATGCAGTCTTAAGTACAAGAAGAGTGAATCATCTAAGAGTTTGTGGTTTGAGCGGCTCCTGGGAGACGAGTATTAGATTCTGATGCACCAGTGCATGTTTACAGTATCCCGTGGACCTTCACATAGACCATGAAACACAAATTACATCGGGATTGAATACAAAGAGGACAATGCCGACTTAAATACAGGAAGAGTGAATCATCTAAGAGTTTGTGGATTGAGCGGCTCCTGGGAGGCCAGTATTAGATTCCGAATCACCAGTGCAGGATTACTGTATCCCTTGGACTTTCAGATTTACCATGAATCACAGAAATTGCATCGGGATTGATTCCAAAAGGACAATGGAGACATAAGTACAAGAAGAGTGAATCCTCTAAGAATTTGTGATTTGAGCGGCTCCTCGGAGGCCAGTATTAGTTTCCGATTCAACAGTGCAGGTTTACTGTATCCCCTTGACCTTCAAATTGACCATGAAACACAGAAATCGCATCAGGATTGAATGCAAAAGACTCAATGCCGACTTAAGGACAAGTAGAGTGAATCTTCGAAGAGTTTGTGATTTGAGCGGCTCCTGGGAGACCCGTATTAGATTCCGATGCACCAGTGCAGATTTACTGTGTCCCTTGGATCTTCATATTGACCATGAAACACAGAAATTGCATCGGGATTGAATACAAAAGGGTCAATGCCGACTTAAGTACAAGAAGAGTTAATCTTCTAAGAGTTTGTGGTTTGAGCGGCACCTGGGAGAATAGCATTAAATTCCGATGCACCAGTGCAGGTTTACTGTATCCCATAGGACCTTTACATTGACCATGAAACACAGAATTTGCATCAGGATTAGATACAAAACGCACAATGCCGACTGAAGTACAAGAAGAGTGGATCTTCTAAGAGTTTGTGGTTTGAGCGGCTCCTGGGAGACCAGTATTAGATTCCAACTCACCAGTGCAGAATTTACTCCATCCCTTGGACCTTCACATTGACCATGCAACACAGAAATCTCATCGGGATTGAATACAAAAGGCACAATGCCGACTTATGTACAAGACGAGTGAATCTTCTAAGAGATTGTGGTTTAAGCGGCTCCTGGGAGGCCAGTATTAGGTTCCGATGCACCAGTGCGGGTTTATTGTATCCCTTGGTCCTTCACATTGACCATGTAACACAGAAATTGCATCGGGATTGAATACAAAAGGCGCAATGCAAACTTAAGTACAAGAAGAGTAAATCTTCTAAGAGTTTGTGCTTTGATCGGCTCCTGGGAGACCAGTATTAGATTCCAATCCTCCTGTGCAGGTTTACTGTATCCCTTGGACCTTCACATTGACCATGAAACACAGAAATTGCTTCGGGATTGAATACAAAAGGCACAATGCACACTTAGGTAAAAGAAGAGTGAATCTTCCTAGAGTTTGTGGTTTGAGCGGCACCTGGGAGGCCAGTATTAGATTCCGATGCACCAGTGCAGGTTTACTGTATCCCTTGGACCTTCACATGGACCATGAAAGCTAGAAATCGCAACGGGATAGAATACAAAATGCACAATGCCGACTTAAGTACAAGAAGAGGGAATCTTCTAAGAGATTGTGGTTTAAGCTGCTCCTGGGAGACCAGTATTAGATTCCGATGAAGCAGTGCAGGTTTACTTTATCCCTTGGACATTCACATATACCATGAAACACAGAAAATGCATCGGGATTGAATTCTGAAGGGACAATGCCGACTTAAGTACAAGAAGAGTGAATCTTCTAAGAGTTTGTGGTTTGAGCGGCTCCTGGGAGACCAGTATTAGATTCCGATCCACTAGTGCAGGTTTACTTTATCCCCTGGACTATCACATTGACTTGAAGCACAGAAGTTGCACCGGGATTGAATACAAAAGGCACAATGCCGACTTAAGTACAAGAAGAGTGAATCTTCTAAGAGTTTGTGGTTTGAGCGGCTCCTGGGAGACCAGTATTAGATTCCAATCCATTAGTGCAGGTTTACTTTATCCCCTGGACTAGCACATTGACTTGAAACACAGAAGTTGCACCGGGATTGAATACAAAAGGCACAATGCCGACTGAAGTACAAGAAGAGTGAATCTTCTAAGAGATTGTGGTTTGAGCGGCTCCTGGGTGACCAGTGTTTGATTCCGATGCACCAGCGCAGGTTTTCTGTATCCCTTGTACATTCACATTGACGATGAAACACAGAAATTGCATCGGGATATAATACAAAAGGGAAAATGCCGTCTTAAGTACAAGAAGAGTGAATCTTCTAAAAGTTTGTGGTTTCAGCGTGTCCTGGGAGAAAAGTATTAGTTTCTGATGCACCAGTGCATGTTTACTGTATCCCTTGGACTTTCACATTGACCATGAAACACAGAAATTGCTTCGGGAATGAATACTAAAGGCACAATGCAGACTTAAGTACAAAAAGAATGAGTCTTCTAAGAGTTTGTGGTTTGAGCGTCACCTGGGAGACCAGTACTAGATTCCGATCCACCAGTGCAGGTTTACTGTATCCCCTGGACTTTCACATTTTCTTGAAACACAGAAGATGCATCGGGATTGAATACAAAAGTGTCAATGCCGACTTAAGTACAAGAAGAGTAAGTGTTCTAAGAGTTTGTGGTTTGAGCGGCTCCTGGGACAATAGCATTAGATTCCGATGCACCAGTGCAGGTTTACTGTATCCCTTGGACTTTCACATTGACCATGAAACACCGATATTGCATCGGGATTGAATACAAATGGGACAATGCCGACTTAAGTATAAGAAGACTGAACCTTCTAAGATTTTGTGCTTTGAGCGAGTCCTGGGAAACCAGTATTAGATTCCGATGCACCGGTGTTGGTGAACTGTATCCCTTGGACCTTCACCTCGACTTGAAACACAGAGGTTGCATCGGGATTGAATACAAAAGGCACAATGCCGACTTAAGTACAAGAAGAGTGAATCTTCTAAGAGATTGTGGTTTAAGCGGCTCCTGGGAGGCCAGTATTAGGTTCCGATGCACCAGTGCAGGTTTAGTATATCCCTTGGACCCTCACATTGACCATGTAACACAGAAATTGCATCGGGATTGAATACAAAAGGCGCAATGCAAAGTTAAGGGAAATACAGAAGCGTCCGATCTTACCCGTCGGCTTTGACCCATGACGTCACAAATACCGTGGAAACGACCATAAACAACAATTCCAATATGGCGGATATAAAAACATCGAATACGTATTGTAAATCAATATTTTCGAATCATAGGCGGCCGCTGCCACGGCCGCATTTCAAAAAAAAAACTCCCAACCTAACCTCAAGTGGGCTACGCTACAGATCAATATGTTCATCAAATTGCTTCATATTACGTATACATGTTCTTTAATGAAGAGTACATCAAACCATGTATTAGGTTTTCCGCGCCGTAATGACGTCACACACCACAACACGCTTACGTCACGGATCAAAGCCGACGGGTAAGATCGGACCTTTCTGTTGACCCAACTTAAGTACAAGAAGAGTGAATCTTCTAAGTGTTTGTGCTTTGATCGGCTCCTGGGAGACCAGTATTAGATTCCAATGCTCCAGTGCAGGTTAACTGTATCCCTTGCAGCTTCACATTGACCATGAAACAGAGAAATTGCAAAGGGATAGAATAAAAAAGCACAATACCGACGGAAGTACAAGAAAAGTGAGTCTTCTAAGGGTTTGTGGTTTAAGCGGCTCCTGGGAGACCAGTATTTGATTCCGATCCATTAGTGCAGGTTTACTTTATCCCTTGGACTATCATATTGACTTGAAATACAGAAGTTGCACCGGGCTGGAATACAAAGGCACAATGCCGACTTAAGTACAAGAAGAGTGAATATTGTAGGAGTTTGTGCTTTGAGCGGCCCTTGGGAGACCTGTATTAGATTCCGATGCACGAGTGCAGGATAACTGTATTAATTGGACCTTTACATTGACCATGAAACACGGAAATTGCACGGGATTGAATACAGAAGGCACAATGCCGACTTAAGTACAAGAAGAGTGAATCTTCTAAGAGTTTGTGGTTAGAGCTTCTCCTGGGAGTCCAGTATTAAATTCCGATCCACCAGTGCAGGTTTACTGTATCCCTTGGACCTTCACATTGACCATGAAAGCCGGAAATCGCAACGGGATAGAATACAAAATGCACAATGCCGACTTAAGTACATGAAGAGTGAATCTTGTAAGAGTTTGTGCTTTGAGCGGCACCTGGGAGGCCGGTATTAGATTCCGATCCACCAGTGCAGGTTTACTGTATCCCTTGGATTTTCACATTTTCTTGTAACACAGAAATTGCATCGGGATTCAATACAAAATCCAAAACGCAGACATAAGTACAAGACGAGTGAATCTTCAACGAGTTTGTGGTTTGAGCGGCTCCTGGGAGGCCAGTATTAGATTCCAATGCACCAGTGCAGGGTTACTGTATCCCTTGGAACTTCACATTTACGATGTAACACAGATATTGCAACGGGTATTAATACAAAAGGGACAATGACGACTTAAGCACAAGTAGAGTGAATCTTCCAAGAGTTTGTGGTTTGAGCGGCTATTGGGAGACCAGTATCAGATTCCGATGCACCAGTGCAGGTTTACTGTATCCCGTGAACCTTCACATTGGCCATGAAACACAGAAATTGCATCGGGATTGCATACAAAAGGCACAATGCCGACTTAAGTACAAGAAGAGTGAATCTTCTAAGAGTTTGTGCTTTGAACGTTTCCTGGGAGACCAGAATTAGATTCCGATGCACCAGTGCAGGTTTACTGTACCCTTGGACCTTCACATTGACCATGAAACACAGAAATTGCAAAGGGATAGATTACAAAAGGCACAATGCCGACCGAAGTACAAGAAGAGTGAATCTTCTAAGAATTTGTGGTTTGAGCGGCTCCTGGGAGACCAGTATTAGATTCCAACGCAACAGTGCAGTATTTACTCTATCCCTTGGACCTTCACATTGACCATGAAACACAGAAATCTCATCGGGATTGAATAGAAAAGGCACAATGCCGACTTAACTGCAAGACCAGCGAATCTTCTAAGAGTTTGTGCTTTGTACGGCTCCTGGGAGACCAGTATTAGATTCCGATGCACCAGTGTTGGTTTACTGTATCCCTTGGACATTCACATTGACTTGAAACACAGAAGTTGCATCAGGATTGAATACAAAAGGCACAATGCCGACTTAAGTACAAGAAGAGTGAATCTTCTAAGAGATTGTGGTTTAAGCGGCTCCTGGGAGACCGGTATTAGATTCCGATGCAGCAGTGCAGGTTTACTGCATCCCTTGGACATTCACATATACCATGAAACACAGAAAATGCATCGGGATTGAATTCTGAAGGGACAATGCCGACTTAAGTACAAGAAGAGTGAATCTTCTAAGAGTTTGTGGTTTGAGCGGCTCCTGGGAGACCAGTATTCGATTCTGATGCACCAGTGCATGATTACTGTATCCCTTGGACTTTCACATTGACCATGAAACACAGAAATTACTTCGGGATTGAATACTAAAGGCACAATGCAGACTTAAGTCCAAGAAGAGTGAGTCTTCTAAGAGTTTGTGGTTTGAGCGGCTCCTGGGAGACCAATATTAGATTCCGATCCACCAGTGCAGGTTTACTGTATCCCTTGGACTTTCACATTTTCTTGAAACACAGATGATGCATCGGGATTGAATACAAAAGGGTCAATGCTGACTTAAGTACAAGAAGAGTAAGTGTTCTAAGAGTTTGTGGTTTGAGCGGATCCTGGGAGAATAGCATTAGATTCCGATGCACCAGTGCAGGTTTGCTGTATCCCTTGGACATTCAGATCTCCTTAAAACACAGAAGATGCATCGGGATTGAATACAAAAGGGTCAATGCCGACTTAAGTAGAAGAGGAGTGACTCTTCAAAGAGTTTGTGGTTTGATCGGATCCTGCGGGATCAGTATTGGATTCTGATGCACCAGTTCAGGTGTACTGTATCCCTTGGACCTTCACATTGACCATGAAACACAGATATTGCATCGGGATTGAATACAAATGGGACAATGCCGACTTAAGTATAAGAAGACTGAACCTTCTAAGATTTTTTGCTTTGAGCGAGTCCTGGGAAACCAGTATTAGATTCCGATGCACCAGTGTTGCTTAACTGTATCCCTTGGACCTTCACATCGACTTGAAACACAGAAGTTGCATCGGGATTGAATACAAAAGGCACAATGCCGACTTAAGTTTAAGAAGAGTGAATCTTCTAAGAGATTGTGGTTTAAGCGGCTCCTCGGAGGCCAGTATCAGGTTCCGATGCACCAGTGCAGGTTTACTGTATCCCTTGGACCTTCACATTGATCATGTAACACAGAAATTGCATCGGGATTGAATACAGAAGGCGCAATGCCAACTTAAGTACAAGAAGAGTGAGTCTTCTAAGGGTTTGTGGTTTGAGCGGCTCCTGGGAGACCAGTATTTGATTTCGATCCATTAGTGCAGGTTTACTTTATCCCTTGGACTATCATATTGACTTAAAATACAGAAGTTGCACCGGGATAGAATACAAAGGCACAATGCCAACTTAAGTACAAGAAGAGTGAATCTCGTATAAGTTTGTGCTTTGAGCGGCCCTTGGGAGACCTGTATTAGATTCCGATGCACGAGTGCAGGATCACTGTATCAATTGGACCTTTACATTGACCATGAAACACGGCAATCGCACTTCATTGAATACAGAAGGCACAATGACGACTTAAGTACAAGAAGAGTGAATCTTCTAAGAGTTTGTGGTTTGAGCTTCTCCTGGGAGACCAGTATTAGATTCCGATCCACCAGTGCAGGTTTACTGTATCCCTTGGATTTTCACATTTTCTTGTAACTCAGAAATTGCATCGGGATTCAATACAAAATCCACAATGCAGACGTAAGTACAAGACGAATGAATCTTCTAAGAGTTTGTCGTTTGAGCGGCACCTGGGAGGCCAGGATTAGATTCCGATGCACCAGTGCAGGTTTACTGTATCCCTTGGAACTTCACATTTACGATGTAACACAGATATTGCAACGGGTATTAATACAAAAGGGACAATGACGACTTAAGTACAAGTAGAGTGAATCTTCCAAGAGTTTGTGGTTTGAGCGGCTATTGGGAGACCAGTATCAGATTCCGATGCACCTGTGCAGGTTTACTGTATCCCGTGGACCTTCACATTGGCCATGAAATACAGAAATTGCATCGGGATTGAATACAGAAGGCACAAAGCCGACTTAAGTACAAGAAGAGTGAATCTTCTAAGAGTTTGGAGTTTGAGCGGCTCCTGGGAGATCAATAATAGATTCCGATCCACTAGTGCAGGATTGCTGTATCCCTTGGACTGTCACATTGACTTGAAACACAGAAGTTGCATCGGGATTAAATACAAAAGGCACAATGCCGACTTAAGTACAAGATGAGTGAATCTTCTAAGAGATTGTGGTTTGAGCGGCTCCTGGGAGACCAGTATTTGATTCCGATGCACCAGCGCAGGTTTACTGTGTCCCTTGGACCTTCACATTGACGATGAAACACAGAAATTGCATCGGGATATAATACAAAAGAGACAATGCCGACTTAAGTACAAGGAGAGTGAATTTCTAAGAGTTTGTGGTTTGAGCGGCTCCTAGGAGACCACTATTAGATTCCGATGCACCAGTGCAGGTTTACTGTATCTCTTGGACCTTCACATTGACTATGAAACACAGATATTGTTGCGGGAATGAATACAGAATGCACAATGCAGACTTAAGTACAAGAAAAATGAATCTTCTAAGAGTTGGTTGTTTGAGCGGCTCCTGAGAGACCAGTATTAGATTCCGATGCACCAGTGGAGGTTTACTGTATCCCTTGGACCTTCACATCGACTATGAAACACAGACATTGCCGCGGGAATGAATACAGAATGCACAATGCAGACTTAAGTACAAGAAAAGTGAATCTTCTAAGAGTTGGTTGTTTGAGCGGCTCCTGAGAGACCAGTATAAGATTCCGATGCACCAGTGGAGGTTTACTGAATCCCTTGGACCTTCACATTGATCATGGAACACAGAAAACGCAACGGGATAGAATACAAAAGGCACAATGCCGACTTAAGTACAAGAAAAGTGAATCTTCTAAGAGTTTGTGGTTTCAGCGACTCCTGGGAGATCAGTATTAGTTTTCTGATGCACCAGTGCATGTTTACTGTATCCCTTGGACCTTCACATTGTCCTTGAAACACAGAAATTGCTTCGTGATTGAATAATAAAGGCACAATGCAGACTTTAGTACTAGAAGAGTGAATCTGCTAAGAGTTCGTGGTTTGAGCGGCTCCTGGGAGACCAGTATTTACATCCGATGCACGAGTGCAGGTTTACTGTGTCCCTTGCACTTTTACATTAGCTTGAAACACAGAAATTGAATCAGGATTGAATACAAAAGCCACAATGCAGACTTCAGTACTAGATGAGTGAATCTTGTAAGAGTTTGTTCTTTGAGCGGCTCCTGGGAGATCAGTATTAGATTCCGATGCACCAGTGCAGGTTTACAGTATCAATTGGACCTTCACATTGACCATGAAACACCGAAATTGCATCGGGATTGAATACAGAAGGCACAACGCCGACTAAAGTACAAGAAGAGTGAATCTTCTAAGAGTTTGTGGTTTGAGCGGCTCCAGGGAGACCAGTATTAGATTCCGATCCACCAGTGCAGATTTACTGTATGCCTTGGACTATCATATTTTCTTGAAGCACAGAAATTGCATCGGGATTGATTACAAAAGCCACAATGCAGACTTAAGTACAAGAAGAGTGAATCTTCTAAGAGTTTCTGGTTTGAGCGGCTCCTGGGAGTCCAGTATTAGATTCCGATGCACCAGTGCAGGTTTACTGAATCCCTTGGATTTTCACATTGACCATGAAACACAGAAATTGCAATGGGATATAATACAAAAGGGACAATGACGACTTAAGTTAAAGAAGAGTGAATCTTCCATGTGTTTGTGGTTTGAGCGGCTCCTGGGAGACCAATAATAGATTCCGATGCACCAGTGCAGGTTTGCTGTGTCCCTTGGACCTTCAAATTACCATGAAACACAGAAATCGCAACGGGATAGAATACAAAATGCACAATGCCGACTTAAGAAAAGAAGAGTGAATCTTGTAAGAGTTTGTGCATTGCGCGGCTCCTGGGATACCAGTAATAGATTCCAACTCAGCAGTGCAGAATTAACTCTATCCCTTGGACCTTCACATTGACCAAGAAACACAGAAATCTCATCGGGATTGAATACAAAAGGCACAATGCCGACTTAAGTCTAAGACGAGTGAATCTTCTAAGAGTTTGTGTTTTGTACAGCTCTTGGGAGACCTGTATTAGATTCCGATCCACCAGTGCAGGTTTACTGTATCCCTTGGACCTTCACATTGACCAATAAGCACAGAAATCGCATAGAGATTGAATACAAAAGGGACAATGCCGACTTAAGTACAAGAAGGGTGAATCTTCTAAGAGTTTGTGGTTTGAGCGGCTCCTAGGAGACCAGTATTAGATTCCGATGCAATAGTGCTGGTTTACTGTATCCCTTGGACCTTCACATTGACCATGAGACACAGAAAACGCATTGGGATTGAATTCTGAAGGCGAAATGCCGATATATGTACAAGAGCAGTGAATCTTCTAAGAGTTTGTGGTTTGAGCGTCTACTGGAAGACCAGTATTTACATCCGATGCACGAGCGGAGGTTTACTGTATGCCTTGCACTTTCACATTAACTTGAAACACAGAAATTGAATCGGGATTCAATACAAAAGCCACAATGCAGACTTGAGTACAAGGAGAGTGAATCTTCTAAGAGTTTGTGGTTTGAGCGACGCCTAGGAGACCAGTATTAGATTCCGATGTACCAGTGCAGGTTTACTGTATCCCATGGACCTTCACATGGACCATGAGACACAGAAATTGAATTGGGATTGAATTCAAAATGCACAATGCCGACATAAGGACAAGAAGAATGAAACTTCGAAGAGTTTGTGCTTTTACCGGTTACTGGGAGACCAGTATTAGATTCCGATGCAACAGTGCAGGTTTGCTGTATACCTTGGACCTTCACATTGACGATGAAACACGGAAATGTTAACGGGGTATAATACAGAAGGGACAATGCCGTCTTAAGTACAAGAGGAATGAATCTACCAAGAGTTTGCGGTTTGAGCGGCTCCTGGGAGACCAGTATTAGATTGCGATGCACCAGTGCAGGTTTACTGTTTCCCTTGGACCTTCACATTGACCATGAAACACAGAAATTGCATCGGGATTGAATACAAGGGGCACAATGCCGACTGAAGTACAAGAAGAGTGAATCTTCTAAGAGTTTGTGGTTTGAGCGGCTCCTGGGAGACCAGTATTAGATTCCAACACACCAGTGCAGAATTTACTCTATCGCATGGAGCTTTACATTGACCATGAAACACAGAAACCTCATCGTGATTGAATACGTAAGGCACAATGCCGTCTTAAGTCTAGGACGAGTGAAACTTCTAAGAGTTTGTGCTTTGTACCGCTCCTGGGAGACCTGTATTAGATTCCGATGCACTAGTACAGGTTTACTGTATCCCTTGGACCTTCACATTGACCATGAGACAAGAAATCGCATTGGGATTGAATTCAAAATGCACAATGCCGACATAAGGAGAAGAAGAATGAAACTTAGAAGAGTTTGTGTTTTTACCGGCTACTGGGAGACCAGTATTAGATTCCGATGCAACAGTGCAGGTTTACTGTATCCCTTGGACATTCACATTTACCATGAAACACAGAAATTGCATCGGGATTGAATTCAGAATGCGAAATGCCGACTTAAGTACAAGAAGAGTGAATCTTCTGAGAGTTTGTGGTTTGAGCGGCTCCTAGGAGACCAGTATTAGATTCCGATGCAATAGTGCTGGTTTACGGTATCCCTTGGACCTTCACACTGACCATGAGACACAGAAATCGCATTGGGATTTAATTCAAAAGGCGCAATGCTGACATAAGGACAAGAAGAAATAATCTTCGAAGAGTTTGTGCATTGAGCGGCTCCTGGGATACCAGTATTAGATTCCAACGCACCAGTGCAGGTTTACTGTATCAATTGGACCTTCACATTGACCATGAAACACCGAAATCGCTACGGGATTAAGTACAAGAAGGACAATGCCGACTTAAGTACAAGAAGAGTGAATCTTCTAAGTTATTGTGGTTTGAGTGGTTCCTGGGAGACCAGCATTAGATTCCGATGCACCAGCGCAGGTTTACTGTATCCCTTGGACCTTCACATTGACCGTGAAACACAGAAATTGCATCGGGATTGAATACAAAAAGGACAATGCCGACTTAAGTACGGGAAGAGTGAATCTTCTAAGAGTTTGTGGTTTGAGCGGCCCCTGGGAGGCCAGTATTAGATTCCGATGCACCAGTGCAGGTTTACTGTATCGCTTGGACCTTCACATTTACCGTGAAACCCAGAAATTGCTACGGGATAGAATACAAAAGGCACAATGCCCACTAAAGTACAAGAAGAGTGAATATTCTATGAGACTGTGGCTTGAGCGGCTCCTGGGAGACTAGTATTAGATTCCAACGCACAAGTGCAGAATGTACTCTATCCCTTGGACATTCACATTGACCATGAAACACAGAAATCTCATCGGGATTGAGTACAAAAGGCACAATGCCGACTTACGTACAAGAAGAGTGAATCTTCTAAGAGTCTGTGTTTTTAACAGCTTCTGGGAGACCAGTATTAGATTCCGATGCACCAGTGCAGGTTTACTGTATCCCTTGGACCTTCACATTGACTTGAAACACAGAAGTTGCATCGGGATTGAATACAAATGGCACAATGCCGACATAAGTACAAGAAGAGTGTAACTTCTAAGAGATTGTGGTTTCAGCGGTTCCTGGGAGACCATTATTAGATTCCGATGCACGAGTGCAGGTATCATTTATCACTTGTACCTTCACATTGACGATGAAACAAGGAAATTGCATCGGGATATTATACAAAAGGGACAATGCCGACTTAAGTATAAGAAGAGAGAAGCTTCTAAGAGTTTGTGGTTTGAGCGGCTCCTGGGAGGCCAGTATTAGATTCCGAAGCACCAGTGCAAGTTAACAGTATCAATTGGACCTTCAGGTTGACCGTGAAACACCAAAATCACATCGGGATTGAATACAAAAGGCACAACGCCGACTTAAGAACAAGGAGAGTGAATCTTCAAAGAGTTTGTGGTTTGAGCGGCTCCTGGGAGACCAAAGCAAAACACAAACAATGGGAAGATTAACTCCTCTTGTACTTAAGTCGGCACTGTGGCTTTTGTATTAAATACTAGCGCAATTTCTGTGTTTCATCGTCAATGTGAAGATCCAAGGGATTGAGTGAAGCTGCAGATGTGCATCGGAGTCTAATACTGATCTCCCAGAAAACTCTCAAAGCAAACCACAAACAATGAAAAGTTTTACTCTTCTTGTACTTAAGGCGGCACTGTGCCTTTTGTATTAAATACCGACGCAATATCTGTGTTTCATCGTCAATGGGAAGGTTCAAGTTATTGAGTAAAGCTGCAATAATGCATCGGAATCTAATACTGATCTCGCAGGAAACGCTCAAAGCAAACCACAAACAATGAGATGATTTACTCCTCTTGTACTTAAGTCGGCATTGTGCGTATTGTATTAAATCCCTACGCAATTCCTGTGTTTCATCGTTAATGTGAACGTCAAAGGGATAGGGTAAAGCGGGTGTAGTGCATCGGAATCTAATACTGATCTCACAGGAAACGCTCAAGGCAAACCACGAACAGTGAGAAGATTTACCCTTCTTGTACTTAAGTCGGCATTGTGCCTTTTGAATTAAATCCCGACACAATATCTGTGTTTCATCGTCTCATGTGAAAGTCCAAGGGATGGAGTAAAGCTGCAGTAGTGCAATGGAATCAAATACTGATCTCCCAGGAAACGCTCAAAGCAAACCAGATACAATGGGAAGGTTTACTCTTCCTTTACCTAAGTCGGAATTATGGTCTTGTATTAAATTCCGACGCAATATCTGTGTTTCATCGTCAATATGAAGGTCCAAGGGAAAGAGTAAAGCTGGAGTAGTGCATCGGAATGTAATACTGAACTCCCAGGAAACGGTCAAAGCAAACCACAAACAATGAGAAGATTAACTCTTCCTTTACCTAAGTCGGCATTATGGCTTTTGTATAAAATCCCGACGCAATTCCTGTGTTTCATCGTCAATGTGAAGGTCCAAGGGATAGAGTAAAGCTGCAGTAGTGCATCGGAAAGGTATACTGATCTCCCAGGAAACGCCCAAAGCAAACGACAAACCATGAGAGGATATACTCTTCTTGTACTTAAGTCCGCATTGTGCTTTTTGTATTAAATCGTGACGCAATTTCTGTGTTTCATCGTCAATGTGAAGGTGCAAGGGATAGAGTAAAGCTGCAGTATTGCATCCTAATCTAATACTTATTTCCTTGGAATCACTCAAAGAGAACCACAAACAATGAGAAGATATACTATTTTTGTACTTAAGTCGACATTCTGCTTTTTGTATTAAATCCCAACGCAATATCTGTGTTTCATAGTCTATGTGAAGGTCCAAAGGATAGAGTAAAGCTGCAGTAGTGCATCGGAATCTAATACCGATCTCCCAGGAAACGCTCAGAGCAAACCACAAACAATGAGAAGATTTACACTTTTTGTACTAAAATTGGCATTGTGCCATTTGTACTAAATCCCGACGTAATTTCTCTGTTTGGTCGTCAATGTGAAGGTCTAAGGGATTGAGTAAAGCTGCAGTAGTGCATCGTAATCTAATACTGATCTCCCAGGAAACGCTCAAAGCAAACCACAAACAATGAGAAGATTTACTCTTCTAGTACATAAGTCGTCAAGGTGCCTTTTGTATTAAACCCCGACGCTCATTCTGTGTTTCATCGTCAATGTGGAGTTCCAAGGGATAGAGTAAAGCTGCAGTAGTGCATCGCAATCTAATACTGATCTCCCAGGAAACGCTCAAAGCAAACCACAAAGATTGAGTAGAATTACTCTTCTAGTACTTAAGTCGGCATTGTGCCTTTTGTATTAAATCCCGACGCAATTTCTATGTTTCATCGTCAATTTGAAGGTCCAAGGGATAGAGTAAAGCTCATTACTGCATCGGAATCTAATACTGATCTCCCAGGAAACACTCAATGGATACCTCATGGAATGAGGAGATTTACTCTTCTTGTACTTACATCGGCACTATGCCTTTTGTATCAAATCCCGGGGCAATTTCTGTGTTTTATCGTCAATGTCAAGGTCCAAGGGATAGAGTAAATCTGCTGTAGTGCATCGGAATACAATACTGATCTCCGATGAAATGCTCAAAGCAATCCAGAATCAATGAGAAGATTTACTCTTCTTGTATGTAAGCTGGCATTGTGCCTTATGTAATAAATCCCGACGCAATTTCTGCGTTTCATCGTCTACGTGAATGTCCAAGGGATAGAGTAAAGCGGGTGTAGTGCATCGGAAACTAATAATGATCTCCCAGGAAACGCTCAAAGCAAACCAAAAACAATGAGAGTATTTACTCTTCTTGTACATAAGGCGGCAATTGCGATGCACTACTGCAGCTTTACTCTATCCCTTGGACCTCCACATTGACGATGAAACACAGAATGTGCGTCGGGATTTAATACAAAAAGCACATTGCCGACTTATGTACAAGAAGAGTAAATCTTCTCATTGTTTGTGGTTTGCTTTGAGCGTTTCGTGGGAGATCAGTATTAGATTACGATGCACTATTGCAGCTAGACTCAATCACTTGGACCTTCACATTGACGATGAAACAGAGAATTTACGTCGGGATTTAGTACAAATGGCATAATGCCAATTTTAGTACAAAAGGAGTAAATCTTCTCATCGTTTGTGGTTTGCTCTGAGCGTTTCCTGGGAGATCAGTATTAGATTCCGATGCACTACTGCAGCTTTACTCTATCCCTTGGACCTTCACATAGACAATGAAACACAGATATTGCGTCGGGATTTAATACAAAAGGCACAATGTCGACTTAAGTACAAAAATAGTATATCTTCTCATTGTTTGTAGTTTTCTTTGAGTGATTCCATGGAAATAAGTATTAGATTGGGATGCAATACTGCAGCTTTACTCTATCCCTTGCACCTTCACAGTGACGATGAAACACAGAAATTGCGTCAGGATTTAATACAAAAAGCTCAATGCGGACTTAAGTACAAGAAGAGTAAATCCTCTCATTGTTGGTGGTTTGCTTTGGGCGTTTCCTGGGAGATCAGTATTACTTTCCGATGCACTACTGCAGCTTTACTCTATCCCTTGGGCCTTCACATTGACGACTAAACACAGATAATGCGTCGGCATCTTATACAAAAGCCATAATGCCGACTTAAGTAAAGGAAGAGTTAATCTTCTCATTGTGTGTGGTTTGCTTTGACCGTTTCCTGGAAGATCAGTATTAGATTCCGATGCACTACTCCAGCTTTACTTTATCCCTTGGACCTTCATATTGACGAAGAAATACAGATGTTGCGTCGGAATTTAATACAAGGCCATAATGCCGACTTAAGTAAAGGAAGAGTAAACCTTCCCATTGTATCTGGTTTGTTTTGAGCGTTTCCTGGGAGATCAGTATTTGACTCTAATGCACTACTGCAACTTTACTCCATCCCTTGAACCATCACATTGACGATGAAACACAGATATTGGGTCGGGATTTAATTCAAAAGGCACAATGCCGACTTAAGTACAAGAAGGGTAAATCTTCTCACTGTTCGTGGTTTGCTTTGAGCGTTTCCTGTGAGATCAGTATTGGATTCCGATGCACTACACCCACTTTACTCTATCCCTTGGACTTTCACGTTGGCGATGAAACACACAAATTTCGTCGGGATTTATTACAAAAGGCACAATGCCAGCTTACATACAAAAAGAGTAAATCTTCTCATTGTTTGTGGTGTGCTTTGAGAAATTCCTGGGAGATCAGTATTAGATTCCGATGCACTACTGCAGCTTTACCCTATCCCTTTGACGTTCACATTGACGATGAAACACAGAAATTACGTCGGGATTCAAAACAAAAGGCACAATGCCGACTTAGGTACAAGAGGATTAAATCTTCTCATTGTTTGTGGTTTGCTTTGAGCGTCTCCTGCGAGATCAGTATTAGATTGCGATGCACTACTGCAGCTTTACTCTATCCCTTGGAGCTCCATATTGACGATGAAACACAGAATGTGCGTCGGGATTTAATACAAAAGGCACAATGCCGACTTATGTACAAGAAGAGTAAATCTTCTCATTGTTTGTGGTTTGCTTTGAGCGTTTCCTGGGAGATCAGTTTTAGATTATGATGCACTACTGCAGCTTTACTCAATCCCTTGGACCTTCACATTGACGATGAAACAGAAAAATTACTTCGGGATTTAGCACAAATGGCGCAATGCCAATTGTAGTACAAAAAGAGTAAATCTTCTCATTGTTTGTGGTTTGCTCTGAGCGTTTCCAGGGAGATCAGTATTAGATTCCGATGCTCTACTGCAGCTTTACACTATCCCTTGGACCTTCACATAGACGATGAAACACAGATATTGCGTCAGGATTTATTACAAAAGCCATAATGCCGAATTAAGTAAAAGAAGAGTTAATCTTCTGTTTGTTTGTGGTTTGCTTTGACCGTTTCTTCGGAGTTCAGTAATAGATTCCGATGCACTATTCCAGGTTTACTCTATCCCTTGGACCCTCATATTGACGATGAAACACAGATATTGCATCGGAATTTAGTACAAGACCATAATGCTGACTTAAGCAAAGGAAGAGTAAACCTTCCCATTGTATCTGTTTTGCTTTGAGCGTTTCCTGGGAGATCAGTATTAGATTCTAATGCACTACTGCAGCTTTACTCCATCCCTTGGACCTTCACATTGACGATGAAACACAGATATTGGCTCGGGATTTAATTCAAAAGGCACAATGCCGACTTAAGTACAAGAAGGGTAAATCTTCTCACTGTTCGTGGTTTGCTTTGAGCGTTTCCTGTGAGATCAGTATTGGATTCCGATGCACTACACCCACTTTACTCTATCCCTTGGACTTTCACGTTGGCGATGAAACACACAAATTGCGTCGGGATTTATTACAAAAGGCACAATGCCAGCTTACATACAAAAAGAGTAAATCTTCTCATTGTTTGTGGTGTGCTTTGAGAAATTCCTGGGAGATCAGTATTAGATTCCGATGCACTACTGCAGCTTTACCCTATCCCTTTGACGTTCACATTGACGATGAAACACAGAAATTACGTCGGGATTCAAAACAAAAGGCACAATGCCGACTTAGGTACAAGAGGATTAAATCTTCTCATTGTTTGTGGTTTGCTTTGAGCGTCTCCTGCGAGATCAGTATTAGATTTTGATGCACTACTGCAGCTTGACTCTATAACTTGGACCTTCACATTGACGATGAAACACAGATATTGGGTCGGGATTTAATTCAAAAGGCACAATGCCGACTTAAGTACAAGAAGGGTAAATCTTCTCACTGTTCGTGGTTTGCTTTGAGCGTTTCCTGTGGGATCAGTATTTGATTCCGATGCACTACCGCACCTTACTCTATCCTTTGGTCCTTCACGTTGACGATGAAACACAGAAATTGCGTCGGGATTTATTACAAAAGGCACAATGCCAGCTTACATACAAGAAGAGTAAATCTTCTCATTGATTCTGGATTGCTTAGAGCATTTCCTCGGAGATCAGTATTAG
This sequence comes from Schistocerca piceifrons, assembly GCF_021461385.2. Classification (NCBI taxonomy): domain Eukaryota; kingdom Metazoa; phylum Arthropoda; class Insecta; order Orthoptera; family Acrididae; genus Schistocerca; species Schistocerca piceifrons. The sequence goes on from NC_060149.1 coordinate 952,197,388, forward strand.
ATTCCGATGCACTACAGCAGATTTACTCTATCCCTTGGCCCTGCACATTGACGATGAAATACAGAAATCGCGTCGGGATTTGATACAAAAGGCACAATGCCGACGTAAGTAGAAGAAGAGTAAATCTCCTCATTGCATGTGGTATCCTTTGAGCGTTTCCTGGGAGATCAGTAATAGATTCCGATGCAGTAATGAGCTTTACTCTATCCCTTGGACCTTCAAATTGACGATGAAACATAGAAATTGCGTCGGGATTTAATACAAAAGGCACAATGCCGAGACAAGTACAAGAAGAGTAAATCTTCTCAGTGATTGTGGTTCGCTTTGACCGTTTCCTTGGAGATCAGTATTAGATTCCGATGCACTACCGCTGCTTTACTCTATAACTTGGACCTTCACATTGACGATAAGACACAGAAATTGCGTCGTGGTTGAATGCAACGGGACAATGCCGACTTAAGTACAAGATGAGTAAATCTTCTCATTGCTTGTGGTTTGCTTTAAACATTTCCTGGGAGATCAGTATTAGATTCCGATACTCTACTGCTGCTTTACTCTATCCCTTGTACCTTCGCATTGACGATGAAACACAGAAATCGCGGCGGGATTTAATACAAACGGCACAATGCCGACTTCAGTACAAAAAGAGTAAATCTCCTCGTTGTTTGTGGTTTGCTTTGACCGCTTCCTGGGAGATCAGTATTAGATTCCGATGCACTACTGCAGCTTTACTCTATCCCTTGAACTTTCACGTTGACGAAGAAACACAGAAATTGCGTCGGGACTTAACACAAAAGGCACATTGTCGACTTAAGTAAAAGAAGAGTAAAACTTTTCATTGTTTGTGGTTTGCTTTGAGAGTTTCCGATGCACTACTGCAGCTACACTGTATCCCTTGGACCTTCACATTGACGATGAAACACAGAAGTTGCGTCGGGATTTAATAAATAAGGCACAATTACGATTTAAGTACAGGAAGAGCAAATCTTCTCATTGTTTCTGGTTTGCTTTGAGCGTTTCCTGTGAGATCAGTATTAGATTCCGATGCACTACTGCAACTTTACTCTATCACTTGGACGTTCACATTGACGATGAAACACTAGGATTGCGTCGGGATTTAAAACAAAAGGCACAATGCCGACTTAAGTACAAGAGGTGTAATTCTTCCACTGTTTGTGGTTTGCTTTGATCGTTTCCTGCGAGATCAGTATTAGATTCCGATGCACCACTGCAGCTTTACTCTGTAACTTTGACCTTCACATTGACGATGAAACACAGAAAGTGCGTCGGGATTGAATACAAACGGCACAATGCCGACTTAAGTACAAGAGGAGTAAATCTTCTCATTGACTCTGGTTTGCTTTGAACGTTTCCTCGGAGATCAGTATTAGCATCTGATGCACTACAGTGGACTTACTCTATCCCTTTGACTTTCACATTGATGATGAAACACAGAAATTGCGTCCGGATTTAATACAAATGCCATACTGCCAATTCAAGTAAAGGAAGAGTTAATCTTCTCATTGTTTGTGATTTGCTTTTAGTGTTTCGTGGGTGTTCAGTATTAGATTCCGATGCTCTACTGCAACTTTACTCTATCCCTTGGACGTTCACATTGACGATGAAACTCAGAGATTGCGTCGGGATTTAATATGAAATGCACAATGCCGACTTACGTACAAGAAGAGTAAATCTTCTCATTGTATCTGGTTTGCTGTGAGCGTTTCCTGGAGAATCAGTATTAGATTGCTATGCACTACTGAAGCTTTACTCTACCCCTTGGACCTTCACATTTACGATGAAACATGGAAATTGCGTCTGGATTTAATACAAAAAGCACAATGCCGACTTAAGTACAAGAAGAGTAAATTGTCTCATTGTGTGTGGTTTGCTTGGTTTGCTTTGAGGGTTTCCTGGGAGATCAGTATTAAAGTCCAATGCACTACTGCAGCTTTGCTCTATCCTTTGGACCTTCACATTGACGATGAAACACAGAAGTTACGCCGGGATTTAATATAAAAGGCACAATTACGACTTAAGTACAAGATGAGTAAATCTTCTCATTGTTTCTGGTTTGCTTTGAGCGTTTCCTGTGAGATCAGTATTAGACTCCAATGAACTACTGCAGCTTTACACCATCCCTTGGACCTACACATTGACGATGAAACACAGAAATTGCGTCGGGATTTAATACAAATGCACAATGCCGACTTAAGTACAAGAAGAGTAAATCTTCTCATTGATTGTGGTTTGCTTTGACCGTTTCCTGGGAGATCAGTATTAGATTCCGATGCACTACTGCTGCTTTACTCTATAACTGTGAACTCCACATTGAAGATAAAACACAGAAATTGCTTCGGGATTGAATGCAAACGGCACAATGCCGACTTAAGTACAAGATGAGTAAATCTTCTCATTGTTTGTGGTTTGCTTTGAACATTTCCTGGGAGAACAGTATTAAATTCCGATACTCTACTGCTGCTTTACTCTATCCCTTGCACCTTCACATTGACGATGAAACACAGAAATTGCTTCGGGATTTAATACAAAAGGCACCATTCCGACTTAAGTACAAGAAGAGTAAATCTTCTCATTGTTTGTGGTTTACTTTGAGCGTTTCCTGGGAGATCAGTATTAGATTCCGTTGCACTACTGCAGCTTTACTCTATCCCTCTGATGCTCACATTGACGATGAAACACCGAAATTGCGTCGGGATTTAATGCAAAAGGCACAGTGCCGACTTAAGTACAAGAGGAGTAAAACTTCTCATTGTTTGTGGTTTGATTTGAGCGTCTCCAGCGAGATCAGTATTATATTCCCATGAACTATTGCAGCTTTACTCAATATCTTGGACCTTCACATTGACCATGAAACACAGATTTAGCGTCGGTATTTAATACAAAAGGCACAATGCCGACTTATGTACAAGAAGAGTAAATTATCTCATAGTTTGTGGTTTGCTTTGAGCGTTTTTTGTGAGATCAGTATTCGATTCCGATGCACTACTGCAGCTTTACTCTATCCCTTGGACCTTCACATTGACGAAGAAACACAGAAATCGCGTCGGGACTTAACACAAAAGGCACATTGTCGACTTACGTAAAAGAAGAGTAAATCTTCTCATTGATTCTGGTTTGCTTTGAACGTTTCCTCGGAGATCAGTATTAGATTCCGATGCACTACAGTGGACTTACTCTATCCCTTGGACTTTCACATTGATGATGAAACACAGAAATTGCGTCCGGATTTAATACAAATGCCATACTGCCAACTCAAGTAAAGGAAGAGTTAATATTCTCATTGTTTGTGAATTGCTTTTAGCGTTTCCTGGGTGTTCAGTATTAGATTCCGATGCACTACTGCAGCTTTACTCTATCCCTTGGACGTTCACATTCACGGTGGAACTCAGAGACTTCGTCGGGATTTAATACGAAATGCACAATGCCGACTTATGTACAAGAAGAGTAAATCTTCTCATTGTATCTGGTTTGCTGTGATCGTTTCCTGGAAGATCAGTATCGGATTCCTATGCACTACTGCAGCTTTACTCTATCCCTTGGACCTTCACATTTACGATGAAACATGGAAATTGCGTCGGGATTTAATACAAAAAGCACAATGCCGACTTAAGTACAAGAAGAGTAAATCTTGTCATTGATTGTGGTTTGCTTTGACCGTTTCCTGGGAGATCAGTATTAGATTCCGATGCACTACTGCTGCTTTACTCTATAACTTGGAAATCCACATTGAAGATAAAACACAGAAATTGCGTCGGGATTGAATGCAAACGGCACAATGCCGACTTAAGTACAAGATGAGTAAATCTTCTCATTGTTTGTGCTTTGCTTTGAACATTTCCTGGGAAAACAGTATTAAATTCCGATACTCTACTGCTGCTTTACTCCATCCCTTGGACCTTCGCATTGACGATGAAACACAGAAATTGCGTCGGGATTTAATACAAACGGCACAATGCCGACTTCAGTACAAGAAGAGTAAATCTCCTCATTGTTTGTGGTTTGCTTTGACCGCTTCCTGGGAGATCAGTATTAGATTCCGATGAACTACTGCCGCTTTACTCTATCCCTTGGACCTTCACATTGACGATGAATCACAGATATTGCGTCGGTATTTAATACGAAAGGCACAATGCCGACTTAAGTACAAGAAGAGTAAATCTTGTCACTATTTGAGGTTTGCTTTGAGCGTTTCCTGTGAGATCAGTATTAGATTCCGATGCACTACTGCAGCTTTACTCTATCACCCAGGACGTTCACATTGACGATGAAACACAGGGATTGTGTCGGGATTTAATACAAAAGGCACAATGCCGACTTAAGTACAAGAGGTGTAAATCTTCCACTGTTTGTTGTTTAATTTGATCGTTTACTGCGAGATCAGTATTGGATTCCGATGCACCACTAAGCTTTCACATTGACGACGAAACACAGAAATTGCGTCGGTACTTAACACAAAAGGCACATTATCGACTTAAGTAAAGGAAGAGTAAATCTTCTCATTGATTCTAGTTTGCTGTGAGCGTTCCCTGGAAGATCAGTATTAGATTCATATGCACTACTGCAGCTTTACTGTATCACTTGGACTTCACATTTACGATGAAACATGGAAATAGCGTCGGGATTTTATACAAAAAGCACAATGCCGACTTAAGTACAAGAAGAGTAAATCGTCTCATTGTGTGTGGTTTGCTTGGTTTGCTTTGAGCGTTTCCTGGGAGATCAGTATTAAATTCCGATGCACTACTGCAGCTTTACTCCATCTCTTGGACCTTCGCATTGACGATGAAACACAGAAACTGCGACGGGATTGAATACAAACGGCACAATGCCGACTTCAGTACAAGATGAGTAAATCTTCTCATTGTTTGTGGTATGCTTTGAACGTTTCCTGGGAGGTCAGTAAGAGATTCCGATGCTATACTGCTGCTTTACTCTATCCCTTGGACCTTCACATTGACGATGAAACAGAAATTGCGACGGGATTGAATACAAACGGCACAATGCCGACTTAATTACAAGAAGAGTAAATCTTATCATTGTTTGTGGTTAGCTTAGAGCGTTTCCTGGGAGATCAGTATTAGATTCCGATGCACTACTGCAGGTTTACTCTATCCCTTGGACCTCCACATTGACGATGAAACACGGAAATTGCGTCGTGATTTAATACAAAAGGCACAATACCGACTTAAGTACAAGAAGAGTAAATCTTCTCATTGTGGTTTCCTGTGAGCGTTTCCAGAGGGATCAGTATTAGATTCCGATGCACTACTGCAGCTTCTCTCTATCCCCTGGACCTTCACATTGACGATGCAACACAGAAATTGCGTCGGGTTTTGATACAAAAGGCACAATGCCGTCTTAAGTACATGAAGTGTAAATTTTCTCATTGTGTTTGGTTTACTTAGAGCGTTTCCTGGGAGATCAGTATTAGATTCCGATGCACTACTGCAGCTTTACTGTATCCCTTGGACCTTCAAATTGTCGATGAAACACAGAAATTGCGTCGGGATATAATACAAAAGGCACAATCCTGAACTAAGTACAGGAAGAGTAAATCTTCTCATTGTCTGAGGTTTGCTTTGAGCGTTTCCTGTGAGATCAGTATCAGATATCGATGCACTAATGCAGCTTTACTCTATCCCTTGGACCTTTACATTGACGATGAAACACAGAAATTGCGTCGGGATGTAATACAAAAGGCACAATGCCAACTTATGTACAAGAAGATTAAATCTTCTCATTGATTGTGGTTTGCTTTGAGCGTTTCTTTGGAAATCGGTATTAGACTCCGATGCACTACAGCTGCTTCAGTCTAGAACTTGGACCTTCACATTGACGATGAAACACAGAAATTGCGTCGGGATTGAATACAAATGGCACAATGCCAACTTAAGAACAATAAGTTTGAAACCTCTCATTGTTTGTGGTTTGCTTTGAGTGTTTCCTGGGAGATCAGGATTAGATTCCGATGCAGTACTGCAGCTTCACTCTATCCCTTATGGCTTCACATTGACTATGAAACACAGAAATTGCGTCAAGATTTAATACAAAAGGCACGACCCCGAATTATATACAAGCAAAGTAAAAATTCTCATTGTTTGTGGTTTGCTTTGAGCGTTTCCTGGGAGATTAGTATAAAATTCCAATGCACTACTGCAGCTTTACTCTATCCCTTGCGCCTTCATATTGACGATGAAACACAGAAATTGCGTCGGGATTTAATACAAAATGCTCAATGCCGACTTAAGTACAAGAAGACAAAGTCCTTGCATTGTTTGTGGTTTGCTTTGAGCGTATCCTGGAAGATCTGTATTATATTCAGATGTACTACTGCAGCTTAATTCTATCGCTTGGACCTTCACATTGACAATGAAACATAGAAATTGCGTCGTTATTTAATACAAAATGCACAATGCCGACCTAAGTACAAGCAGAGTAAATATTCTCATTGTTAGTGGTTTGCTTTGAGCGTTTCCTGGGAGATCAGTATTAGATTCTGATGCACTACTGCAGCTTTACTCAATCTGTTGAAACTTCACATTCACGGTGAAACACAGAAATTGCGTCGTTATTTAATACAAAAGGCACAATTCCGACTTATGTACAAGCAGATTAAATATTCTCTTTGTTTGTGGTTTGCTATGAGCGTTTCCTGGGAGATCAGTATTTGATTCCGATGCACTACTGCAGCTTTAATCTATCCCGTGGACCCTCACATTGACGATAAAACACAGAAATTGAGTCGGGATTTAATACAAAAGGCACAATGCCGACTTAAGTACAAGAGGAGGCTACCTTGTCTTTGTTTGTGGTTTGCTTTCAGCGTTTCCCGCGAGATCAGTATTGGATTCCGATGCACTACTGGAACTTCACTGTATAACTTGGACGTTCACATTGACGATGAAACACAGAAATTTCGTCAGGATTGAATAATAACTTCACAAAGCCGACTTATGTACAAGAGGAGTAAATCTTCTCATTGTTTGTGGTTTGCATTGAGCGTTTCCTGGGAGGTCAGTATTAGAATCCGATGCACTACTGCTGCTTTACTCTATCCCTTGGACCTTCACATTGACGATGAAACACAGATATTACGTCGGTATGAAATACAAAAGGCTCAATGCCGATATAAGTACAAGAAGAGTAAATCTTTTCATTGTTTGTGGTTCGTTTAAGCGTTTCCTGGGAGATCAGTATTAGATTCCAATGCGCTACTGCAGCTTTACTCTATCCCGTGGACCTTCACATTGACGATGAAACACGGAATTGGCGTGGGGGTTTAATACAAAAGGCACAATGCCGACTTAAGTACAAGAAGAGAAAATCTACTCATTGTTTCTGGTTTGCTTTGAGCGTTTCCTGGGCGATCAGTATTAGATTCCGTTGCACTACTGCAGCTTCGCTCAATCCCTTGGACCTTCACATTGACGATGAAATACAGAAATTGCGTCGGGTATCAATACAAAAGACACAATGCAGACTTAATTCCAATAAGAGTAAGATTTCTCAGTGTTTGTGGTTTGCTTTGAGCGTTTCCTGGGGGTTCAGTGTTAGATTCCGATGCACTACTGCAGGTTTACTCTATCCCTTGGACATTCACATTGAAGATGAAACACAGAAATTGCGTTGGGATCGGTAAGCGGATCTAAATCCCCTATTCAGTCACTCGTTGACCACGATGGCACCGAAACAGAGGACGACCGAAGAAAGGCAGAAATACTGAATTCAGTGTTCCGAAACTGTTTCACTGTGGGAAATCGTAACACGGTCCCTGACTTCAGCCGTCGCACGGACGCCAAAATGGAAAATATTGAAATAAACGATATCGGAATTGAAAAACAACTGCTATCACTTAGTAGCGGAAAAGCATCCGGACCAGACGAGATACCCTTAAGATTCTACAGTGATTATGCTAAAGAACTTGCCCCCTTTCTATCAGCAATTTATCGTAGATCGCTGGAAGAACGTAAAGTACCTAGCGATTGGAAGAAAGCGCAGGTCGTTCCCATTTTCAAGAAGGGTCATAAATCAGATGCGAATAATTATAGGCCTATTTCGCTTACGTCAATCTGTTGTAGAATAATGGAACATGTTTTGTGTTCTCGTATTATGACGTTCTTAGATAATACAAATCTCCTTCATCATAACCAACATGGATTCCGCAAACAGAGATCATGTGAAACTCAGCTCGCCCTATTTGCCCAAGAAATTCACAGTGCCGTAGACACTGGCGAGCAGATTGATGCCGTATTCCTGGACTTCAGGAAGGCATTTGATACGGTTCCGCACTTACGTTTAGTGAAAAAAATACGAGCTTACGGAATATCGGACCAGGTTTGTGATTGGATTCAGGATTTCCTAGAAGAAAGAAGACAACACGTCATTCTTAACGGTTCAAAATCTGCAGATGTAGAGGTAATTTCGGGAGTACCGCAGGGAAGCGTGATAGGACCTTTATTGTTTACAATATACATAAATGACTTAGTTGACAACATCGGTAGCTCCGTGAGGCTATTTGCAGATGACACAGTTGTCTACAAGAAAGTAGCAACATCAGAAGACTCGTACGTACTCCAGGACGACCTGCAGAGGATTAATGCATGATGCGACAGCTGGCAGCTTTCCCTAAACGTAGATAAATGTAATATAATGCGCATACATAGGGGCAGAAATCCATTCCAGTACGATTATGCCATAGGTGGTAAATCATTGGAAGCGGTAACGACCGTAAAATACTTAGGAGTTACTATTCGGAGCGATCTGAAGTGGAATGATCACATAAAACAAATTGTGGGAAAAGCAGGCGCCAGGTTGAGATTCATAGGAAGAATTCTAAGAAAATGTGACTCATCGACGAAAGAAGTAGCTTACAAAACGCTTGTTCGTCCGATTCTTGAGTATTGCTCATCAGTATGGGACCCTTACCAGGTTGGATTAATAGAAGAGATAGACATGATCCAGCGAAAAGCAGCGCGGTTCGTCATGGGGACATTTAGTCAGCGCGAGAGCGTTACGGAGATGCTGAACAAGCTCCAGTGGCGGACACTTCAAGAAAGGCGTTACGCAATACGGAGAGGTTTATTATCGAAATTACGAGAGAGCACATTCCGGGAAGAGATGGGCAACATATTACTACCGCCCACATATATCTCGAGTAATGATCACAACGAAAAGATCCGAGAAATTAGAGCAAATATGGAGACTTACAAGCAGTCGTTCTTCCCACGCACAATTCGTGAATGGAACAGGGAAGGGGGGATCAGATAGTGGTACAATAAGTACCCTCCGCCACACACCGTAAGGTGGCTCGCGGAGTATAGATGTAGATGTAGATGTAGATTTAGTACAAAAGGCACAATGCCGACTTAATTGCAAGAAGTGAAAAACTCCTCATAGTATGTGGTTTGATTTGAGCGTTTCCTGGGAGATCAGTATTAGATTCCGATGCACTACTGCAGCTTTACTCTATCCCATGGACTTTTACATTGACGATGAAACACAGAAATTGCGCCGGGATTTAATACAAAAGACACAAAGCTGACTTAAGTACAAGCAGAGTAAATCTTCTCATAGTTTGTGGTTTGCTTTGAGCGTTTCCTGGGAAATCAGTATTAGCTTCCGATGGACTACTGCAGCTGTACTCTATCCCTTGGAACTTCACATTGACGATGAAACACAGAAATTGCGTCGGGATTTAATACAAAAGGCACAATGCCGACTTAAGTACATGCAGATTAAATATTCTCATTGTTTGTGGTTAACTCTGAGCGTTTCCTGGGAGATCAGTATTAGATTCCGATGCACTACCGCAGGTTTAATCTATTCCTTGGACCCTCACATGGACGTTGAATTACAGAAATTGGGTCGGGATATAATGCAAAAGGCACAATGCCGACTTAGGTACAAGAAGAGTAATTCCTTTCAATGTTTGTGGTTTGCTTTGAGCGTTTCCTGCGAGATCAGTATTAGATTCCGATGCACTACTGCAGCTTTACTCTATCCCTTTGACGTTCACATTGACGATGAAAGACAGAAATTGCGTCGGGATTTAACACAAAAGCCACAATGCAGAGTTCACTACTAATGGAGTAGATCTTCTCAATGTTTGTGGTTTTCTTTGAGCGTTTCCTCGGAGATCAGTATTAGATTTCGATGCACTACTGCAGCTCGACTCTATCCCTTGGACCTTCACATTGACGATGAAACACAGAAATTGCGGCGTTATTTCATACAAAAGGCACAATGCCGACTTAAGTACAAGAAGAGTGTATCTTCTCATTGTTTGTGGTTTGCTTTGAGCGTTTCCTGGGAGATCAGTAAAAGATTCAAATGCACTACTGCAGCTCTGCTCTTTCCCTTGGACCTTCACATAGACGATGAAACACAGAAATTGCGTCGGGATTTAACACAAAAGGCACAATGCCGACTTAATTCCAATAAGAATAAAATTTCTCAGTGTTTGTGGTTTGCTTTGAGCGTTTCCTGGGGGTTCAGTATTAGATTCCGATGCACTACTGCAGCTTTACTCTATTCCTTGGACCCTAAAAGTGACGCTGAAACACAGATATTGCGTCGGGATTTAATACAAAAGGCACAGTGCCGACTTAAGTACAAGAGGAGTAAATCTCATTGTTTGTGGTTTGCTTTGAGCGTTTCCTGGGAGATAAGTATTAGATTCCGATGCACTACAGAAGCTCTACTCTATCTGTTGGACCTTCACATTGACGATGAAACACAGACATTGGGTCGGGATTTAATACAAAAGGCACAATGCCGACTTAAGTACAAGAAGATTAAATATTCTTATTGTTTGTGGTTTGCTATGAGCGTTTCCCGGGAGATCAGTATTAGATTCCGATGCACTACTGCAGCTTTACTCGATCCCTTGTACCTTCACATTGACGATGAAACACAGAAATTGCGTCGGGATTTAATACAAAAGGCACAATGTCGACTTATGTACAAGTGGAGTAAATCCTCTCATGGTTTGCGGTTTGCTTTGAGCGTTTCCTGGGAGATCAGTATTAGATTCCGATTCACTACTACTGCTATACCCTATCCCTTGGACCTTCAAATTGACGATGAAACACAGATATTGCGTCGGGAATTAATACAAAAGGCACAATGCCAGCTTTAGTACAAGAGGAGTAAATCTTCTCATTGTTTGTGGTTTGCTTTGAGCGTTTCCTGCGAGATCAGTATTAGATTCCAATGCACTACTGCAGCTTTACTCTATAACGTGGACCTTCACATTGACGATGAAACACAGAAATTGCGTCGGGATTGAATACAGACAGCACAATGGCGATTTAACTACAAGAAGAGTAAATCTTCTCATTGTTTGTGGTTTGCTTTGAGCGTTTCCTGGGAGATCAGTATTAGATACCGATGCACTACTGCAGCTTTACTCTATCCCATGTACTTTCACATTGACGATGAAACACAGAAATTGCCTCAGGAATTAATAAAAAATGCTCAATGCCGACTTAAGTACAAGAAGAATAAATTTTCTCATTGTTTGTGGTTTGCTTTGAGCATTTCCTGGGAGATAAGTATTAGATTCCGATGCGCTACTGCAGCTTTACTCTATCCCTTGGGACTTCACATAGATGATGCAACACAGAAATTGCGTTGGGATTTAATACTAAAGGCACAATGCCAACTAAGTACAACAAGAGTAACTGTTCTCATTTTTCGTGGTTTGCTTTGAGCGTCTCCTGGGAATCAGTATTAGATTCCGATGCACTACTGCAGCTTTACTCTATCCCTTAGACCTTCACTTTGAAGATGAAACACAGAAATTGCGTCGGTATTTAATACAAAAGGCACAATGCTGACCTAAATACAAGAAGAGCGAATCTTCTCATTGTCTGTGGTTTGCTTTGGGCGTTTCCTGGGAGATCAGTATTAGATTGCGATGCACTACTGCAGCTTAAATCTATCCCTTGGACATTCGCGTTGACGATGAAACACAGAAATTGCGTCAGGATTTAATACAAAATGCTCAATGCCGACTTAAGTACAAGAAGAGTAAATCTTCTCATTGTTTGAGGTATGCTTTGAGCGTTTCCTGGGAGGTCTGTATTAGATTCCGATGCACTACTGCAGCTTTTCTCTATCCCTTGGACCTTCACGTTGACGATGAAACATAGAAGTTGCGTCGGGATTTAATAAAAAAAAACACAATGCCGACCTAAGTACAAGAAGAGCGAATCTTCTCATTGTCTGTGGTCTGCTTTGGGCGTTTCCTGGGAGATCAGTATTAGATTGCGATGCACTACTGTAGCTTCACTCTATCCATTGGACATTCACATTGAAGATGAAACACAGAAATTGTGTCGGGATTTAATACAAAAGGCACAATGCCGACTTGAGTGCAAGAAGAGAAAATCTCATCATAGTTTGTGGTTTGCTTTGAGCGTTTCCTTGGAGATCAGTATTAGATTCCGATGCACTAATGCAGCCTCAGTCTATCCCTTGGACATTCACATTGACTTTGAAACACAGAAATTGCGTAATTATTTCATACAAAAGGCACAATGCCGACTTAAGTACACGCAGATTGAATAATCTCATAGTTTGTGGTTTACTATGACCGTTTCCTGGGAGATCAGTATCAGATTCCGATGCACTACTGCAGCTTTAATCTATTCCTTGGACATTCATATTGACGATAAAACACAGATATTGCGTCAGGATTTAATACAAAAGGCACAATGCCGACTTAAGTACAAGAAGAGTAAATCTTCTCATTGTTTGTGGTTTGCTTTGAGAGTTTCCTGGGAGATCAGTATTAGATTCCGATGCACTACAGCAGCTTTACTCTATCCCTTGGACCTTCACATCGACGATGAAACACAGAAATTGCGTCAGGATTTAATAAAAAAATGCTCAATGCCGGGTTCAGTACAAGAAGAATAAATCTTCTTATTGTTTGTGGTTTGCTTTGAGCATATCCTGAGAGATAAGTATTACATTATGATGCACTACTGCTGCTTAATCTATCCCTTGGACCTTCACATTGACGATGAAAGACAGAAATTACGTCGGAATTTTAATACAAAAGGCACAATGCCGACTTAAGTACAAGAAGAGTAAATCATCTCATTGCTTATGGTTTGCTTAGAGCATTTCCTCGGAGATCAGTATTAGATTCCGTTGCACTACTGCAGCTTTACTCTATCCCTTGCAACTTCACATTGACGATGAAACCCAGAAATTGCGTTGGGATTTAATACTAAAGGCACAATGCCAACAAGTACAAGAAGAGTAAATCTTCTCATTGTTTGAGGTTTGCTTTAAACGTTTCCTGGGATATCAGTATTAGATTCCGATGCACTACTGCAGCTTTACTCTATCCCGTGGACCTTCACATTGACGATGAAACACAGAAATAGCGTCGGTATTTAATACAAAAGGCACAATGCCGACATAAGTACAAGAAGAATAAATCTTCTCATTGTTTGTGGTTTGCTTTGAGCGTTTCCTGGAAGATCAGTATTAGATTCCGATGCACTACTACAGCTTTACTCTATTCCTTGGACATTCACATTGACGATGAAACACAGATATTGCGTCGGGAATTAATACAAAGGGCACAATGCCAGCTTTAGTACAAGAAGAATAAATATTCTCATTGTTTGTGGTTTGCTTTGAGCATTTCCTGGGAGATAAGTATCAGATTCCGATGCACTACCGCAGCTTTACTTTATCCGTTGGACCTTCACATTGACGATGAAACACGGAAATAACGTCGGAATTTTAATACAATAGGCACAATGCCGACTTAAGTACAAGAAGAGTAAATCTTCTCATTGCTTATGGTTTGCTTAGACCATTTCCTCGGAGATCAGTGTTAGATTCCGTTGCACTACTGCATCTTTGCTCTATCCCTTGCATCTTCACATTGGCGATGAAACACAGAAATTGCGTCCGTATTTAATACAAAAGGCACTATGCCGACTTTAGTACAAGCAGAGGATATATCCCAATTGTTTGTGGTTTGCTTTAAGCTTATCCTGGGAGATCAGTATTAGATTCCGTTGCACTACTGCAGCTTTACTCTATCCCTTGGACCTTCACATAGACGAAGAAACATAGAAATTGCGTCGGGATTTAATTCAAAAGGCACAATGGCGACCTAAGTACAAGAAGAGCGAATCTCCTCATTGTCTGTGGTTTGCTTTGAGCTTTTCCTGAGAGATCAGTATTATATTCCGATGCACTACTGTAGCTTCACTCTATCCATTGGCCATTCACATTGAAGATGAAACACACAAATTGCGTCGCGATGTAATACAAAAGGCACAATGTCGACTTGAGTGCAAGAAGAGTAAAACTCCTCATAGTTTGTGGTTTGGTTTGAGCGTTTCCTGGGAGATCAGTATTAGATTCCGATGCTCTACTGCAGCCTCACTCTATCCCTTGGACTTTCACATTGACGATGAAACACAGAAATTGCGTCGGGATTCAATACAAGAGACACAAAGCTGACTTAAGTACAAGAAGAGTAAATCTTCTCAAACTTTGTGGTTTGCTTTGAGCGTTTCCTGGGAGATCAGTATTAGATTCCGTTGCACTACTGCAGCATTACTCTACCCCTTGGACATTCACATTGACGATGAAGCACAGAAGTGGCGTCGGGATTTAATACAAAAGGCACAATGCCGACTTATGTACAAGTGGAGTAAATCTTCTCATTGTTTGCGGTTTGCTTTGAGCGTTTCGTGGGAAATCAGTATTAGATTCCGATTCACAACTGCAGCTTTACTTTATCCCTTGGACCCTCACATTGACGATGAAACACAGATATTGCGTCGGGAATTAATACAAAATGCACAATGCCAACTTAAGTACAAGAGGAGTAAATATCCTCACTGTTTGTGGTTTGCTTTGAGCGTTTCCTGCGAGATCAGTTTTAGATTCCGATGCACTACTGCAGGTTTACTCTACAACTTGGACCTTCATATTGACGATGAAACACAGAAATTGCGTCGGGATTGAATACAAACGGCACAATGCCGACTTAAGTACAAGAAGAGTATATCTTCTAATTATTTGTGGCTTGGTTTGGGGGTTTCCTGGGAGATCAGTATTAGATTCCGATGCACTACTGCAGCTTTACTCTATCCCTTGGACCGTCACATTGACGATGAAACAAAGAAATTGCGTCAGGATTTAATAAAAAAATGCTCAATGCCGACTTAAATACAAGAAGAGCTTCTCATTGTTTATGGTTGGCTTAGAGCATTTCCTCGGAAATCAGTATTAGATTCCGTTGCACTACTACAGCTTTACACTATCCCTTGGATCTTCACATTGACGATGAAACACAGAAATGGCGTCGGTATTTAATGCAAAAGGCACAACGCCGACTTTAGTACAAGCAGAGTATATATTCTAATTGTTTTTGGTTTGCTTTGAGCTTATCCTGGGAGATCAGTATTAGATTCCGTTGCGCTACTGCATCTTTACTCTATCCCTTGGACCATCACATTGACGATGAAACACGGAAATTGCGTCGGGATTTAATACAAAAGGCACAATGCCGACTTAAGTACAAGAGGAGTAAATCTACTCATTATTTGTGGTTTGCTTTGAGCGTTTCCTGCGAGATCAGTATTAGATTCCAGTGCACTACTGCAGCTTTACGCTTTAACCTGGACCTTCACATTGACGATGAAACACAGAAATTGCGTCGGGATTGAATACAAACGGGACAATGCCGACTTAAGTACAAGAAGAGTAAATATTCTCATTGTGTGTGGTTTGCTTTGAGCGTTTCCTGGGAGATCAGTATTGGATTCCGATGCACTACTGCAACTTAACTCTATCCTTTGGACATTCGCATTGACGATGAAACACAGAAATTACGTCAGGATTTAATACAAAATGCTCAATGCCGACTTAAGTACAAGCAGAGTAAATCTTCCCATTGTTTGTGCTATGCTTTGAGTGTTTCCTGGGAGATCAGTATTAGATTCCGATGCACTACTGCTGCTTAACTCTATCCCTTGGGGCTTCACATTGACGATGAAACATAGAAGTTGCGTCGGGATTTAATACAAAAGGCACAATGCCAACCTAAGTACAAGAAGAGCGAATCTCCTCATTGTCTGTGGTTTGCTATGAGCGTTTCCTGGGAGATCAGTATTAATTTCCGATGCACTACTGTAGCTTCACTCTATCCTTTGGACTCTCACATTGACGATGAAACACGGAAATTGCGTCGAGATTTAATACAAAAGACACAATGCCGACTTAAGTACAAGAAGAGTAAATCTTCTCAAAGTTTGTGGTTTGCTATGAGCGTTTCCGGGGAGACCAGTATTAGATTCCGATGCACTACTGCAGCTGTACTCTATCCCTTGGAACTTCACATTGACGATGAAACACAGAATTTGCGTCGGGATTTAATATAAAAGGCACAATGCCGACTTAAGTACACGCAAATTGAATATTCTCATTGTTTGTGGTTTACTATGAGCGTTTCCTGGGAGATCAGTATTAGATTCCGATGCACTACTGCTGCTGTCCTCTGTCCCTTGGAACTTCACATTGACGATGAAACACAGAATTTGCGTCGGGATTTAATACAAAAGGCACAATGCCGACTTAAGTACACGCACATTGAATATTCTCATTGTTTGTGGTTTACTATGAGCGTTTCCTGGGAAATCAGTAGTAGATTCCGATGCACTACTGCAGTTTTAATCTATCCCTCGGACCCTCACATTGAGGATGAAACACAGAAATTGCGTCGGGATTTAATACAAAAGGCACGATGAAGACTTAAGTACAAGAAGAGTAAATCTTCTCATTGTTTCAGGTTTGCTTTGAGCGTTTCCTGGGAGATCAGTATCAGATTCCGTTGCACTACTGCAGCATTACTCTAACCCTTGGACCTTCACATTGACGATGAAGCACAGAAATTGCGTCGGGATTTAATACAAAAGGCACAATGCCGACTTAAGTACAACAAGACTAAAACTTCTCATTGCTTGTGGTATGCTCTGAGCGTTTCCTTGGAGATCAGTATTAGATTCCGATGCACTACTGCAGCTTTACTCTATGCTTTGAACCTTCACATTGACGAAGAAACACAGAAATTGCGTCGGGATTTAATACAGAAGGCACAATGCCGACTTACGTTCAAGAAGAGTAAATCTTCTAATTGTTTGTGGTATGTTTTGAGCGTTTCCTGGGAGATCAGTATCAGATTCCGATGCACAACTGCAGCTTTTCTGTATCCCTTGGACCTTCACAATGACGATGAAACACAGAAATTGTGTCAGGATTTAATACAAAAGGCACAATGCCGACATAGGTACAAGAAGAGTAAAACTTCTCATTGTTTGTGGTTTGCTTTGAGCGTTTCCTGGGAGATCAGTATCAGATTCTGATGCACTACTGCAGCTGTACTCTATCCCTTGGAGTTCACCATTGACGATGAAACACAGTAATTGCGTCGGAATTTAATACAATAGACACAAAGCCGACTTAAGTACAAGAAGAGTTAATCTTCTCATAGTTTGTGTTTTGCTTTGAGCGTTTCCTGGAAGAGCAGTATTAGATTCCGATGCACTACTGCAGCTTTACTCTATCCCTATGAACTTCACATTGACGATGAAACACAGGAATCGCGTCGGGATTTAATACAAAAGGCACAATGCCGACTTAAGTACAAGCAGATTAAATATTCTCATTGATTGTGGTTGCTATGAGAGCTTCCTGGGAGATCAGTATTTTATTCAGATGCACTTCTGCAGCTTTACCCTACCCCTTGGACCGTCACATTGACGATGAAACACAGCAATTGCGTTGGGATTTAATACTAAAGGCACAATGCCAACTAAGTACAAGAAGAGTAAATTTTCTCATTGTTTGTGGGTTGCTTTAAGCGTTTCCTGGGGGATCAGTATTAAATTCCGATGCACTACTGCAGCTTTACTCTATCTTTCGGATCCTCACATTGACGATGAAACAGAGAAATTGTGTCGGTATTTAATATAAAATGCACAATGCCGACATAAGTACAAGAAGAGTAAATCTTCTCATTGTTCGTGGTTTGCTTTGAGCGTTTCCTGGAAGATCAGTATTAGATTCTGACACATTACTGCAGCTCTACTCTATCCCTTGGACCTTGACTTTGTCGATGAAACACAGAAATTGCGTCGGGATTTAATAGCAAAAGCACAATGCCGACTTAAGTACAAGAAGAGCAAATCTTCTCATTGTTTCTGGTTTGTTTTGAGCGTTTCCTGAGAGTTTAGTATTACATTTCGTTGCACAACTGCAGCCTTGCTCTAACCCTTGGACCTTCACATTGACTATCAATATAGAAGTAGCGGCGGGATTTAATACAAAAGGCACAATGCCGACTTAAGTTTAAGAAGAGCGAATCTTCTCATTGTCTGTGGTTTGTTTTGGGCGTTTCCTGGGAGATCAGTATTAGATTCCGATGCACTACTGTAGCTTCACTCTATCCATTGGAGATTCACATTGAAGATGAAACACAGAAGTTGCGTCGGGATTTAATACAATAGGCACAATGCCGACTTGAGTGCAAGAAGAGAAAAACTCAACATAGTTTTTGGTTTGCTTTGAACGTTTCCTCGGAGATCAGTATTAGATTCCGATGCACTACTGCATCCTCACTCTATCACTTGGACACTCATATTGACGATGAAACACAAAAATTGCGTGTGTTTTTAATACAAAAGGCACAATGCCGACTTAAGTACACGCAGATTGAATAATCTCATTGTTTGTGGTTTACTATGACCGTTTCCTGGGAGATCAGCATTAGATTCCGATGCACTACTGCAGCTTTACTCTATCCCTTGGACCTTCACATTGACGTTGAAACACAAAAATTGCGTCAGGATTTAATATAACAATGCTCAATGCCGGCTTCAGTACAAGAAGAATAAATCTTCTTATTGTTTGTGGTTTGCTTTGAGCTTTTCCTGGGAGATAAGTATTAGATTCCGTTGCACTACTGCAGCTTTACTCTATCCGTTTGACCTTCACATTGACGATGAAACATAGAAGTTGCGTCGGGATTTAATAAAAAGGCACAATGCCGACCTAAGTACAAGAAGAGCGAATCTCCTCATTGTCTGTGGTTTGCTTTGAGCGTTTCCTGCGAGCTCAGTTTTAGTTTCCGATGCAATACTGCAGCTTTACTCTACAACTTGGACCCTCATATTGACGATGAGACACAGAAATTGCGTCGGGATTGTAGAAACGGCACAAAGCCGACTTAAGTACAAGAAGAGTAAATCTTCTAATTGTTTGTGGCTTGGTTTGGGCGTTTCCTGGGAGATCAGTATTAGATTCCGATGCTCTACTGCAGCTTTACTCTATCCCTTGGACCGTCACATTGACGATGAAACACAGAAATTGCGTCAGGATTTAATAAAAAAATGCTCAATGCCGACTTAATTACAAGAAGAATAAATCTTCTCATTGTTTGTGGTTTGCTTTGAGCGTTTGCTGGGAGATAAGAATTGGATTCCGATGCACTACTGCAGCTTTACTCTATCCCTTGGGCCTTCACATTGACGATGAGGCACGGAAATTACGTCGGAATTATAATACAAAAGGCACAATGCCGACTTAAGTACAAGAAGAGCTTCTCATTGTTTATGGTTTGCTTAGAGCATTTCCTCGGTAATCAGTATTAGATTCCATTGCACTACTACAGCTTTACACTATCCCTTGGATCTTCACATTGACGATGAAACACAGAAATTGCGTCGGTTTTTATACAAAAGGCACAATGCCGACTTTAGTACAGGCAGAGTATATATTCTAATTGTTTGTTGTTTGCTTTGAGCTCACACTGGGAGATCGGTATTAGATTGCGTTGCACTACTGCATCTTTACTCTATCCCTTGGACCATCACACTGACGATGAAAAACGGAAATTGCGTCGGGATTTAATACAAAAGGCACAATGCCGACTTAAGTACAAGCAGAGTAAATATTCTCATTGTTTGTGGTTTGCATTGAGCTTTTCCTGGGAGATCAGTATTAGATTCCGATGCACTACTGCAGCTTTACTATATCCCTTGGACCTTTACATTTACGATGAAACACGGAAATTGCGTCGGGATTTAATACAAAAGGCACAATGCCGTCTTAAGTACAAGAAGTGTAAATCTTCTCATTGTTTGTGGTTTGCTTTGAGCGTTTCCTGGGAGATCAGTGTTAGATTCCGATGCACTACTGCAGCTTAACTCTATCCTTTGGACATTCGCATTGATGATGAAACACGGAAATTGCGTCGGGATTTAATACAAAAGGCACAATGCCGTCTTAAGTACAAGAAGTGTAAATCTTCTCATTGTTTGTGGTTTGCATTAAGCTTTTCCTGGGAGATCAGTATTAGATTCCGATGCACTACTGCAGTTTTAATCTATCCCTTGGACCCTCACATTGAGGATGAAACACAGAAATTGCGTCGGGATTTAATACAAAAGGCACGATGAAGACTTAAGTACAAGAAGAGTAAAACTTCTCATTGTTTCAGGTTTGCTTTGAGCGTTTCCTGGGAGATCAGTATTAGATTCCGTTGCACTACTGCAGCATTACTCTACCCCTTGGACCTTCACATTGACGATGAAGCACAGAAATTGCGTCGGGATTTAATACAAAAGGCACAATGCCGACTTAAGTACAACAAGACTAAAACTTCTCATTGCTTGTGGTATGCTCTGAGCGTTTCCATGTAGATCAGTATTAGATTCCGATGCACTACTGTAGCTTTACTCTATCCCTTGGACCTTCACATTGACGACGAAACACAGAAATTGTACCGGATTTAATACAGAAGGCACAATGCCGACTTACGTTCAAGAAGAGTAAATCTTCTAATTGTTTGTGGTATGTTTTGGGCGTTTCCTGGGAGATCAGTATCAGATTCCGATGCACTACTGCGGCTTTTCGGTATCCCTTGGACCTTCACAATGACGATGAAACACAGAAATTGAGTCAGGATTTAATACAAAAGGCACAATGCCGACATAGGTACAAGAAGAGTTAATCTTCTCATAGTTTGTGTTTTGCTTTGAGCGTTTCCTGGAAGAGCAGTATTAGATTCCGGTGCACTACTGTAGCTCTACTCTATCCCTTGGAACTTCACATTGTCGATGAAACACAGGAATTGCGTCGGGATTTAATACAAAAGGCACAATGCCGACTTAAGTACAAGCAGATTAAATATTCTCATTGATTGTGGTTTGCTATGAGAGTTTCCTGGGAGCTCAGTATTTTATTCAGATGCACTTCTGCAGGTTTACTCTACCCCTTGGACCGTCACATTGACGATGAAACACAGAAATTGCGTTGGGATTTAATAGTAAAGGCACAATGCCAACTAAGTACAAGAAGAGTAAATCTTCTCATTGTTTGTGGTTTGCTTTAAGCGTTTCCTGGGGGATCAGTATTAAATTCCGATGCACTACTGCAGCTTTACTCTATCTTTCGGATCCTCACATTGACGATGAAACAGAGAAATTGTGTCGGTATTTAATACAAAATGCACAATGCCGACATAAGTACAAGAAGAGTAAATCTTCTCATTGTTCGTCGTTTGCTTTGAGCGTTACCTGGAAGATCAGTATTAGATTCCGGTGCACTACTGCAGCTTTACTCTATTCCTTGTACCTTCACATTGCCAATGAAACACAGAAATTGCGTCGTTATTTAATACAAAAGGCACAATGCCGACTTAAGTACAAGAAAAGTAAATCTTCTCATTGTTTGTTGTTTGCTTTGAGCGTTTCCTGGGAGATCAGTATTAGATTCCGATACATTACTGCAGCTCTACTCTATCCCTTGGACCTTGACTTTGTCGATGAAGCACAGAAATTGCGTCGGGATTCAATAGCAGAAGCACAATGCCGACTTAAGTACAAGAAGAGTAAATCTTCTCATTGTTTCTGGTTTGTTTTGAGCGTTTCCTGGGAGTTTAGTATTACATTCCGTTGCACAACTGCAGCTTTGCTCTAACCCTTGGACCTTCACATTGACGATGAATATAGAAGTAGCGGCGGGATATAATACAAAAGGCACAATGCCGACCTAAGTACAAGAAGAGCGAATCTTCTCATTGTTTGTGGTTTGCTTTAAGCGTTTCCTGGGAGATAAGTATTAGATTCCGATGCACTACTGCAGCTTCACTCTATCCATTGGACATGCACATTGAAGATGAAACACAGAAATTGCGTCGGGATTTAATATAAAAGGCACAATGCCGACTTAAGTACAAGAAGAGTAAATCTTCTCATTGTATGTGGTTTGCTTTGAGCGTTTCCTGGGAGATCAGTATTAGATTCCGATGCACTACTGCAGCTTTACTCTATCCCTTGGACCTTCACATTGTCGATGAAACACAGAAATTGCGTCGGGATTTAATACAAAAGTCACAATGCCGACTTAGGCACAAGAAGAGTTAATCTTCTCATTGTTTGTGATTTGCTTTGAGCGTTTCCTGGGAGATCAGTATTAAATTCCGATGTACTACTGCAGCGTTACCCTATCCCATGGACTTTCACATTGACGATGAAACACAGAAATTGCGTCGGGATTTAATACAAAAGACAAATGCCGACTTAAGTACAAGCTGAGTAAATGTTCACATTGTCTGTGGTTTGATATGAGCGTTACCTGGGAGATCAGTATTAGATTACGATGCACTACTGCAGCTTTACTCTATCCCTAGGACCTTCAGATTGAGGGTGAAACACAGAAATTGTGCCGGGAATTAATACAAAAGGCACAATGCCGACTTAAGTACAAGAAGAGTAATCCACCTCATTGTTTGTGGTTTGCATTGAGCGTTTGCTGGGAGATCAGTATTAGATTCCGATGCACTACTGTAGCTTTACTCTATCCCTTCGACATTCGCATTGAAGATGAAACACAGAAATTGCGTCGGGATTTAATACAGAAGGCACAATGCCGAATTAAGTACAAGAAGAGTAAATATTCACATTGTTTTTGGTTTCCTGGGAGATCAGTATTAGATTCCGATGCACTACTGCAGTATTAATCTATCCCTTGGACCTTCACATGACGATGAAAGGCAAAAATTTGGTTGTTATGTAATACAAAAGGCACAATGCCGACTTAAGTACAGGAAGAGTAAATCTTCTCAATGTTTGTGGTTTGCTTTGAGCGTATCCTGTGAGAACAGTATCAGGTTCCGAAGCACTACTGCTGCTTTACTCTATCCCTTGGACGTCCACATTGACGATGGAACACAGAAATTGCATAGGGATTTAATACAAAAGGCACAATGCCCTTATATGTACAAGAAGAGTAAATCGTCTCATTGTTTGTGGTTTGCTTTGAGCGTTTCCAGGGCGATCAGTATTAGATTCCGATGCACTACTGCAGCTTTACTCCATCCCTTGGACCTTCACATTGTCGATGAAACTCAGAAATAGCTTCGTGATTTATTACAAAATTCAAAATGCCGACTTAAGTACAAGAAGAGTTAAACTTCTCATTGTTTGTAGTTTGCTTTGGCCTTTTCCTGGGAGATTAGTATTAGATTCCGATGCACTACTGCAGCTAACCTCTATCTGTTGGACCTTCACTTCGACGATGAAACACAGACATTGGGTCGGGATTTAATACAAAAGGCACAATGATGACTGAAGTACAAGAAGAGTAAATCTTCTCATTGTATGGGGTTTGCTTTGAGCGTTTCCTGGGAAATCAGTATTATATTCCGATGCACTACTGCAGCTTTACTCTATCCATTGGACCATCACATTGACGATGAAACATGGAAATTACGTCGGAATTTTAATACAAAAGGCACAATGCCGACTTAAGTACAAGAAGAGTAAATCTTCTCAATTTTTATGGTTTGCTTAGAGCATTTGCTCGGAGATCAGTATTAGATTCCGTTGCACTACTGCAGCTTTTCTCTATCCCTTGGATCTTCGCATTGACGATGAAACCCAGATATTGCGTTGGGATTTAATACAAAAGGCACAATGCCAACTAAGTACAAGAAGAGTAAATCATCTCATTGTTTGTGGTTTGCTTTAAGCGTTTCCTGGGAGATCAGTATTAAATTCCGATGCACTACTGCAGCTTTACTCTATCGCACGGAACTTCACATTGACGATGAAACAGAGAAATTGTGTCGGTATTTAATACAAAATGCATAATGCCGACATAAGTACAAGAAGAGTAAATCTTCTCATTGTTTGTGGTTTGCTTTGAGCGTTTCCTGCGAGGTCAGTATTTGATTCCGATGCACTACTGCAGCTTTACGCTATCACTTGGCCCTCACATTGACGGTGAAACACTGAAATTTAGTCGGGATTTAATACAAAAGGCACAATGCCGACTTAAGTACAAGAAAAGTAAATATTCTCACTGTTTTTGGTTTGTTTGAGCGTTTCCTGGGAGATCAGTATTAGATTCCGATGCACTACTGCAGCTTTACTCTATCCCTTGGACCTTCATATTGAAGATGACACAGAGTAAATGCGTCTGGATTGAATACAAAAGGCACAATGACGACTTAAGTACAAGAAGAGTACATCTTCTCATTGTTTGTGGATCGTTTTGAGCGTTTCCTGGGAGATCAGTGTTAGATTCGGATGCCCTACTGCAGCTTTCCTCGATCCCTTGGACCTTCACATTGACGATGAAAGATAGAAATTGCGTCGGTATTTAATACAAAAAGCACAATGCCGACTTATGTACAACAAGAGTAAATCTTCTCATTGTTTGTGGTTTGCTTTGAGCGTTTCCTGGAGATCAGTATTAGTTTCCAATGCACTACTGCAGATTTACTCGATCCCTTGGACCTTCAGATTGACGATGAAACGTTGAAATTGCGTCGGGATGTAATACAAAATGTAGAATGCCAACATTTGTACAAGATTAGTAAATCTGCTCAATGTTTGTGCTTTGCTTTGAGCGTTTCCTGGGAGATCAGTATTAGATTCCGATGCACTACTGCAGCTTTACTCCATTTCATGGACCTTCACATTGACGGTGAAACACAGAAATTGCGTCGGGATATAATACAGAAGGCACAATGCCGTCTTAAGTACAAGAAAAGTAAATCTTCTCATTGTTTGTGGTTTGCTTTGAGCGTTTCCTGCGAGGTTAGTATTTGATTCCGATGCACTACTGCAGCTTTACGCAATCCCTTGGACCATCACTTTGACGTTGAAACATAGAAATTGCGTCGGGATTTAATACAAAATTCACAATTCCGACTTAAGTACAAGAAGAGTAAAACTGGTAATGTTAGTGGTTTGCTTTGAGCGTTTCCTGGGTGACCAGCATTAGATTCCGATGCACTGCTGCAGCTTTACCCCATCCCTGGAACCTTCACATTGACGATTAAACTCAGAAATTGCGTCGGGATTTAATACAAAAGGCACAATGCCGACTTAAGTACAACAAGAGTAAATCTTCTCATTGTTTGTGGTTTGTCATGAGCGTTTCCTGGGAGATCAGCATTAGATTCCGATGCACTACTGCAGCTTTACTCTATCCTTCTGACCATCACATTGACGATGAAGCACAGGAATTGCGTCGGGATCTAATGCAAAAGGCACAATGACAATTTAAGTACAAGTAGAGTAAATCTTCCCATTGATTGTGGCTTGTTTTGGGCGTTTCCTGGGAGATCAGTATTAGATTCCGATGCACTACTACAGCTTTACTCTATCTCTTGGTCCTTCACATTGACGAAGAAACACAGAAATTGCGTCAGGATTTAATTGAAAAGGCACAATGCCGACTTAAGTACAAGAAGAGTAAATCTTCTCATTGTTTGTGGTTTGCCATGACCGTTTCCTGGGAGATCAGTATTAGATTCCGATGCAGTACTGCTGCATTACTCTATCCCTTGGACCATCTCATTGACGGTGAAACACAGAAATTGCTTTGGGATATAATACAAAATAAACAATGCCGACTCAAGTACAAGAAGAGTAAATCTTCTCATTGTTTGTTGTTTGCTTTGAGCGTTTCCTGGGAGATCAGTAGTAGATTTCGATGCACTACTGCAGCTTTACTGTATCCCTTGGACCTTCACATTGATGATGAAACACAGAAATAGAGTCGGGATTTAATACAAAAGCTAGAAAGCCGGCTTAAGTACTTTAAGAGTAAATCATCTCATTGATTGTGGTTTCCTTTGGCCGTTTCCTGGGAGATTAATATTAGATTCCGAAGCACTACTGCAGCTCTAGTCTATCTGCTGGACCTTCACATTGACGATGAAACACAGGAATTGCGTCGGGATTAAATACAAAAGGCATAATGCCAACATAAGTACATGAAGAGTAAATCTTCTCAATGTTGCTGGTTTGCTTTGAGCGTTTCCTGTGAGATCAAGATTAGAATCCGATGCACTACTGCAGCTTTTCTTTATCCTTTGGACCTTCACATTGACGATGACGCACAGAAATTGCGTCTGGATTTAATACAAAAAGCACAATGCCGACTTAAGTACAAGAAGAGTAAATCTCCTCATTGTTTGTGGTTTGCTTTGAGCGTGTCCTTTGAGATCAGTATTAGATTCCGATGCACTACTGTGGCTTTACTCTATCCGTTGGACGTTCACATTGACGATGAAAGAAAGTAACTGCGTCGGGATTTAATACAAAAGGCACAATGCCGACTTAAGTACAAGAAGAGAAAATCTTCTGATTGCTTGTGGTTTGCTTTTAAGAGATTCCTGGGAGATCAGTACTAGTTTCCGATGCACTACTGCAGTTTTACTTTATCGCTTGGACCTACACATTGACGATGAAACACAGAAATTGTGTTGGGATTTAATACAAAAGGCACGATGCTGACTTAAGTACAAGAGGAGTAAATCAACCCATTGTTTCTGGTTTGCTTTGAGCGTTTCCTGGGAGATCAGTATTAGATTCCGATGCACTCCTGCAGCTTCACTCTATCCCTTGGTCCTTCACAATTACGACGAAACACAGAAATTGCGTCGGAATTTAATTCAAAAGGCACAATGCCGACTTATGTACAAGAAGAGAAAATCTTCTCATTGTTTGTGGTTTGCCTTTAGGAGATTCCTGGGAGATCAGTACTAGTTTCCGATGCACTACTGCAGTTTTACTTTATCGCTTGGACCTACACATTGACGATGAAACACAGAAATTGTGTTGGGATTTAATACAAAAGGCACGATGCTGACTTAAGTACAAGAGGAGTAAATCATCTCATTGTTTCTGGTTTGCTTTGAGCGTTTCCTGGGAGATCAGTATTAGATTCCGATGCACTCCTGCAGCTTTACTCTATCACTTGGAACTTCACATTGACGATGAAACTGAGAAATTGCATCGGGATTTAATACAAAAGGCACAATGCAGACATAAGTACAAGAATAGTAAATCTTCTAATTGTTTATGGCTTGCTTTTAGCGTTTCCTGGGAGATCAGTATTTGATTCCGATGCAATACTGCAGCTTTAATCAATCCTTTGGACCTTCCCGGTGACTATGAAACACAGAAATTGCGTCGGGATTTAATACAACTGGCACAATGCAGACATAAGTACAAGAAGAGTAAATCTGCGCATTGTTTGCGATTTGCTTTGAGCGTCTCCAGTGAAATCAGTGTTAGATTCCGATGCACTACTGCAGCTTTTCTCTATGCCTTGCAGCTTCACAATGACGATGAAACACAGAAATTGCGTCGGGATTAAAACAAAACACACAATGCCGACTTAAGTACAAGAAAAGTAAATCATCTCATTGTTTGTGGTTTGCTTTGAGCGTTTCCTGGGAGATCAGTATTAGATTCCTTTGCACTACGGCTGCTTTACTCTATCCCTTGGACCTTCACATTGACGATGGACACAAAAATTGCGTCGGGAATTAATACAAAAGTTCACAGTGCCGACTTAAGTACAAGAAGAGTAAATCTGCTCAATGTTTTTGGTTTGCATTGAGTGTGTCCTGGGAGATCAGTAGTAGATTCCGATCCACTACTACAGCTTTGCTCTATCTCTTTGCCGATCACATCGACGATGAAACACAGCAATTGCGTCGGGATTTAATAGAAAAGGCACAATGCCGACTTAAGTACAAGAAGAGTCAATCGCCTCATTGTTTGAGGTTTGCTTTGAGCGTTTGCTGGGGATCAGTATTACAAATCCGATGCACTACTGCAGCTTTACTCTATCCCTTGGAGCTTCACATTGACGATGAAACACAGAAATTGCGTCTGGATTTAATACTAAGGCACAATGCCGGCTTAAGTACAAGAAGAGTCAATCTTCGCATTGTTTGTGGTTTGCTTTGAGTGTGTCCTGGGAGATCAGTATTAGATTCCGATGCACTACTGCTTCTTTACTGTATCCCTTTGACGATCACGTCGACGATAAAACACAGAAATTGCGTTGGGATTTAATACAAGAGGCACAATGCCGACTTAAGTGCAAGAAGAGGAACTCTTCTCATTGTTTGTGGTCTGTTTTGAGCAGTTCGTGGGAGATCAGTATTATATTCCGATGCACCACTGATGCTCTACTCTATCCCTTGGCTCTTCACATTGACGATGAAACACAGAAATTGCGTCGGGATTTAATACAAATGGCACAATGCCGAGTTAAGTACAAGAAGAGTAAATCATCTCATTGCTAGTGTTTTGCTTTGAATGTTTCCTAAGAGATCAGTATTAGATTCCGATGCACCACTGTAGCTTTACTGTATGCCTGGGACATTCCCATTGACGATGAAACATAGAAATTGCATCGGGATTTAATACAAAAGGCTCAGAGCCAACTTAATTACAAGAAGAGCAAATCTTCTCTTTGTTTGTGGTTTGCTTCGAGCGTTCCTGGGATGTCAATATTAGATTCCGATGCACTACTGCAGCTTTACTCTATCCCTTGGAGCTTCACATTGGCGATGAAACACAGAAATTGCGTCTGGATTTAAGACTAAGGCACAATGCCGGCTTAAGTACAAGAAGAGTCAATCTTCGCATTGTTTGTGGTTTGCTTTGAGTGTGTCCTGGGAGATCAGTATTAGATTCCGATGCACTACTGCTTCTATACTGTATCCCTTTGACGATCACGTCGACGATGAAACACAGAAATTGCGTCGGGATTTAATACAAAATTCACAATGCCGACTTAAGTACAGAGTAGCATATCTTCTCAAAGTTTGTGGTTTGCTTTGAGCGTTTCCTGTGAGATCAGTATTAGATTCCAATGCACTACTGCAGCTTTACTCTATCCCTTGGCCTTCACATTGGCGATGAAACACAGAAATTGCGTCGAAATTTAATACAAAATTCACAATGCCGACTTAAGTACAGAGTAGCATATCTTCTCAAAGTTTGTGGTTTGCTTTGAGCGTTTCCTGTGAGATCAGTATTAGATTCCAATGCACTACTGCAGCTTTACTCTATCCCTTGGACCTTCACATTGGCGATGAAACACAGAAATTGCGTCGAAATTTAATACAAAATTCACAATGCCGACTTAAGTACAGAGTAGCATATCTTCTCAAAGTTTGTGGTTTGCTTTGAGCGTTTCCTGTGAGATCAGTATTAGATTCCAATGCACTACTGCAGCTTTACTCTATCCCTTGGGCCTTCACATTGATGATGAAAGAAAGAAATTGCGTCGGGATTTAATACAAAAGGCACAATGCCGACTGAAGTACAAGAACAGTAAATGTTCTCACTGTTTGTGGTTTCCTTCGAGTGTGTCCTGGGAGATCAGTATTAGATTCCGATGCACTACTGCAGCTTTACTCTATCCCTTGGACCTTCACATTGGCGATGAAACACAGAAATTGTGTCGGGAATTAATACAAAAGGCACAATTCCGACTTAAGTGCAAGAAAAGTAAATCATGTCATTGGATGTGGTTTGCGTTGAGCGTTTCCTGTGAGATCAGTATTAGATTCCAATGCACTACTGCAGCTTTACTCTATCCCTTGGGCCTTCACATTGATGATGAAAGAAAGAAATTGCGTCGGGATTTAATACAAAAGGCACAATGCCGACTGAAGTACAAGAACAGTAAATGTTCTCACTGTTTGTGGTTTGCTTCGAGTGTGTCCTGGGAGATCAGTATTGGATTCCGATGCACTACTGCTGCTTTACTCTATCCCTTGGACTTTCACATTGACGATGAAACACAGAAATTGCGTTGGGATTTTAATACAAAAGGCACAATGCCGAATTAAGTAAAAGGAGAGTAAATCTTCTCTTTGTGTGTGGTTTGCTTCCAGCGTTTCCTGGGAGATCAGTATTAGATTCCGATGCACTACTGCAGCTTTACTCTACCCCTTGGAGATTCACATTGACGATGAAACACAGAATTTGCGTCGGGATTTAATAAAAAAGGCACAATGCGGACTTAAGTACAAGAAGAGTCAATCTTCTCATTGTTTGTGGTTTGTTGTGAGCGTCTCCCGTCAGATCAGTATTAGATTGCGATGCACTACTGCAGCATTGCTCTATCACTTGGACCTTCAATTTGACGATGAAACACAGAAATTGCGCCGGGATTTAATACAAAAGGCACAATGCCGATTTATGTAAAAGAACAGTCAATCATCTCATTGT
This sequence comes from Schistocerca piceifrons, assembly GCF_021461385.2. Lineage (NCBI taxonomy): Eukaryota > Metazoa > Arthropoda > Insecta > Orthoptera > Acrididae > Schistocerca > Schistocerca piceifrons. The sequence goes on from NC_060149.1 coordinate 952,228,002, forward strand.
TTTTGGTGTGCTTTGAGCGTTTCCTGTCAGATCAGTATTAGATTCCGAAGCCCTAGTGCAGCATTACTCTATCTCTTGGACCTTCACATTGAAGATGAAACACAGAAATTGCGACGGGATTTAATACAAAAGGCACAATACTGACTTAAGTACAAGAAGAGTAAATCTTCTCATTGTTTGTGGTTTGCTTTGAGCGTTTCCTGGGAGATCAGTATTAGATTCCGATGCACTACTGCAGCTTTACTCTATCCTTTGGACCTTCACATTGACGATTAAACGCAGAACTTGCGTCGGGATTTAATACAAAAAAAGCACAATGCCGACTCAAGTACAAGAAGAGTAAATCTTCCCATTGTTTGTGCCTTGCTTCGAGCGTTTCCTGGGAGATCAATATTAGATTCCGATGCACTACTGCAGCTTTACTCTATCCATTGGACCTTCACATTGACGTCCAAACTCAGTAATTGCGTCAGTATTTAATATAAAAGGCACAGTGCCGACATAAGTACAAGAGCAGTAAATCATCTTATTGATTGTGGTTTGCTTTGAGCGTTTCCTGGGAGATCAGTATTAGATTCCGATGCCCTACAGCAGCTTTACTCTATCCCGTGGACCTTCACATTGACGATGAAACAAAGAAATTGCGTTGGGATTTAATACAAAAGGCACAATGACACCTTAAGTACAAGAAGAGTAAATCTTCTCATTGTTTATGGTTTGCTTTGAGTGTTTCATGGGGTATCAGAATTACTTTCCAAAACACTACTGCAGCTTTACTCTATCTATTGGACCTTCACATTGACGATGAAACACAGAAATTGCGTCGAGATATAATACAAAAGTCACAATGCCGACTTAAGTACAAGAAGAGTAAATCTTCTCATTGTTTGTGGTTTGTTTGAGCGTTTCCCGGGAGATCAGTATTATTTTCAGATGCACTACTGCAGCTTTACTCTATCCTTTGGACCTTCACATTGACGATGAAACAAAGAAATTGCGTCGGTATTTAATACAAAAGGCACAATGCCGCCTTAAGTACAAGAAGAGTAAATCTGCTCATTGGTTATGGTTTGCCTTGAGTGTTTCATGGGAGATCAATATTAGTTTCCGAAGCACTACTGCAGATTTAATCTATCCCTCTGACCTTCACATTGACGATGAAACACAGAAATTGCGTCGGGATATAATGCAAAAGGTCCAATGCCGACTTAAGTACAAGAAGAGTAAATCTCCTCATTGTTTGAGGATTGCTTTGAGCGTTTCCTTGGAGATTTGTATTATATTCAAATGCACTACTGCAGCTTTACTTTATCCCTTGGAGCTTCAATTTGACGATGAAACACAGAATTAGCGTCGGGATTTAATACAAAAGGCACAATGCCGACTTAAGTACAAGAATAGTCAATCTGCTCATTGTTTGTGGTTTGCTTTGAGCGTTTCCCATCAGATCAGAATTAGATTCCGATGCACTACTGCAGATTTACTCTATCTCTTGGACCTTCACATTGACGATGAGACACAGAAATTGCGTCAGGATTTAATATAAAATGCACAGTGCCGACTTAAGTACAAGAAGAGTAAATCTTCTCATTGTTCGCGGTTTGCTTTGAGCGGTTCCTGCGAAATCAGTATTAGATTCCCATGCACTATTGCAGCTTTACTCTATAACCTGGACCTTCACATTGAAGATGAAACACAGATAATGCGTAGACATTTAATGCAAAAGGCACAATGCTTACTTAAGTCTAAGAAGAGTAAATCCTCTCATTTTTTGTGGTTTCTTTGAGCGTTTCCTGGGAGTTCGGTATTAGATTCCGATGCACTACTGCAGCCCTACACTATCCCTTGGACCTTCACATTTACGATGAAACACAGAAATTGCGTCGGGATTTAATACAAACAGCAGAATGCCGACTTAAGTACAAGATGAGTAAATCTTCTCAATGTTTGTGGTTTGCTTTGAGCGCTTCCTCGCGAAATCAGTATTAGATCCCGATTCACTACTGCGGTTTTACTCTATCCCTTGGGCCTTCATATTGAGGATGAAACACAGAAATTGCGTCGGGATTTAATACAAAAGGCACAATGCCGCCATAAGTACAAGAAGAGTAAAATTTTTCATTGTTTGTGGTTTGCTTTCAGTGTTTCCTGGGTCATCAGTATCAAATTCCGATGCACTACTTCAGCTTTACTCTATCACCTCGTACTTGACATTGACGGTGAATCACAGAAATAGCGTCAGGATTTATTACAAAATGCACAATACCGGCTTAAGTACAAGAAGAGTAAATCTTCTCATTGTTTGTGGTTTGCTTTGAGCGTTACCTAGGAGATCAATATTAGATTCCGATGCACTACTGCGGCTTTACTCTATTCCTTGGAAATTCATATTACGATGAAACACAGAAATTGCGTCGGGATTTAATACGAAAGGCACAATAACGAATTAAGTAGAAGAAGAGTAAATTTTCTCATTGTTTGTGGATTGCTTTGTGCGTTACCTTGGAGATCAGTATTAGATTGCGATGCACTACTGCAGATTTACTCTATCACTTGTACCTTCACATGGACGATGAAACACAGAAATTGCGCCGGGATTTAATACAAAATGCACAATGCCAACTTAAGTACACCAAGAATAACACTTCTCTTTGTTTGTGGTTTGCTTTGAGCGTTTCCTGGGAGATAAGTATTAGATTCCGATGCACAACTGCAGGTTTACTCTATCCCTTGGAACTTCACATTGACGATTAAACACAGAAATTGCTTCGGGATGTAATACAAAGGGCACAATGCCGACTCAAGTACAACAAGAGTGAATCATCACATTGTTTGTGGTTTGCTTTAAGCGTTTCCTTGGAGATCGGTATTAGATTCCAACGCACTACAGGAGCTTTACTCTATCCCTTGGACCTTCAAATTGACGATGAAACACAGAAATTGCGCCGGTAATTAATAGAAAATGTACAATGCAGACATAGGTACAAGATGAGTAAATCTTCTCATTGTTAGTGGTTTGCTTTGAGAGTTTCCTGCGAGATCAGTATTAGATTCCGATGCACTACTGCAACTTTACTCTATCCCTTGGACCTTCACATTGACGATGAATCACAGATATTGCGTCGGGATTTAATAAAAAAGGCATAATGCCATCTGAAGTACAAGAAGTGTAAATCTCCTCATTGTTTGTGGTTTGCTTTGAACGTTTCCTGGGAGATCAGTATTAGATTCCAATGCACTACTGCAGCTTTACTCTATCTGTTGGACCTTCACATTTACGATGAACCACAGAATTTGCACCGGGGTATAATACAAAAGGCACAATGCCGACTTAAGTACAAGAAAAGTAACTCTTCTCATTGTTTGAGGTTTGATTTGAGCGTTACCTGGGTGATCAGTATTAGATTCCGATGCACTACAGCACCTTTACTCTATCTCTTGGACCTTCACATTGACGAAGAAATACAGAAATTGCGTCTAGATTTAATACAAAAGGCACAATGCCGACTTCAGTACAAGAGGAGTAATTCTTCACATTGTTGTGGTTGTCTTTGAGTGTTTTCTGAGTGATCAGTATTAGATTTCGATCCACTAATGCAGCTTTACTCTATCCCTTGGACCTTCGCATTCACGATGAAACACAGAAATTACGTCAGGCTTTAATACAAAAGGCGCAATGCCGACTTAAGAACAAGAAAAGTAAATCTTCTCATTGTTTGTGGTATGCTTTGAGCGTTTCCTGCGAGGTCAGTGTTTGATTCCGATGCACTACCGCAGCTTTACGCTATCCCTTGGACCTTCACATTGACGTTGAAACAGAGAAATTGCGTCGGGATTTAATACAAAATTCACAATGCCGACTTAAGTACAGAGTAGCACATCTTCTCAAAGTTTGTGGTTTGCTTTGAGCGTTTCCTGTGAGATCAGTATTAGATTCCGATGCACTACAGCAGCATTACTCTATCCATTGGTCCTTCGCATTGACGATGAAACACAGAAATTGCGTCGGGATTTAATACAAAAAGCGCAATGCCGACTCAAGTACAAGAAGGGTAAATCTTCTTATGTTAGTGGTTTGGTTTGAGCGTTTCCCGGGAGATCAGTATTAGATTCCGATGCACTACTCCCACTTTACTATATCCCTTAGTCCATCTCATGGACGATGAAACAGAGAATTTGCGTCTGGATTTAATACAAAAGGCTAAATACCGACTTAAGTACAAGAAGAGAAAATCTTCTCATTGTTTGTGGTTTGCTTTGAGCCTTTCCTGGGAGATCACCATTAGATTTAGATGCAATTCTGCAGCTTTATTCTATCCCTTGGACCTTCAGATAGAAGATGAATCACAGAAATAGCGTCGGGATTTCATACAAAAGTCACAATGCGGACCTAAGTACGATAAGAGAAAATCTTCTCATTGTTTGTGGTTTGCTTTGAGTGTTTCCTGGGAGATCAGTATTAGATTACGATGCACCACTGCAGCTTTACCCTATCCCTTGGACCTTCACATTGACCATGAAACACCGAAATTGCGTCGGGATTTAATACAAAAGGAACAATGCCGACTTCAGTACAAGAAGAGTAAATCTTCTCATAGTTTGTGGTTTGCATTGAGCTCTTCCTGGGAGATCAGTATTAGATTCCAATGCACTACTACAGCACTACTCTATCCCTTTGACCTTCACATTGACGATGAAACGCAGATATTGAGTCGGGATTTAATACAAAAGGCACAATGCCGATTTAAGTGGAAGAAGAGTAAATCTTCCCATTGTTTGTGGTTTGCTTTGAGCGTTTCCTGGGAGATCACTATTAAATTCCGATGCACTGCTGCAGCTTTACTCTATCCCTAGGAACTTCACATTGACGATGAAATACATAAATTCCGTCGGGAATTAATACAAAAGTCACAATGCCGACTTAAGTACAAGAAGATTAAAACTCCTTATTGTTTGTGGTCTGCTTTGAGCGTATCTTGGGAGATCAGTATTAGACTCCGATGCACTACTGCAGCAATACTCTATCAGTTGGAGCTACACATAGACAAAGATACACAGAATTTGCGTCGGGATTTAATACTAAGGGCACAAAGCTTACTTAAGTATGAGAAGAGTAAATCTTCTAATCGTTTCTGGTTTGCTTTGAGCGTTTCCTGGAAGATCAGTATTACATTCCGATGCACTACTGCAGCATTACTCTATCCCTTGGGCCTTCACATTGACGATGAAACACAGACATTGCGTCGGGATGTAATATAAAAGGCACAATGCCGAATTTAGTACAGGATTAGTATATCTTCTCATTGTTTGTGGTTTGCTTTGAGCGTTTCCTGGAGGATCTGTATTAGATTCCCATGCACTACTGCAGCCTTACTCTATCCCTTGGACCATCACATTGACGATGAAACACAGACATTGCGTCGGGATTTAATACAAAAGACACAATGCCGACTTAAGTACAGGAGGAGTATATCTTCTCATATTTTGTGGTTTGCTTTTTGCGTATCCTGGGAGATCAGCATTACATTCCGATGCACTACTGCAGCTTTACACTATACCTTGGAGTTTCATATTGGCGATGAACCACAAATATTGCGTCGGGATTTAATACAAAAGGCACAATGCCGACTTAACTACAAGAAGAGTAATTAACTCATTTGTTGTGGTATACTTTGAGCGTTTCCTGGGAGATCAGTACTAGATTAAAATGCATTACTGCAGCAATACTCTATCCCTTGGAGCTTCACATTGACGAAGATACAGAGAAATGGCGTCGGGATTTGATACAAAAGGCACAATGCTTACTTAAGTACAAGTGGAGTATATCTTCTCATTGTTTGTGGTTTGCTTTGAGCGTTTCCTGGGGGATCTGTATTAGATTCCCATGCACTACTGCAGCCATACTTTATCCCATGGAGCTTCACATTGACGATGATACACAGAAATTGCGTCGGGATTTAATACAAAAGGCACAATTCCGACTTAAGTACAAGAAGGGTAAATCTTCTCATAGTTTGTGGTTTGCTTTGAGCGTTTCTGCGGGGGATCAGTATTACGTTCCGATGCACTACTGCAGCTTTACACTATCCCTTGGAGTTTCACATTGTCGATGAAACACAGTAATTGCGTCGGGATTTAATACAAAAGGCACAATGCGTCTTAGGTACAAGAAGACTAAATCTTCTTATTGGTTGTGGTTTGCTTTGAGCGTTTCCTGGGAGATCAGTATTACCTTCCGATGCACTACTGCAGCTTTACACTATCCCTTGGACTTTCACATTGTCGATGAAACACAGAAATTGCGTCGGGATGTAATACAAATGTCACAATGACGACTTAAGTACAAGAACAGTAAAACCTCTCATTGTTTGTGGTTTGCTTTGAGCGTTTCCTGGGAGATCAGTATTAGATTCCGATGCACTGCTGCAGCTTTGCTCTATCCCTTGGAGGATCACATTGACGATTATACACAGCAATGGCGTCGGGACATAATACAAAAGGCACAATGCCGACTCAAGTACTAGAAGAGTAAAACTTCTCTTTGTTTGTGGTTTGCTTTGAGCGTTTCCTGGGAGATCAGTATTACATTCCGATGCACTACTGCAGTTTTACACTATCCCTTGGACTATCACATTGTCGATGAAACACAGAAATCACGTCTGGATTTAATACAAAATGCACAATGCCGACTTAAGTACAAGAAGAGTAAATCTTCTCATTGGTTGGGGTTTGCTTTGAGCATTTCCTTGGAGATCAGTATTAGAATCCGATGCACTACTGCTGCTTTACTCTATTCCTTGGACCTTCACATTGACGATATAACACAGAAATTGCGTCGGGATTTAACAAAAAAGGCACAATGCCGACATAACTACACGAAGAGTAAATCTTCTCATTGTTTGTGCTTTGCTTTGAGCGTTTTCTGGGCGATCAGTATTAGATTCCGATGCACTATTGCAGCGTTGCTCTATCCCTTGGACCTCCACATCGACGATGAAACAAAGAAATTGCGTCGGGATGTAATAAAATAGGCACAATGCCGACTTAAGTAGAAGAAGAATAAATCTTCCCATTGTTTGTGGTTTGCTTTGAGCGTTTCCTGGGAAATCAGTATTATATTCCGATGCACTACTGCAGCTTTACTCTATCCATTGGACCATCACATTGACGATGAAACATGGAAATTACGTCGGAATTTTAATACAAAAGGCACAATGCCGACTTAAGTACAAGAAGAGTAAATCTTCTCAATTTTTATGGTTTGCTTAGAGCATTTGCTCGGAGATCAGTATTAGATTCCGTTGCACTACTGCAGCTTTTCTCTATCCCTTGGATCTTCGCATTGACGATGAAACCCAGATATTGCGTTGGGATTTAATACAAAAGGCACAATGCCAACTAAGTACAAGAAGAGTAAATCATCTCATTGTTTGTGGTTTGCTTTAAGCGTTTCCTGGGAGATCAGTATTAAATTCCGATGCACTACTGCAGCTTTACTCTATCGCACGGAACTTCACATTGACGATGAAACAGAGAAATTGTGTCGGTATTTAATACAAAATGCATAATGCCGACATAAGTACAAGAAGAGTAAATCTTCTCATTGTTTGTGGTTTGCTTTGAGCGTTTCCTGCGAGGTCAGTATTTGATTCCGATGCACTACTGCAGCTTTACGCTATCACTTGGCCCTCACATTGACGGTGAAACACTGAAATTTAGTCGGGATTTAATACAAAAGGCACAATGCCGACTTAAGTACAAGAAAAGTAAATATTCTCACTGTTTTTGGTTTGTTTGAGCGTTTCCTGGGAGATCAGTATTAGATTCCGATGCACTACTGCAGCTTTACTCTATCCCTTGGACCTTCATATTGAAGATGACACAGAGTAAATGCGTCTGGATTGAATACAAAAGGCACAATGACGACTTAAGTACAAGAAGAGTACATCTTCTCATTGTTTGTGGATCGTTTTGAGCGTTTCCTGGGAGATCAGTGTTAGATTCGGATGCCCTACTGCAGCTTTCCTCGATCCCTTGGACCTTCACATTGACGATGAAAGATAGAAATTGCGTCGGTATTTAATACAAAAAGCACAATGCCGACTTATGTACAACAAGAGTAAATCTTCTCATTGTTTGTGGTTTGCTTTGAGCGTTTCCTGGAGATCAGTATTAGTTTCCAATGCACTACTGCAGATTTACTCGATCCCTTGGACCTTCAGATTGACGATGAAACGTTGAAATTGCGTCGGGATGTAATACAAAATGTAGAATGCCAACATTTGTACAAGATTAGTAAATCTGCTCAATGTTTGTGCTTTGCTTTGAGCGTTTCCTGGGAGATCAGTATTAGATTCCGATGCACTACTGCAGCTTTACTCCATTTCATGGACCTTCACATTGACGGTGAAACACAGAAATTGCGTCGGGATATAATACAGAAGGCACAATGCCGTCTTAAGTACAAGAAAAGTAAATCTTCTCATTGTTTGTGGTTTGCTTTGAGCGTTTCCTGCGAGGTTAGTATTTGATTCCGATGCACTACTGCAGCTTTACGCAATCCCTTGGACCATCACTTTGACGTTGAAACATAGAAATTGCGTCGGGATTTAATACAAAATTCACAATTCCGACTTAAGTACAAGAAGAGTAAAACTGGTAATGTTAGTGGTTTGCTTTGAGCGTTTCCTGGGTGACCAGCATTAGATTCCGATGCACTGCTGCAGCTTTACCCCATCCCTGGAACCTTCACATTGACGATTAAACTCAGAAATTGCGTCGGGATTTAATACAAAAGGCACAATGCCGACTTAAGTACAACAAGAGTAAATCTTCTCATTGTTTGTGGTTTGTCATGAGCGTTTCCTGGGAGATCAGCATTAGATTCCGATGCACTACTGCAGCTTTACTCTATCCTTCTGACCATCACATTGACGATGAAGCACAGGAATTGCGTCGGGATCTAATGCAAAAGGCACAATGACAATTTAAGTACAAGTAGAGTAAATCTTCCCATTGATTGTGGCTTGTTTTGGGCGTTTCCTGGGAGATCAGTATTAGATTCCGATGCACTACTACAGCTTTACTCTATCTCTTGGTCCTTCACATTGACGAAGAAACACAGAAATTGCGTCAGGATTTAATTGAAAAGGCACAATGCCGACTTAAGTACAAGAAGAGTAAATCTTCTCATTGTTTGTGGTTTGCCATGACCGTTTCCTGGGAGATCAGTATTAGATTCCGATGCAGTACTGCTGCATTACTCTATCCCTTGGACCATCTCATTGACGGTGAAACACAGAAATTGCTTTGGGATATAATACAAAATAAACAATGCCGACTCAAGTACAAGAAGAGTAAATCTTCTCATTGTTTGTTGTTTGCTTTGAGCGTTTCCTGGGAGATCAGTAGTAGATTTCGATGCACTACTGCAGCTTTACTGTATCCCTTGGACCTTCACATTGATGATGAAACACAGAAATAGAGTCGGGATTTAATACAAAAGCTAGAAAGCCGGCTTAAGTACTTTAAGAGTAAATCATCTCATTGATTGTGGTTTCCTTTGGCCGTTTCCTGGGAGATTAATATTAGATTCCGAAGCACTACTGCAGCTCTAGTCTATCTGCTGGACCTTCACATTGACGATGAAACACAGGAATTGCGTCGGGATTAAATACAAAAGGCATAATGCCAACATAAGTACATGAAGAGTAAATCTTCTCAATGTTGCTGGTTTGCTTTGAGCGTTTCCTGTGAGATCAAGATTAGAATCCGATGCACTACTGCAGCTTTTCTTTATCCTTTGGACCTTCACATTGACGATGACGCACAGAAATTGCGTCTGGATTTAATACAAAAAGCACAATGCCGACTTAAGTACAAGAAGAGTAAATCTCCTCATTGTTTGTGGTTTGCTTTGAGCGTGTCCTTTGAGATCAGTATTAGATTCCGATGCACTACTGTGGCTTTACTCTATCCGTTGGACGTTCACATTGACGATGAAAGAAAGTAACTGCGTCGGGATTTAATACAAAAGGCACAATGCCGACTTAAGTACAAGAAGAGAAAATCTTCTGATTGCTTGTGGTTTGCTTTTAAGAGATTCCTGGGAGATCAGTACTAGTTTCCGATGCACTACTGCAGTTTTACTTTATCGCTTGGACCTACACATTGACGATGAAACACAGAAATTGTGTTGGGATTTAATACAAAAGGCACGATGCTGACTTAAGTACAAGAGGAGTAAATCAACCCATTGTTTCTGGTTTGCTTTGAGCGTTTCCTGGGAGATCAGTATTAGATTCCGATGCACTCCTGCAGCTTCACTCTATCCCTTGGTCCTTCACAATTACGACGAAACACAGAAATTGCGTCGGAATTTAATTCAAAAGGCACAATGCCGACTTATGTACAAGAAGAGAAAATCTTCTCATTGTTTGTGGTTTGCCTTTAGGAGATTCCTGGGAGATCAGTACTAGTTTCCGATGCACTACTGCAGTTTTACTTTATCGCTTGGACCTACACATTGACGATGAAACACAGAAATTGTGTTGGGATTTAATACAAAAGGCACGATGCTGACTTAAGTACAAGAGGAGTAAATCATCTCATTGTTTCTGGTTTGCTTTGAGCGTTTCCTGGGAGATCAGTATTAGATTCCGATGCACTCCTGCAGCTTTACTCTATCACTTGGAACTTCACATTGACGATGAAACTGAGAAATTGCATCGGGATTTAATACAAAAGGCACAATGCAGACATAAGTACAAGAATAGTAAATCTTCTAATTGTTTATGGCTTGCTTTTAGCGTTTCCTGGGAGATCAGTATTTGATTCCGATGCAATACTGCAGCTTTAATCAATCCTTTGGACCTTCCCGGTGACTATGAAACACAGAAATTGCGTCGGGATTTAATACAACTGGCACAATGCAGACATAAGTACAAGAAGAGTAAATCTGCGCATTGTTTGCGATTTGCTTTGAGCGTCTCCAGTGAAATCAGTGTTAGATTCCGATGCACTACTGCAGCTTTTCTCTATGCCTTGCAGCTTCACAATGACGATGAAACACAGAAATTGCGTCGGGATTAAAACAAAACACACAATGCCGACTTAAGTACAAGAAAAGTAAATCATCTCATTGTTTGTGGTTTGCTTTGAGCGTTTCCTGGGAGATCAGTATTAGATTCCTTTGCACTACGGCTGCTTTACTCTATCCCTTGGACCTTCACATTGACGATGGACACAAAAATTGCGTCGGGAATTAATACAAAAGTTCACAGTGCCGACTTAAGTACAAGAAGAGTAAATCTGCTCAATGTTTTTGGTTTGCATTGAGTGTGTCCTGGGAGATCAGTAGTAGATTCCGATCCACTACTACAGCTTTGCTCTATCTCTTTGCCGATCACATCGACGATGAAACACAGCAATTGCGTCGGGATTTAATAGAAAAGGCACAATGCCGACTTAAGTACAAGAAGAGTCAATCGCCTCATTGTTTGAGGTTTGCTTTGAGCGTTTGCTGGGGATCAGTATTACAAATCCGATGCACTACTGCAGCTTTACTCTATCCCTTGGAGCTTCACATTGACGATGAAACACAGAAATTGCGTCTGGATTTAATACTAAGGCACAATGCCGGCTTAAGTACAAGAAGAGTCAATCTTCGCATTGTTTGTGGTTTGCTTTGAGTGTGTCCTGGGAGATCAGTATTAGATTCCGATGCACTACTGCTTCTTTACTGTATCCCTTTGACGATCACGTCGACGATAAAACACAGAAATTGCGTTGGGATTTAATACAAGAGGCACAATGCCGACTTAAGTGCAAGAAGAGGAACTCTTCTCATTGTTTGTGGTCTGTTTTGAGCAGTTCGTGGGAGATCAGTATTATATTCCGATGCACCACTGATGCTCTACTCTATCCCTTGGCTCTTCACATTGACGATGAAACACAGAAATTGCGTCGGGATTTAATACAAATGGCACAATGCCGAGTTAAGTACAAGAAGAGTAAATCATCTCATTGCTAGTGTTTTGCTTTGAATGTTTCCTAAGAGATCAGTATTAGATTCCGATGCACCACTGTAGCTTTACTGTATGCCTGGGACATTCCCATTGACGATGAAACATAGAAATTGCATCGGGATTTAATACAAAAGGCTCAGAGCCAACTTAATTACAAGAAGAGCAAATCTTCTCTTTGTTTGTGGTTTGCTTCGAGCGTTCCTGGGATGTCAATATTAGATTCCGATGCACTACTGCAGCTTTACTCTATCCCTTGGAGCTTCACATTGGCGATGAAACACAGAAATTGCGTCTGGATTTAAGACTAAGGCACAATGCCGGCTTAAGTACAAGAAGAGTCAATCTTCGCATTGTTTGTGGTTTGCTTTGAGTGTGTCCTGGGAGATCAGTATTAGATTCCGATGCACTACTGCTTCTATACTGTATCCCTTTGACGATCACGTCGACGATGAAACACAGAAATTGCGTCGGGATTTAATACAAAATTCACAATGCCGACTTAAGTACAGAGTAGCATATCTTCTCAAAGTTTGTGGTTTGCTTTGAGCGTTTCCTGTGAGATCAGTATTAGATTCCAATGCACTACTGCAGCTTTACTCTATCCCTTGGCCTTCACATTGGCGATGAAACACAGAAATTGCGTCGAAATTTAATACAAAATTCACAATGCCGACTTAAGTACAGAGTAGCATATCTTCTCAAAGTTTGTGGTTTGCTTTGAGCGTTTCCTGTGAGATCAGTATTAGATTCCAATGCACTACTGCAGCTTTACTCTATCCCTTGGACCTTCACATTGGCGATGAAACACAGAAATTGCGTCGAAATTTAATACAAAATTCACAATGCCGACTTAAGTACAGAGTAGCATATCTTCTCAAAGTTTGTGGTTTGCTTTGAGCGTTTCCTGTGAGATCAGTATTAGATTCCAATGCACTACTGCAGCTTTACTCTATCCCTTGGGCCTTCACATTGATGATGAAAGAAAGAAATTGCGTCGGGATTTAATACAAAAGGCACAATGCCGACTGAAGTACAAGAACAGTAAATGTTCTCACTGTTTGTGGTTTCCTTCGAGTGTGTCCTGGGAGATCAGTATTAGATTCCGATGCACTACTGCAGCTTTACTCTATCCCTTGGACCTTCACATTGGCGATGAAACACAGAAATTGTGTCGGGAATTAATACAAAAGGCACAATTCCGACTTAAGTGCAAGAAAAGTAAATCATGTCATTGGATGTGGTTTGCGTTGAGCGTTTCCTGTGAGATCAGTATTAGATTCCAATGCACTACTGCAGCTTTACTCTATCCCTTGGGCCTTCACATTGATGATGAAAGAAAGAAATTGCGTCGGGATTTAATACAAAAGGCACAATGCCGACTGAAGTACAAGAACAGTAAATGTTCTCACTGTTTGTGGTTTGCTTCGAGTGTGTCCTGGGAGATCAGTATTAGATTCCGATGCACTACTGCAGCTTTACTCTATTACTTGGACCTTCAAATTGACGATTAAACTCAGAAATTGCGTCGGGATATAATACAAAAGGGATAATGCCGACATAAGTACAAGAAGAGTCAATCTTCCCAATGTTTGTTGTTTGCTTTGAGTGTTACCCGGAAGATCAGTATTAGATTCCGATGCAATACTGCAGACTTACTCTATCTCTTGGACCTTCACATTGACGATGAAACACAGAAACTGCGTCGGGATTTAATACAAAAGGCACAATGCCGATTTATGTACAAGAACAGTCAATCATCTCATTGTTTTTGGTATGCTTTGAGCGTTTCCTGGGAGATCAGTATTGGATTCCGATGCACTACTGCTGCTTTACTCTATCCCTTGGACTTTCACATTGACGATGAAACACAGAAATTGCGTTGGGATTTTAATACAAAAGGCACAATGCCGAATTAAGTAAAAGGAGAGTAAATCTTCTCTTTGTGTGTGGTTTGCTTCCAGCGTTTCCTGGGAGATCAGTATTAGATTCCGATGCACTACTGCAGCTTTACTCTACCCCTTGGAGATTCACATTGACGATGAAACACAGAATTTGCGTCGGGATTTAATAAAAAAGGCACAATGCGGACTTAAGTACAAGAAGAGTCAATCTTCTCATTGTTTGTGGTTTGTTGTGAGCGTCTCCCGTCAGATCAGTATTAGATTGCGATGCACTACTGCAGCATTGCTCTATCACTTGGACCTTCAATTTGACGATGAAACACAGAAATTGCGCCGGGATTTAATACAAAAGGCACAATGCCGATTTATGTAAAAGAACAGTCAATCATCTCATTGTTTTTGGTGTGCTTTGAGCGTTTCCTGTCAGATCAGTATTAGATTCCGAAGCCCTAGTGCAGCATTACTCTATCTCTTGGACCTTCACATTGAAGATGAAACACAGAAATTGCGACGGGATTTAATACAAAAGGCACAATACTGACTTAAGTACAAGAAGAGTAAATCTTCTCATTGTTTGTGGTTTGCTTTGAGCGTTTCCTGGGAGATCAGTATTAGATTCCGATGCACTACTGCAGCTTTACTCTATCCTTTGGACCTTCACATTGACGATTAAACGCAGAACTTGCGTCGGGATTTAATACAAAAAAAGCACAATGCCGACTCAAGTACAAGAAGAGTAAATCTTCCCATTGTTTGTGCCTTGCTTCGAGCGTTTCCTGGGAGATCAATATTAGATTCCGATGCACTACTGCAGCTTTACTCTATCCATTGGACCTTCACATTGACGTCCAAACTCAGTAATTGCGTCAGTATTTAATATAAAAGGCACAGTGCCGACATAAGTACAAGAGCAGTAAATCATCTTATTGATTGTGGTTTGCTTTGAGCGTTTCCTGGGAGATCAGTATTAGATTCCGATGCCCTACAGCAGCTTTACTCTATCCCGTGGACCTTCACATTGACGATGAAACAAAGAAATTGCGTTGGGATTTAATACAAAAGGCACAATGACACCTTAAGTACAAGAAGAGTAAATCTTCTCATTGTTTATGGTTTGCTTTGAGTGTTTCATGGGGTATCAGAATTACTTTCCAAAACACTACTGCAGCTTTACTCTATCTATTGGACCTTCACATTGACGATGAAACACAGAAATTGCGTCGAGATATAATACAAAAGTCACAATGCCGACTTAAGTACAAGAAGAGTAAATCTTCTCATTGTTTGTGGTTTGTTTGAGCGTTTCCCGGGAGATCAGTATTATTTTCAGATGCACTACTGCAGCTTTACTCTATCCTTTGGACCTTCACATTGACGATGAAACAAAGAAATTGCGTCGGTATTTAATACAAAAGGCACAATGCCGCCTTAAGTACAAGAAGAGTAAATCTGCTCATTGGTTATGGTTTGCCTTGAGTGTTTCATGGGAGATCAATATTAGTTTCCGAAGCACTACTGCAGATTTAATCTATCCCTCTGACCTTCACATTGACGATGAAACACAGAAATTGCGTCGGGATATAATGCAAAAGGTCCAATGCCGACTTAAGTACAAGAAGAGTAAATCTCCTCATTGTTTGAGGATTGCTTTGAGCGTTTCCTTGGAGATTTGTATTATATTCAAATGCACTACTGCAGCTTTACTTTATCCCTTGGAGCTTCAATTTGACGATGAAACACAGAATTAGCGTCGGGATTTAATACAAAAGGCACAATGCCGACTTAAGTACAAGAATAGTCAATCTGCTCATTGTTTGTGGTTTGCTTTGAGCGTTTCCCATCAGATCAGAATTAGATTCCGATGCACTACTGCAGATTTACTCTATCTCTTGGACCTTCACATTGACGATGAGACACAGAAATTGCGTCAGGATTTAATATAAAATGCACAGTGCCGACTTAAGTACAAGAAGAGTAAATCTTCTCATTGTTCGCGGTTTGCTTTGAGCGGTTCCTGCGAAATCAGTATTAGATTCCCATGCACTATTGCAGCTTTACTCTATAACCTGGACCTTCACATTGAAGATGAAACACAGATAATGCGTAGACATTTAATGCAAAAGGCACAATGCTTACTTAAGTCTAAGAAGAGTAAATCCTCTCATTTTTTGTGGTTTCTTTGAGCGTTTCCTGGGAGTTCGGTATTAGATTCCGATGCACTACTGCAGCCCTACACTATCCCTTGGACCTTCACATTTACGATGAAACACAGAAATTGCGTCGGGATTTAATACAAACAGCAGAATGCCGACTTAAGTACAAGATGAGTAAATCTTCTCAATGTTTGTGGTTTGCTTTGAGCGCTTCCTCGCGAAATCAGTATTAGATCCCGATTCACTACTGCGGTTTTACTCTATCCCTTGGGCCTTCATATTGAGGATGAAACACAGAAATTGCGTCGGGATTTAATACAAAAGGCACAATGCCGCCATAAGTACAAGAAGAGTAAAATTTTTCATTGTTTGTGGTTTGCTTTCAGTGTTTCCTGGGTCATCAGTATCAAATTCCGATGCACTACTTCAGCTTTACTCTATCACCTCGTACTTGACATTGACGGTGAATCACAGAAATAGCGTCAGGATTTATTACAAAATGCACAATACCGGCTTAAGTACAAGAAGAGTAAATCTTCTCATTGTTTGTGGTTTGCTTTGAGCGTTACCTAGGAGATCAATATTAGATTCCGATGCACTACTGCGGCTTTACTCTATTCCTTGGAAATTCATATTACGATGAAACACAGAAATTGCGTCGGGATTTAATACGAAAGGCACAATAACGAATTAAGTAGAAGAAGAGTAAATTTTCTCATTGTTTGTGGATTGCTTTGTGCGTTACCTTGGAGATCAGTATTAGATTGCGATGCACTACTGCAGATTTACTCTATCACTTGTACCTTCACATGGACGATGAAACACAGAAATTGCGCCGGGATTTAATACAAAATGCACAATGCCAACTTAAGTACACCAAGAATAACACTTCTCTTTGTTTGTGGTTTGCTTTGAGCGTTTCCTGGGAGATAAGTATTAGATTCCGATGCACAACTGCAGGTTTACTCTATCCCTTGGAACTTCACATTGACGATTAAACACAGAAATTGCTTCGGGATGTAATACAAAGGGCACAATGCCGACTCAAGTACAACAAGAGTGAATCATCACATTGTTTGTGGTTTGCTTTAAGCGTTTCCTTGGAGATCGGTATTAGATTCCAACGCACTACAGGAGCTTTACTCTATCCCTTGGACCTTCAAATTGACGATGAAACACAGAAATTGCGCCGGTAATTAATAGAAAATGTACAATGCAGACATAGGTACAAGATGAGTAAATCTTCTCATTGTTAGTGGTTTGCTTTGAGAGTTTCCTGCGAGATCAGTATTAGATTCCGATGCACTACTGCAACTTTACTCTATCCCTTGGACCTTCACATTGACGATGAATCACAGATATTGCGTCGGGATTTAATAAAAAAGGCATAATGCCATCTGAAGTACAAGAAGTGTAAATCTCCTCATTGTTTGTGGTTTGCTTTGAACGTTTCCTGGGAGATCAGTATTAGATTCCAATGCACTACTGCAGCTTTACTCTATCTGTTGGACCTTCACATTTACGATGAACCACAGAATTTGCACCGGGGTATAATACAAAAGGCACAATGCCGACTTAAGTACAAGAAAAGTAACTCTTCTCATTGTTTGAGGTTTGATTTGAGCGTTACCTGGGTGATCAGTATTAGATTCCGATGCACTACAGCACCTTTACTCTATCTCTTGGACCTTCACATTGACGAAGAAATACAGAAATTGCGTCTAGATTTAATACAAAAGGCACAATGCCGACTTCAGTACAAGAGGAGTAATTCTTCACATTGTTGTGGTTGTCTTTGAGTGTTTTCTGAGTGATCAGTATTAGATTTCGATCCACTAATGCAGCTTTACTCTATCCCTTGGACCTTCGCATTCACGATGAAACACAGAAATTACGTCAGGCTTTAATACAAAAGGCGCAATGCCGACTTAAGAACAAGAAAAGTAAATCTTCTCATTGTTTGTGGTATGCTTTGAGCGTTTCCTGCGAGGTCAGTGTTTGATTCCGATGCACTACCGCAGCTTTACGCTATCCCTTGGACCTTCACATTGACGTTGAAACAGAGAAATTGCGTCGGGATTTAATACAAAATTCACAATGCCGACTTAAGTACAGAGTAGCACATCTTCTCAAAGTTTGTGGTTTGCTTTGAGCGTTTCCTGTGAGATCAGTATTAGATTCCGATGCACTACAGCAGCATTACTCTATCCATTGGTCCTTCGCATTGACGATGAAACACAGAAATTGCGTCGGGATTTAATACAAAAAGCGCAATGCCGACTCAAGTACAAGAAGGGTAAATCTTCTTATGTTAGTGGTTTGGTTTGAGCGTTTCCCGGGAGATCAGTATTAGATTCCGATGCACTACTCCCACTTTACTATATCCCTTAGTCCATCTCATGGACGATGAAACAGAGAATTTGCGTCTGGATTTAATACAAAAGGCTAAATACCGACTTAAGTACAAGAAGAGAAAATCTTCTCATTGTTTGTGGTTTGCTTTGAGCCTTTCCTGGGAGATCACCATTAGATTTAGATGCAATTCTGCAGCTTTATTCTATCCCTTGGACCTTCAGATAGAAGATGAATCACAGAAATAGCGTCGGGATTTCATACAAAAGTCACAATGCGGACCTAAGTACGATAAGAGAAAATCTTCTCATTGTTTGTGGTTTGCTTTGAGTGTTTCCTGGGAGATCAGTATTAGATTACGATGCACCACTGCAGCTTTACCCTATCCCTTGGACCTTCACATTGACCATGAAACACCGAAATTGCGTCGGGATTTAATACAAAAGGAACAATGCCGACTTCAGTACAAGAAGAGTAAATCTTCTCATAGTTTGTGGTTTGCATTGAGCTCTTCCTGGGAGATCAGTATTAGATTCCAATGCACTACTACAGCACTACTCTATCCCTTTGACCTTCACATTGACGATGAAACGCAGATATTGAGTCGGGATTTAATACAAAAGGCACAATGCCGATTTAAGTGGAAGAAGAGTAAATCTTCCCATTGTTTGTGGTTTGCTTTGAGCGTTTCCTGGGAGATCACTATTAAATTCCGATGCACTGCTGCAGCTTTACTCTATCCCTAGGAACTTCACATTGACGATGAAATACATAAATTCCGTCGGGAATTAATACAAAAGTCACAATGCCGACTTAAGTACAAGAAGATTAAAACTCCTTATTGTTTGTGGTCTGCTTTGAGCGTATCTTGGGAGATCAGTATTAGACTCCGATGCACTACTGCAGCAATACTCTATCAGTTGGAGCTACACATAGACAAAGATACACAGAATTTGCGTCGGGATTTAATACTAAGGGCACAAAGCTTACTTAAGTATGAGAAGAGTAAATCTTCTAATCGTTTCTGGTTTGCTTTGAGCGTTTCCTGGAAGATCAGTATTACATTCCGATGCACTACTGCAGCATTACTCTATCCCTTGGGCCTTCACATTGACGATGAAACACAGACATTGCGTCGGGATGTAATATAAAAGGCACAATGCCGAATTTAGTACAGGATTAGTATATCTTCTCATTGTTTGTGGTTTGCTTTGAGCGTTTCCTGGAGGATCTGTATTAGATTCCCATGCACTACTGCAGCCTTACTCTATCCCTTGGACCATCACATTGACGATGAAACACAGACATTGCGTCGGGATTTAATACAAAAGACACAATGCCGACTTAAGTACAGGAGGAGTATATCTTCTCATATTTTGTGGTTTGCTTTTTGCGTATCCTGGGAGATCAGCATTACATTCCGATGCACTACTGCAGCTTTACACTATACCTTGGAGTTTCATATTGGCGATGAACCACAAATATTGCGTCGGGATTTAATACAAAAGGCACAATGCCGACTTAACTACAAGAAGAGTAATTAACTCATTTGTTGTGGTATACTTTGAGCGTTTCCTGGGAGATCAGTACTAGATTAAAATGCATTACTGCAGCAATACTCTATCCCTTGGAGCTTCACATTGACGAAGATACAGAGAAATGGCGTCGGGATTTGATACAAAAGGCACAATGCTTACTTAAGTACAAGTGGAGTATATCTTCTCATTGTTTGTGGTTTGCTTTGAGCGTTTCCTGGGGGATCTGTATTAGATTCCCATGCACTACTGCAGCCATACTTTATCCCATGGAGCTTCACATTGACGATGATACACAGAAATTGCGTCGGGATTTAATACAAAAGGCACAATTCCGACTTAAGTACAAGAAGGGTAAATCTTCTCATAGTTTGTGGTTTGCTTTGAGCGTTTCTGCGGGGGATCAGTATTACGTTCCGATGCACTACTGCAGCTTTACACTATCCCTTGGAGTTTCACATTGTCGATGAAACACAGTAATTGCGTCGGGATTTAATACAAAAGGCACAATGCGTCTTAGGTACAAGAAGACTAAATCTTCTTATTGGTTGTGGTTTGCTTTGAGCGTTTCCTGGGAGATCAGTATTACCTTCCGATGCACTACTGCAGCTTTACACTATCCCTTGGACTTTCACATTGTCGATGAAACACAGAAATTGCGTCGGGATGTAATACAAATGTCACAATGACGACTTAAGTACAAGAACAGTAAAACCTCTCATTGTTTGTGGTTTGCTTTGAGCGTTTCCTGGGAGATCAGTATTAGATTCCGATGCACTGCTGCAGCTTTGCTCTATCCCTTGGAGGATCACATTGACGATTATACACAGCAATGGCGTCGGGACATAATACAAAAGGCACAATGCCGACTCAAGTACTAGAAGAGTAAAACTTCTCTTTGTTTGTGGTTTGCTTTGAGCGTTTCCTGGGAGATCAGTATTACATTCCGATGCACTACTGCAGTTTTACACTATCCCTTGGACTATCACATTGTCGATGAAACACAGAAATCACGTCTGGATTTAATACAAAATGCACAATGCCGACTTAAGTACAAGAAGAGTAAATCTTCTCATTGGTTGGGGTTTGCTTTGAGCATTTCCTTGGAGATCAGTATTAGAATCCGATGCACTACTGCTGCTTTACTCTATTCCTTGGACCTTCACATTGACGATATAACACAGAAATTGCGTCGGGATTTAACAAAAAAGGCACAATGCCGACATAACTACACGAAGAGTAAATCTTCTCATTGTTTGTGCTTTGCTTTGAGCGTTTTCTGGGCGATCAGTATTAGATTCCGATGCACTATTGCAGCGTTGCTCTATCCCTTGGACCTCCACATCGACGATGAAACAAAGAAATTGCGTCGGGATGTAATAAAATAGGCACAATGCCGACTTAAGTAGAAGAAGAATAAATCTTCTCATTGTTTGTGATTTGCTTTGAACGTTTCCTGGGAAATCAGTATTAGATTCCGATGCACTGCTGCAGTTTTACTCTATCCCTTGGACCTTCACATTGACGATGAAATACAGAAATTGCGTTGGGATTAAATACAAAAGACACAATGCCGACGTAAGTACAAGAAGAATAATTCTTCTCACTGTTTGTGGTTTGCTTTGAGCGTTTCCTGGAAGTTGAGTATTACATTCCGATGCACTACTGCAACTTTACTCTATACCTTAGACCTACACATTGACGATGTAACACAGAAATTGCGTCGGGATTTAATAAAAAAGGCACAATGCCGAATTAAGTACAGGAAGAGTAAAACATTTCATTGTTTGTGGTTTGTTTGAGTGTTTCCTGGGAGAGCAGTATTAGATTCCGATGCACTACTCCAACTTTCCTCTATCCCTTGGAACATCACATTGACAATGAAACACAGAAATAGCGTTGGGATTTAATACAAAAGGCACAATGCCGACTTAAGTACAAGTAGAATAATTCATCTCACTGTTTGTGGTTTGCTTTGAGCGGTTCCTGGGAGATCAGTATTAAATTCCGATGCACTACTCCAGCTTTGCTCTATCCCTTGGACCTTCACATTGACGATGACACAAAGAAATTGCGTCGGGATTTAATACAAATGGCACAATGCCGACTTAAGTACAAGAAGAATAATTCTTCTCACTGTTTATGGAAACCTTTGAGCGTTTCCTGGGAGATCAGTATTAGATACCAATGCACTACTGCAGCGTTACTGTATCCCTTGGACCTTCACATTGCCGACGAAACACAGAAATTGCGTCGGGATTTAATGCAAAGGGCACAATGTCGACTTAAGTACAAGAAGAGTAAATCATCTCACTGTGTGTGGCTTGCTTTGAGCGTGTCCTGGTAAACATACTATTTGATTCTGTTGCACTACTGCAGCCATACTCTATCCCTTGGACCTTCACAGTGACGGTGAAACACAGATATTGCGTTGGGATTTAATACAAAAGGCACAATGCCGACATAAGTACAGGAAGAGTAATTCTTCTCACAGTTTGTGGTTTGCTTTGAGCGTTTCCTGGGCGATCAGTATTAGATTCCAAAAGAATCTGATGCACTTCTCCAGCTTTACTCTATCCCTTGGGCCTTCACAATGACGAAGAAACACAGAAATAGAGTCGGGATTTAATGCAAAGGGCTCAATGTCGACAGAAGTACAAGCAGAGTAAATCTCTTTGTTTGTTGTTTGCTTTGAGCGTTTCCTGGGAAACGTACTATTAGATTCCGATGCACTACTGCAGCTTTACTCTATCCCTTGGACCTTCACATTGACGATGAAACACAGAAATCTCCTTGGGATTTAATACAAAAGTCACAATGCCGACTTTAGTACTAGAAGAGTAAATCTTCCCATTGTTTGTGGTTGGCTTTGAGCGTTTCCTGGGAGATCAGTTATACATTCCGACGCACAATTGCTGCTTTACTCTTTTCCTTGAATCTTCGTATTGACGATGAAACACAGAAATTGCGTCGGGATTTAATGCAAAAGGCACCAGTCCGACTTAAGTACAAGAAGAGTACATCATCCCATTGTTTGTGGTTTGCTTTGCGCGTTTCCTGGGAGATGAGTATTAGATTCAGATGCACTACTGCAGCCTTACAGTATCCCTTCGACCTTCACATTGACGATGAAACACAGAAATTGCGTCGGGATGTAATGAAAAATGCACTATGCCGACTTAAGTACGAGAAGAGACAATCATCCCATTGTTTGTGGTTTGCTTTGAGCTACTCCTGGGAGATCAGTATTAGATTCCGATGCACTACTGCAGCGTTACTTTATCCCTTGGACCTTCACCTAGACGATGAAACACAGAAATTGCGTCGGGATTTAATGCAAAGGGCACAATGCCGACTGAGGTATAAGAAGAGTAAATCTCATTGTTTGTGGTTTGCTTTGAACGTCTCCTAGGAAACGTACTATTAGATTCCGATGCACTACTGCAGCTTTACTCTTTCTCTTGGACCATCACATTGACGATGAATCACTTAAATCCCTTTGGGATTTACTACAAAAGTCACAATTCCGACTCAAGTACAAGAAGAGAAATTCTTCTCACTGTTTGTGGTTTGCTTTGAGCGTTTCCTGGGAGATCAGTATTAGATTCCGATTCACTACTGGAGCTTTACTCTATCCCTTGGACCTTCACATTGACAATGAAACACAGATATTGCGTTGGGATTTAATACAAAAGGCACAATGCCGACGTAAGTACAAGATGAATAATTCTTCTCACTGTTTGTGGTTTGCTTTGAAGGTTTCCTGGGAGTTGAGTATTACATTCCGATGCACTACTGAAACTTTAATCTATCCCTTGGACCTACACATTGAAGATGTAACACAGAAATTGCGTCGGGATTTAATGCAAAGGGCACAATGCCGACTTAAGTACAAGAAGAGTAAATCATCTCATTGTGTGTGGCTTGCTTTGAGCGTGTCCTGGTAAACATACTATTTGATTCCGATGCACTACTGCAGCCATACTCTATCCCTTGAACCTTCACAGTGACGATGAAACACAGATATTGCGTTGGGATTTAATACAAAAGGCACAATGCCGACATAAGTCCAAGAAGCGTAATTCTTCTCACAGTTTGTGGTTTGCTTTAAGCGTTTCCGGGCGATCAGTATTAGATTCCGATAGAATCTGATGCACTTCTCCAGCTTTACTCTATCCCTTGGGATTTCACAATACGATGAAACACAGAAATAGAGTCCGGATTTAATGCAAAGGGCACAATGGCGACAGAAGTACAAGAAGAGTAAATCTCATTGTTTGTTGTTTGCATTGAGCGTTTCCTGGGAAACGTGCTATTAGATTCCGATGCACTACTGCAGCTTTACTCTATCCCTTGGTCCTTCACATTGACGATGAAACACAGAAATCTCCTTGGGATTTAATACAAAAGTCACAATGCCGACTTTAGTACAAGAAGAGAAATTCTTCTCACTGTTTGTGGTTTGCTTTAAACGTTTCCTGGGAGATCAGTAATACATTCCGACGCACAATTGCTGCTTTACTCTTTTCCTTGGACCTTCGTATTGACGATGAAACACAGAAATTGCGTAAGGATTTAATGCAAAAGGCACCATGCCGACTTAAGTACAAGAAGAGTAAATCATCCCATTGTTTGTGGTTTGCTTTGCGCGTTTCCTGGGAGATCAGTATTAGATTCCGATGCACTACTGCAGCGTTACTGTATCCCTTGGACCTTCACATAGACGATGAAACACAGAAATTGCATCGGGATTTAATCAAAAGGCACTATGCCGACTTAAGTACAAGAAGAGTAAATCTTCTCATTATTTGTGGTTTGGATTGAGCGTTTCCTGGGAGATCAGTATTAGATTCAGATGCACTAGTGCAGCCTTACTGTATCCCTTGGACCTTCACATTGACGATGAAACACAGAAATTGCGTCGGGATTTAATGCAAATGCACTATGCCGACTTAAGTACAAGAAGAGTAAATCTTCTCATTATTTTTGGTTTGGTTTGAGCGTTTCCTGGGAGTTCAGTATTAGAGTCAGATGCACTACTGCAGCCGTACTGTATCAATTGGGCCTTCACATTGACGATGAAACACAGAAATTACGTCGGGATTTAATGCAAAAGGCACAATGCCGACTGAAGTACAAGGAGAGTAAATCTTCTCATTGTTGGTGGTTTGCTTTCAGCGTTTCCTGGGATGCGTACCATTACATTCCGATGCACTACTGCATCTTTACTCTATCCCTTGGACCTTAACATTGACGATGAAACACAGAAATTGCGTCGGGGATTAATACAAAAGGCACAATCCCGACTTAAGTACAAGAAGAGTATATCTTCTAATTGTTTGTGGTATGCTTTGAGCGTTCCCTGGAAGATCAGTATTAGATTCCGACGCAATACTGCAGCTTTACTCTATTCCTTGGACCTTCACATTGACGATGAAGCACAGAAATTGCGTCGGGATTTAAAACAAAAGGCACAATGCTGACTTAACTACACGAAGAGTAAATCTTCTCGTTGTTTGTGGTTTGCTCTGAGCGTTTCCTGGGGGATCAGCATTAGATTCCAATGCACTATTGCAGCGTTGCTCTATCCCTTGGACCTCCACATCGACGATGAAACAAAGAATTTGCGTCGGGATTAACAAAATAGGCACCATGCCGAAGAGTAAATAATCCCTTTGTTTCTGGTTTGCTTTGAGCGTTTCCTGGGAGATCAGTAATAGATACCAATGCACTACTGCAGCGTTACTGTATCCCTTGGACCTTCACATTGACGATGAAACACAGAAATTGCGTTGGGATTTAATAAAAAAGGCACAATGACGACTTAAGTACAAGAGGAGTAAAACTTCCCATTGGTTGTGGTTTTCTTTGAGCGTTTCCTGGGAGATCAGTATCAGATTCCGATAGAATCCGATGCACTTCTCCAACTTTACTCTATCCCTTGGACCATCACATTGACGATGAAACACAGAAATAGCGCCGGGATTTAATACAAAAGGCACAATGACGACATAAGTACAAGAAGAGTAACTCTTCTCACAGTTTGTTGTTTGCTTTGAGCGTTTCCTGGGCGATCAGTATTAGATTCCGATAGAATCCGATGCACTTCTCCAACTTTACTCTATCCCTTGGACCATCACATTGACGATGAAACACAGAAATAGCGTCGGGATTTAATACAAAAGGCACAATGACGACTTAAGTACAAGAGGAGTAAAACATCCCATTGTGTGTGGTTTGCTTTGAGCGTTTCCTGGGAGATCAGTATTAGATTCAGATGCACTACTGCAGCGTTACTGTATCCCTAGTGCCTTGACATTGACGATGAAACACAGAAATCTCGTTGGTATTTAATACAAAAGTCACAATGCCGACTTTAGTACAAGAAGAGAAATTCTTCTCACTGTTTGTGGTTTGCTTTGAGCGTTTCCTGGGAGATCAGTTATACATTCCGACGCACAATTGCTGCTTTACTCTTTTCCTTGGACCTTCGTATTGACGATGAAACACAGAAAATGCGTCGGGATTTAATGCAAAAGGCACCATGCCGACTTAAGTACAAGAAGAGTAAATCATCCCATTGACTGTGGTTTGCTTTGCTCGTTTCCTGGGAGAACAGTATTACATTCCGATGCACTACTGCAGCATTACTGTATCCCTTGGACCTTCACATAGACAATGAAACACAGAAATTGCATCGGGATTTAATCAAAAGGCACTATGCCGACTTTAGTACAAGAAGAGTAAATTTTCTCATTATTTGTGGTTTGGTTTGAGCGTTTCCTGGGAGATCAGTATTAGATTCAGATGCACTACTGCAGCCTTACTGTATCCCTTGGACCTTCACATTGACGATGAAATTGCGTCGGGATTTAATGAAAAAGGCACAATGCCGACTTAAGTACGAGAAGAGTAAATCTTCTAATTGTTTGTGGTATGTTTTGAGCGTTTCCTGGGAGATCAGCATTAGATTCCGACGCACTACTGCAGCTTTACTCTATTACTTGGACCTTCACATTGACGATGAATCGGAGAAATTGCGTCGGGTTTTAAAACAAAAGGCACAATGCCGACTTAACTACACGAAGAGTAAATCTTCTCGTTGTTTGTGGTTTGCTTTGTGCGTTTCCTGGGAGATCAGTATTAGATTCCAATGCACTATTGCAGCGTTGCTCTATCTTCGGACCTCCTCATCGACGATGAAACAAAGAAATTGCGTCGGGATTTAATAAAACAGGCACCATGCCGACCTAAGTACAGGAAGAGTAAATAATCCCATTGTTTGTGGTTTGTTTTGAGCGTTTCCTGGGAGATCAGTATTAGATTCCGATGCACTGCTGCAGCTTTACTCTATCTCTTGGACTATCACATTGAGGACGAAATACACAAATTCCGGTGGGCATTAATACAAAAGGCACAATACTTACTTAAGTACAAGAAGAGTAAATCTTCTCATCATATCTGGTTTGCACTGAGCGTTTCCAAGGAGATCAGTATTAGATTCCGATGCACTACTGCAGCATTACTCTACCCCTAGGTCCTTCACTTTGACGATGAAACACAGAAATTGCGTTGGGATTTAATACAAAAGGCACAATGCCGACGTAAGTACAAGATGAATAATTGTTCTTACTGTTTGAGGTTTGTTTTGAGCGTTTCCTGGGAGTTGAGTATTAGATTGTGATGCACTACTGCAACTTTACTCTATCCCTTGGACCTACACATTGACGATGTAACACAGAAATTGCGTCGGGATTTAATAAAAAAGGCACAATGCCGACTGAAGTACAGGAAGAGTAAATCTTTTTATCGTTTGTGGTTTGCTTTGAGCGTTTCCTAGGAGATCAGTATTAGATTCCGATGCAGTAATCCAACTTTACTCTATCACTTGGACCATCACATTGACGATGAAACACAGAAATAGCGTCGGGATTTAATACAAAAGGCACAATGACGACTTAAGTACAAGAGGAGTAAATCTTCCCATTGTTTGTGGTTGGCTTTGAGCGTTTCCTGGGAGATCAGTAATATATTCCGATGCACTACTGCAGCCTTACTCTATCACTTGGACCATCACATTGACGATGAAACACAGGAATTGCGGCGGGATTTAATACAAATGGCACAATGCCGACTTAAGTACAAGAAGAGTAAATCTTCTCATTGGTTGTTGTTTGCTTTGAGCGTTTCCTGAAAGATCAGTAATAGATTCCGATGAACTACTGCAGCTTTACTCTCTCCCTTCGACCTTCACATTGACAATGAAACACAGAAATTGCGTCGGGATATAATACAAAATGCACAACGCCGCTTTATGTACAAGATGAGTAATTCTTCCCATTGTCTGTGGTTTGCCATGGGCGTTTCCTGGGAGATCATTATTAGATTCCGACGCACAATTTCAGCTTTACTGTATCCCTTGGGCCTTCACATTGACGATGAAACACAGAAATTACGTAGGGGATTTCATACAAAAGGCACAATGCCGACATAACTACAAGAAGAGTAAATCTTCTCATTGTTTGTGGTTGGCTTTGAGCGTTTCCTGGGAGATCAGTATTAAATTCCGACGCACTACTGCAGCTTTAATCTATCCCTTGGACCTTCACATTGACGATGAAGCACAAAATTTGCGTCGGGATTTAATACAAAGGGCACAATGCCGACTGAAGTACAAGAAGACTAAATCTTCTCATTATTTGTGGTTTGCTTTGAGCGTTTCCTGGGAGATCAGTATTAGATTCCAATGCACAACTGCTGCTTCACTCTATCCCTTGCACCTTCACATTGACGATGAAACTCAGAGGTTGCGTTGGGATATAATACTAAAGGCACAATGCCGACATAAGTACAAGAAGAATAATTCACCTCACTGTTAGTGGTTTGCTTTGAGCGGTTCCTGGGAGATCACTATTAAATTCCGATGCACTACTCCAGCATTGCTCTATCCCTTGGACCTTCACATTGACGATGAAACAAAGAAATTTTGTTGGGATTTAATACAAAAGGCTCAATGACGACTTACGTACAAGAAGAACAATTCTTCTCACTGTTTGTGGAATGCTTTGAGCATTTCCTGGGAGACCAGTATTAGATTCCGATGCACTGCTGCAGCTTTACTCTTTCCCCTGGACCTTCACATTGACGTAGAAACACAAAATTGCGTCGGGAATTAATAAAAAACCCACAATGCCGACTCAAGTACAAGAAGAATAAATCTCCTCATTGTTTGTGGTTTGCTTTGAGCGTTTCCTGGGAGATCAGTATTAGATTCCGATGCACTACTGCAGCGTTACTGTATCCCTACGGCCCTCACATTGACGATGAATAACTGAAATTGCGTCGGGATTTAATGCAAAGGGCACAATGCCGACTGAACTACAAGAAGACTAAATCTCATTGTTTGTTGTTTGCTTTGAGCGTCTCCTGGGAACGTACTATTTGATTCCGATGCACTACTGCAGCTTTACTCTATCCCTTGGACCTTCACATTGATGTTGAAACACAGAAATAGCGTCGCCATTTACTACAAAAGGCACAATGATGACTTAAGTACAAGAGAAGTATTTCTTCTCATTGTCTGTGGTTTGCTATGAGCGCTCCCTGGGAGATCAGTTATACATTCCGACGCACAATTGCAGCTTTACTCTATTCCTTGGACCTTCGTATTGACGATGAAACACAGAAATTGCGTCGGGATTTAATGCAAAAGGCACAATGCCGACTGAAGTACAAGAAGAGTAAATCATCCCATTGTTTGTGGTTTGCTTTGAGCTATTCCTGGGAGATCAGTATTAGATTCCGATGCACTACTGCAGCGTTACTGTATCCCGTGGACCTTCACCTAGACGATGAAACACAGAAATTGCGTCGGGATTTAATGCAAAAGGCACTATGCCGACTTAAGTACAAGAAGAGTAAATCTTCTCATTATTTGTGGTTCTGTTTGAGCGTTTCCTGGGAGATCAGTATTAGATTCAGATGCACTACTGCAGCCTTTCTGTATCCCTTGGACCTTTACATTGACGATGAAACACAGAATTGCGTCGGGATTTAATGGAAAAGGCACAATGCCGACTGAAGTACAAGAAGAGTAAATCTTCTCATTGTTTGTGGTTTGCTTTCAGCGTTTCCTGGGAAACGTACTATTACATTCCGATGCACTACGTCAGCTTTACTCTATCCCTTAGACCATAGCATTGACGATGAAACACAGAAATTGCGTCGGGGATTAATACAAAAGGCACAATGCCGACTTAACTACACGAACAGTAAATCTTCTCATTGATTGTGGTTTGCTTTGAGAGTTTCCTGGGAGATCAGTATTAGATTCCAATGCACTTTTGCAGCGTTGCTCTATCCCTTGGACCTCCACATTGACGATGAAACCCAGAAATTGCATCGGGATTTGATAAAATAGGCACAATGCCGACTTAAGTACAAGAAGAGTAAATAATCCCATTGTTTGTGGTTTGCTTTGAGCGTTTCCTGGGAGATCAGTATTAGATTCCGATGCTCTACTCCAACTTTACTCTATCATTTGGACCTTCACATTGACGATGAAACACAGAAATTGCGTCGGGAACTAATAAAAAAGGCACAATGCCGACTTAAGTACAAGAAGAGTAAATCTTCTCATTGTTTGTGGTATACTTTGAGCGTTTCCTGGGAAACATACTATTAGTTTCCGATGCACTACTGTAGGTTTACACTATCCCTTGGACCTTCAGGTTGACGATGAAATACAGAAATTGCGTCAGGATTTAATACAAATGTCAGAATGCAGACTTAAGTACAAGATGAGTAAATCTTCTTATTGTTTGTTGTTTGCTTTGAGCCTTTCCTGGGAGATCAGTATTAGATTCCGATGCACTGCTGCAGCTTTACTCTATCCCTTGGACCTTCACATTGACTATGAAACACATAAATTGCGTCGGGAATTAATACAAAAGGCACAATGCCGACTTAAGTACAAGAAGAGTAAATCTCCTCATTGTTAGTGGTTTCCTTTGAGCGTTTCCTGGGAGATCAGTATAAGATTCCGATGCACTACTGCAACTTACTCTATCCCTTGGACCATCACATTGACGATGAAACACAGAAGTGGCGTCGGGATTTAATACAAAAGGCACAATACTTACTTTAGTACAAGAAGAGTAAATCTTCTCATCGTTTCTGGTTTGCACTGATCGTCTCCTAGGAGATCAGTATTATATTCCGATGCACTTCTTCAACTTTACTCTGTCCCTTGGACCATCACATGGACGATGAAACACAGAAATAGCCTCGGGATTTAATACAAAGGGCAAAATGACGACTTAAGTGGAAGAGGAGTAAATCTTCCCATTGTTTGTTGTGGGTTTTGAGCGTTTCCTGGAAGATCAGTATTAGATTCAGATGCACTACTGCAGCCTTACTGTATCCCTTGGACCTTCACATTGACGATGAAACACAGAAGTTGCGACGGGATTTAATGCAAAGGGCACAATGCTGACTGAAGTACAAGAAGAGTAAATCTCATTGTTTGTGGTTTGCATTGAGCATTTCCTGGGAAACGTACTATTAGATTCCGATGCACTACTGCAGCTTTACTCCATCCCTTGGACCTTCACATTGACGATGAAACACGGAAATCTCGTTGGGATTTAATACAAAAGTCACAATGCGGACTTAAGTACAAGAAGAATATGTCTTCTCACTGTTTGTGGAATGCTTTGAGCGTTTCCTGGGAGATCAGTATTCGATTCAGATGCACTACTGCAGCGTTACTGTATACCTAGGGCTCTCACATTGACGATGAAACACAGAAATTGCGTCGGTATTTAATGCAAAAGGCACAATGCCGACTGAAGTACAAGAAGAATAAATCATCTAATTATTTGTGGTTTGGTTTGAGCGTTTCCTGGGAGATCAGTATTAGATTCAGATGCACTACTGCAGCCTTACTGTATCCCTTGGACCTTCACATTGACGATGAAACACAGAAATTGCGTCGGGATATCATGCAAAAGGCACAATGCCGACTGAATTACAAGATGAGTAAATCTTCTCATTGTTTGTGGTTTGCTTTCAGCGTTTCCTGGGAAACGTACTATTAGATTCCGATGCACTACTGCAGCTTTACTCTATCCCTTGGACCTTAACATTGACGATGAAACACAGAAATAGCGTCGGGGTTTAATACAAAAAGCACAATGCCGACTTAAGTACAAGAGGAGTAAATCTTCTCATTGTTTGTGGTTTGCTTTGAGCGTTTCCTGGGGGATCAGTATTACATTCCGATTCAGTAATGCAACTTTACTCTATCCCTTGGACCTTCACATTGACGATGAGACCCAGAAATTGCGTCGGGATTTAATACAAAAGGCAATTGCCGAGTTAAGTACAAGAGGAGTATATCTTCTCATTGTTCGTGGTTTGCTTTGGGCGTTTCCTGGGAGATCAGTATTAGTTTCCCAAGCACTACTGCAGCCTTACTCTATCCCTTGGACCTTCACAGTGACGGTGAAACACAGAAATTGCGTTGGGATTTAATACAAAAGGCACAATGCCGACTTAAGTACAAGAAGAGTAATTCTTCTCACTATTTGTGGATTGCTTTGAGCGTTTTCTGGGAGATCAGTATTAGATTCCGATGAACTACTGCAGCTTTACTCTATCCCTTGGACCTTCACATTGACGATGAAACACAGAAATTGCGTCGGGATTAATTACAAAAGGCACAATGCCGACTTAAGTACAAAAAGAGTAAATCATCTCATTGTTTGTGGTTTTATTTGAGCGTTTCCTTTGAGATCAGCATTATATTCCGATGCACTACTGCAGCAATACTCTATCCCTTGGACCTTCACATTGACGATGAAACCCAGAATTTACGCCTTCCTGTACCCCTTGGACCTTCACATTGACGATGATACACAGAAATTGCGACGGGATTTAATGCAAAGGGCACAATGGCGACTGAAGTACAAGAAGAGTAAATCCCATTGTTTGTGGTTTGCTTTGAGCGTTTCCTGGGAAACGTACTATTAGATTCCGAAGCACTACTGCAACTTTACTCTATCCCTTGGACCTTCACATGGACGATGAAACCCAGAAATTGCATCGGGATTTAATACAAAAGGCAATTGCCGACTAAAGTACAAGAGGAGTGTATCTCCTCATTGTTTGTGGTTTGCTTTGTGCGTTTCCTGGGAGATCAGTAATATATTCCGATGCACTACTGCAGCCTTACTCTATCCC